>NC_140039.1:17873188-18225688 GCF_963513975.1 Fringilla coelebs
GCAGCTCAGTGGATTTCTTGAGGTGCTAAATCTGCCTTTCTTGGCTGATTTCTCTGTGGACTAACCCATTAACAAACAGTTGGCATGAATGGAGGAAGGAGAGCAGCAGCCTCCCTCTTATGTGCCATTTCTCAGTCAAGAGCAGGGTAGTCCATCCTGCCCAGAACAAGTGGTTTTGAAAGCTCTTTGTCTAATTTGTATAAGAAAGATTACATTGGAGAATTTATTTTTATCAAAAAATATTCAAAAATAGTTAAAGTTTCTAAAGTAGTTAAAAAGCAAAGTTGAGTTAATTATATTTTTTTCCCAGTTCAAAGTCTCCAGAGAAGCTTCTTAATCAATGCATAGATAGTGAAAAATAATGCTTGTACATCAGATAACTCATAACTAATGCATGTGAAGCAGAGCATTGTTTGATCAATTTATAGAATCTGAAAACAAAACTATCCAACAAAAGATGAGTTTGTTTTTTTGCCTAAGGGGACAGATAAAATAATCGGTAAACATCTGGGAAGGTTATGGTCTCTGTGGGTTGAAGGCAACAAAATCAAACCTGATTTTAATGTGATCAGTTGCCTTTTATTATGTAATGGCTACCTGCATAATAACTCACGTATGCAGTAGCTAACATTTCCCAGGCATCTGTGCAAAGGATATGTAATTTAAACTATTTAATAAAGCTTTATCACTTCATGATTAATTGGATTGGCTCATGACACATAACTAATAACTCCCAGTCTGTATTGCACTGTGCTTATTAGAGTGCTAATGGATAACTGGTTTAATCATGTGTCAATTAAAAGGATGAGTCGGTTTCATTTATTGCAATTAGATGGTTTCCATAAACTGTTTGCAGGAAGTATCTGAATTGCATCGTGTATTAGCTGTGTGTGGGCTCCGCTCCTGGCTCCACGTAATCTGGGGGTGAATCAGTTCATGTAGGGGAGTTTTGGATCCACATGTCCACTCTGGATTGTTCTGTGGTACACGGCACCAAGCATGGTCACGGGACGTCTGCCTGTGCACCAGCATGTAAGGGTCAAGAAGCTTTAAAAATGACCATTTTCAAAACTCTCTGGATGAAGCTTTAGAAATGACAAGTTTTTAATTGCTTCCTTGGTTGGAAAAGTGACTTTCTGACAACCCTCCTGTTTGCTCTGTGGACGTACACGGTCATGGAACCCAAACCATCTGTTCCTTCTATTCTGTGCTTGAGATGAGCAGACATGGTTCAGGGGGGAGCTGGATGGAGAATGACCTTGTGGTGCATGGGACAGACTTAGAGGAAGAGGTACCCAAGTTTCAAAGTGTTTTCCATGTTTGATCAGTGCTACTCATGGTGGGTGGAAGGAATGCTGGTGTGGGGAGACTGTCATGCACACAGGAGGAGCTTTGCAGAACCTGGGAATAAATAACAGGAAATCTGTCCATGTTCCTTCCCAGTGCTTGTGACAGAAATATCTGGTTGGGCAGGCAGGTGTTGTGCAGCAACTTTTATCCCAGAACAAGCATTATTTGAACTCACCTGCACTGATGGTGTGATGGTTGGGTGCCCATTTCCCTTTCCCAGTTAGTAATGGGTAAGATAAGAGGAGATGGCCCCAAGTTATGCCAGAGGAAGTATAGATTGAACATTACAAAGAATTTCTTCACTGAAAGAGTTGCCAGGCGCTGGAACAGCCTGTCAGGGAGATGGTTGAGTCACCATTGCTGGAGTTATTTAAAAGACACGTAGATGTGGCACTTGGGGACGTGGTTGAGTGGTGGGCTTGGCGGTGCTGGGTTAATTGTTGGACCTGATGGTCCTGGACATCTCTTCCAACCTAAACAATTCCATGATGCTGTGGCAGTAGCTGCAGTCTGGCAGCACATGGCTGTCCACACTCTGCGTTCAGGGCTCGTCTGCCTCTTTGCCATGTAAAATACTGAGCAGGATTGCAGTAGAAATAAAGCCTGGGAGCATCTTCGCCCTTTGGAGAAGAATTTGGCAGAACAGCATTTTCTGAGACTGTTGTCTCGTTAAAAGACACAATACTTGAAGCTCTTGTTTACAGTTTTTGATCAACAGTAAAGCCCTGAATCAACTGCTGGAAGCTGGAAGGACACTTGGTGCAAGTAGGTAAAATAATTGTGTGAGCAAGATGAGGTCCCTGGAAGGAGCTGTTTGAAATGTTGTGGAAATAATTTCTCCCTCCTGCTTCCTCTCTTTCCCCAACATTTTTGTGTATGGAAAGGTTCTTCTGAGATGGTTTCCAGCACACTTGGCTTTGGTAGGCGGAGAAACAGTTCAAAATGAAAGAAAGTGGGAGGAACTGCTGGGTTACCAATTTTGCAACATTAGGTATCTGTAAAAATTGCCAGTAGCACACAAATGAGAATGCTGACAAGTGTGGTACAAAATTGGCCTTTTTCCAACATGAGGAGAATGAATCCTTCCCTGAATGCAGCATTTGGGTGGCTTTTTTTCCTTCATGTATTACAGTGGTCTCTGAGGTGGGATGCACAGTGTTGTTAGTGGGCAGAAAGAAAATATGAGCACTTCAGCAATACAAGTATATAGTTCATAAATAAATAAGTAAACATTTTGAGGATGCATGTTCAGACATTCCTGGTAGGAATGTATAATCAAAACAATTGGGAGACCACTCATCTATAACTATCTTGGTCATGGAAATAAAGCGTTACTTCGGTTTAGAAATGTGAAAGTGGTTCAGATGTGCAGCCAGAAAACAAGCTGCTGGATTTAGATGTGAGAATGCTTCACCCTTAATTGAAAAGGGAGTGTTTTTTACAAGTATCACAGTCAATGACTTGTCTTGAGCAGCTAATTAGTACGATTATTCTGCAGCTGCATTAGTTTCACCACAAAGGTTTTCTCTGGTTTTATCAAAAGGATCAGTGTCTCTGTGAATGTTTCAACATGACAGGTCTTAAATAGCAAGATGGTCCCCGGCCTCCCTGCCCCCAAAATGTGTGCTCTGGAAGAGCAGAGTTTGATCTCTTGGGGCAGTAAGCGTGGGTTCTTATTTTTTTTTGTTTCTCCCCTGAACTGTGTTCAACATCAGTCCTAAACAAAGCCAGAAAACTTCCAGCAGTGCTGGCTCAGGCTGTCACAGCACAAGCAGCAAGACCTGGAAGGGATGCTGGCTCCCAGACTTGCATGTCCTGCCAGCATCCCACAGGTATCAGTGCTGGAGCCAGAGGTGGGGGTTTCAAGAGCAGCTTCCTCCTTAGAGCCAGGAGGGTTACTGCTGGCTTGCCAAGGCATGGCCCATGGATTTTGGTTTTGCAGGCTAAAAAAAGGATGAGTTGCTCTAGAAAATGTCCCTGCAGTCCATGGTGAAGTCCTGTGGTCTGTCCCATGTTCTGCTTGCCAATGGTTTAGAAATATCTCTTAGATGGTGAAGCTGTGCTGCGTGCTGGGTTGAGCCAGCCTCTTTGTAAAATATGACTGGAATAAAGCTGTTACTGTTGTTTATTTTGCCCGTTTTTTGTATCTGATGGTGCTTAGAAGATGCTGGTGGGCCTGGGGTGGAAGTTGGATTTTTTTTTAGAGGTCTGTTTTCTAAGTCTGAAAAGTCACTACCAGCAGTGACTAGCCTGAGGTAGTATTATGCAGGCAATAAGTGAACTATGTTTTGTCATGTTTTCATGGGAGAGGTAAATTTACTTTACTTTGAGCTAGATCATTGGACTGGGGTATTATCCATACCAATGATTAGACTTGCTTCAGCTCTTTATTATTAAGAAAAAAGGAATAAATGTGCCGACTACTGTCTATAAAAGCATTTGTTTTTCTCGTGGGCAGTTGCTATAAAATTTGAAAGAGCAAATGGCTCTTTACAGCTGGATGTTGGCGTTTGGGCAATGGTTTGGCTGCAGTCAGGTTAAGGCAGCCTAAGGTGGCCGCCGAGTACCTGCAGTCGGTCAGCTCCAAATTCCCCTCGCGCGGAGCCGCGGATCCTCACCCATCGCGCCCCACGTTCCCCTGTAACTCCAACAGCCCTGGCCTCCAGAGCTGCCATCCCGCTTGGTGGAAGCTGAGCTGTCTTTCTCTGGTCTTCCCACAGCAATTCCGAGCATCCTGGCGCTTCCAAGCCTCCCTTAAGCTCCTCCAGCATGACCTCACGAATCCTGCTCCGACAGCAGCTCATGCGTGAGCAGATGCAGGAGCAGGAGCGTCGGGAGCAGCAGCAGAAGCAGCAGGCAGCCCAGTTCATGCAGCAGCGAGTGCCCGTGAGCCAGACACCTGCCATCAACGTCAGCGTCCCCACCAGCCTGCCCCCTGCCACCCAGGTGCCCATGGAGGTCCTCAAGGTACGCACCTTTCCGCTCAGGAGCTCCTCAAAACCCGCTTTGTTTAACAGGGACGTGGTTCTAGGTGTTTTCGGCAACCAAGTTTTGCAAATAAGCTGGCTCTGGCTTAGTTTGCAGCTTGTTTTGTTGGCCTGGTAGCAAAGAATGGAAAAACTTTTTTAAAAAGTTTGTATAACTTTTGTTTTCTTTCAACTTTGGGATCTCCGGAGGGGGGTTTTGTAACAAAACTAAGTTTTCCATCATTTTCCCTTTGGAAAACGCTTCTCCATCTTTCTAGTACTTAATTACTTTCAATACGAAGAAATTATTAGTAGATAACAAATCAGTATTTTGGTTTTTAAAGGAAAACATTGAAATAGTTTTGTAAGATGGAGTCAAAACTCTTTACAAAAGAACTCCTCAGAAAGCCTTAATCTGAAATATGGGTGAGTTTCCAGCTACTTGCAACGAGTCTTTGTAATCCTTTTTTTGTTTAAATGACTTGTTTGCTATTAGTAGCTTTGGATTCCTTGTCCCACTGGAAACTGTAGGAGCTTGTTAGTGTCCCTGTGTCAAAGGGGATGTAGCTTGCTAATTACTCAGGGAAAAACGTGCACAGCTATAAGAAAAGAGATAATTTCACGCACTGCTTAAATTCAAGCAAGCTGAAGCACCGTGAAATGTGTGAGTAAAACAATGTCAAATGTTTTGGAGAAGTTTGCTGACATATTTCACGAAAATATGATTTTCACCAGTTTTGTAGAGTTTGCTCTGCATTATTGCTGGATCTTTTAATTACAGTTTGTTGTTTAGTCAGTGAGCATATTCTTACCACATAAGTTAGCTGAGCTTGGTGACAAACCGCTCATGTTGTGCTTGTTGCTGTTGTATACCAGTGATATGCAGTCAGAAATTCAGTTTTAAAATAGACTTGCTAGCTCAGGATTTTGAAGGGCTCTGTGTGACAGGTTTATGGGGAAAATATAGGATAATTTTATTTATTGCATCTGTATTATGGTGTTGTGTTGTCAGCACTAAAACTAACACTTGATTTGGTATAGTAGAGTCATAGTCCAGTATGTGATCTAGAAGCAAAAAGGCAGCAGTTGAATTTTGAATTCTCTTTCTCCATACACACACATTTCCATTAAAAATTAAATATAGTATTCTTTGAACATGTGAGAATATGTCTGTAGTAAGGAGTCTGAAATTGTCTGGGAAGAATTGTTTTGTCTAATGTTTGTGTATTACTCACGATGTTTGTGTATAACAATTTCTTCAGATTGTTTCCAGGTTATGGCTGTAGTTATAATTCAGATCCAGCAGATGTGTAGGTGCTATGAAATTGGGGTTTTTTTGTGATGCACCTAGCTAAATAAGCATATATTACATTTTTTACATCCTTTCATCTTAATCTCTTACAATATGAGTTTTAGGGTATTTTTTAAGTACTGTGAAAACTTGTAGGAAAGTGTTTACTTTTTGATGATATTTTACTGATAAGGAAGGAGTATAACATCTTGAAGAAGCATTAGCTGTTCTCATTATTGTTCATTTTGCAAATGCCTCTTTCTGTGGGAGAGGAGGGTAGGCAGCCCTTGATTTCTGAGGACAGACTTCAGTAAATCTCTGCAGCCAAAAGGTGATGCAAATGGCGTTCCTGAAACCTGGCTTGTCACAGGATCTGTGTGCAAAGCTGTAACCTGCTGGAGCATTGCTAGGAAACTTCACCCACAGGACTTGAACCTGACCCCTTGTCCCTTAGGATTCCAAAAAAGGTACTTGTCCCCCATTTCCCTCTGATGGGGAAGGATCTCCTGGAAAGAGGTAGGACACTTCTCCTCCACTTGTCTTTAGCCCAAATAAGAGTGCGTGACTCTGTAGAATAAAAAATTAGGAGAATGTGTCCTTAAGCAGCTTGTCAAATAAAAATAGTTACTGGCAACAGGTACCTTTTGGCAATGGAATTCCATTTTGAAGGTGATAGTTGTGGAAATATGAGCAACCTGCTGGACCAAAGTGATGTATTTCTTCTTATCACCTACATTTCCATAAGTAACAGACAAAATTAGCAAAACCAAGTCCTCTGGGACTCTGCCTGTGAGAGGAGAGAAAAACTTCAAAACTGATGAAAACAGCAAAGCTGCTTTGCATAGCTCTGCTGCTTGTGTTTTTGGTGGAGGAAAGCAGTGAAAGATTCACCCTTTTATCCTTACTCAGAACAGTGGGCCAGTTCTGTACAAAACAAAAATTAGTACAAAATGCCAGGTTTGAAGTCATGATCTTCCTGAAAATTACCACTGACGCTTCAGTGAGAGTAAGATTTGGCGAAAGATTCATATAGTTTTCTTTGTTGTTTTGGGGGGGATTGTTTTGGGGTTTTATTTTGTTTTTTCAAATAGGATATTTGGCTCAAAAGCTGAGATTAACAATAACTCAGGATCTTCCTGGTGCCAGTGTGCTGACAGCCAGCTCTGGCTGCAGTGACATCATTTCCCTGCAGCTGCTTTTTACACTTCAGTTGTTTTTTAGCTGTAGACAAATTTTCCATATGAGCTGTACAGAAATTTTAATAGATAAATAGGGAGCTAAGTTGCTAACTTTACTATCCATATGGTCTGGATTTAAGTGACATTAAAAAATGGGATAGGCAAAAAGGGGATTTTTTACACTTTCAGGAAGGTTAACCTGCAAGGCAACTTTACTTAAAAGTGATCTTTTTCAGTGTTACTTCACAAGCAACACCAAATCTAACAGCTACTTTTGTTGTTGTGTTTGTTTGCTTCTTTGTTTATTTGTTTTGGTACTTTTGCATCAAAAAATCCCACTCTAAGCCTGTTGAATCGGTCAGTGTTTAGTGGTTTTAATTATGTTGTGTGACTTGCCCTTTCACCCATATCTCACAGTGTGAGAAGGAGAATAATACTTGCATATCTGAGGATGGTAATTCAGAATGACTGGTTTAAAAAGAAGCCAGAGGTGTTAATGAGCTTGGATTTTATATTTGTTTTCAAGATGTCCATTTAGAAACAATACAGAAAGAGAAATATGTACTAATCTATGTCACGTTGCATAGGCATCTCCAAATTGCATAACATTTTATGCTCAAGGCCATGTGAATAAATTGGATTTCATTTTCTTGAGTAATGACTTCTCATTGCATCACTCCTCTGCCAAGTAATGTAGCTTGGCAAGGTAGGAGATGACCTGCTGGAATTCAAATTTTGCATTGCTTTGTGCGGCCTAATTAAGAGATGGACTGGGAGTAGGTTTGATGCTTTTGGAACAGTATCTCTTCAACTCTAATAACAAAAGGAAGATTTGTTCCAGTTTGTGGCTATGCTTCTGCAGAGCTGGAATTGGCCTCATGGGCTGGTTTGTCTTCGAGCACCTTCTCATCCATCTCCAACACTACAGAGAGATGTCACCAGGAATTCTTTGCTTCTGCTGTAATTCACCTTCTTTCTCTGCCTTGGAAACAGGAATATAATATAAAAAAAGTTTATTGGGGTAGTTTCAAGCCCTAGTAAATCCCATTAAGGATGGGATCCCATAAGGACCTATGGGATCCCATAAGGACCTTATGGGACCCATTCCTTATGTATTTATTTATTTATATTTAAAAGGATTAGCATCTTTGCAAAGAGTTCATCTTAAAACTGAATTGTTGCTGTGCTGTGTGACTTGTATTGCTTTGCCTGGTTTCTGGATCAGGCTTACTGTATAGAAGAAGTATGACACAATCCCCTAAATCCTTTGAACCTGCCTGCCCAAAGCCAGTGTGGCACTGCAGGAACTGTGGCTGGTGTGTGTCCTCCATGGGGGCAGCAGCACAGGAGCATCCTCAGGAGGCAGCACAGGCTGGTGTGTGTCCTCCATGGGGGCAGCAGCACAGGAGCATCCTCAGGAGGCAGCCCAGGCTGGTGTGTGTCCTCCATGTGGGCAGCAGCACAGGAGCATCCTCAGGAGGCAGCACAGGCAGCTCAGGGCCAGCACCGGCCCACAGAATTGCAAATCAGTTCCACTGAAAATATTACCAGTTCTTGCAGGATTGAAAACATTTCTGGTGGGCAGCTGACACCCAGCCCTCTGCATGTCTCACTAAGCAGATGGAAGGTGGAAAGTGAAGGGTGAACATTTCTTCCCTCTGGCCCTCCATGTTACTTGTTGGCATTTCTCGGTGCGTGGATGTGACACTTGCTGTCATGTTTCTGATGTGATGCACCAGGTCATGGGTTGATGGAACCTAAACTGGATGTGCTCTGAGTCCCTGTCCCTGCTGCTGGATGCAAATGCTCCCAGGGATGAGGTTGCTGCACATCCCCTTCCTCTCCTGAGTGTTGTCACACCAAGCACATAGCATGACAGAAATCTGCTGGACTTCTCATACCTCTTCTTCCTTCTTTGTCTGCCTTTGGGGTTTGAAGAATGTAACTTTACTTTGGCACAGATGGGAGATGCTTGCTACTACTGCCAAGATCAGCCTCCAGGCTGCAGTGGGAACCTGTAGTAGTACAGATAACTTTGGAGAGCTGCATAAATGCTTTGCAGGTAATAAGATAAAAGCAGCTCTCCTCACCAGCAGATGATGTAGCAGGTCCATTTCATCCCCTTTTAGCTTTTTTTTTGGAGAATAAGAAAACAGTTCCCTTGCTCCAGGGGATCTGGAGAATGTGGTCCTCCTTGTGTGGGGATCTACATGTTGAGGTCTCTGCTTTTTGGACAAAAATCTCTACTTGTGCATATACTGCTAGCCCTTGCTAATAGGGCAGCTCACCCCAAAATATACCCAAGTATATATTTTATATATATATATTTATATCTAAAACATATGTATGGGAGCATAGGCCAGAAGCTAATTTTTAATGTTTGTCATTAAGGCATTTTAATTGTCTATCTCCATACAACAATGCTTATAATACACTAAATATTCAAAAAATTTGTCGGCCACTAAAGCCCTCAACTTGGATTCCCCCTGCTAAACTGCCTGGGTTTGTCTCTTCATGGTAGATGTTAATTCACCTTTTGGTGCCAGAATTTCATCATGGCCTTTCTTTCTTGTCCTAAGCAAGGTGAAACCTTTTCAAAGCCTAGAACCAGATCCTGTGTACTGGCTTCCCTCTCTTAATTATTCCAACATCTTTGCCCACCTCATGGCAGTACTGTGGGCTGATCCCTGCTGGTACTGGAGTGGGTGTGGTTGTCTTCTGCTCAGTGCCATCCCATTGCTGCAGTTTGTGCTCGTCTTTTCCTGTTCCCACTTTTTCTGAGTGGACAGGAGTGCAGGCAGCCAGCCTTGCCTTTCCCCTTCACCCTCGTGTTGTTACTCATTCAGACTTTAAATGTGCCACCACAATAATCTCTGCATCAGAAACCCTGTATTTCTTCATTTTTGAAATGCCAAGCATTTCTTCCATTTGATGTTAATGACTATGGGACATGTATTAAAAAAATACCTCCTCCTATTCTTTTTCCAAGGTGCTTTTTCCAGAGAGTGACCTGTGGAAGCTCTGCCTGGCAGGGAAGGCCCAGCAGCTGGCAGTGGTGTTCTTGGTGTAATAATTACCATCAGACTTCATTGTGTGGAGGACTTATCTCACAGTTCTGAAGAACAGAACAATGGGATGGCAAGATAAACGTGTGGTAGTGCCTGCCCCAGCAAATGTGTGTTTGTGGACATGCTTATCTGATTGAAAGTTAATTTAATCTCACCTGACAATGGTGGATAGTAGTGTGTGCTGGTGTGTTAGGTAAGCCTGGTGTGTATTTGCAATCAAAAACTTAGACAAGTGATTTGCCAGACTGAGTCTTGGTGAGCTGCAGATAAAACATTTAAACTAAGGTTACTTATACTTGGTGACATACCTTAAGTCATCAGCAAAGAAGAACTTGCATTTAACTACAGAACCACTAAAGTCTGCCTTGCCTCTTCAGCCTTCATGTAAGTAAAAGTATCTCTCAGGCTTTAAATCTTTTGCTTGCTCAGTGAGTTAAAAGCTATTTTAAAACAAGCACTGGTGCTTGAGGTCTGCATCAGTAATAGAGGTAAAATGTAAACTCTTGCTTAACACCCAGGGTATTAGACATTAAAAATGCATGGAATTCGAGGGGGCAACATACTTCTGTGTACAAGTACCTGATGGTTGACTGCTAGTGCAAAACACTGCTCTCACCCTTCGTCCCAAATGTCCCTTTCCTATGCATGCAAACACATGTGTTGCTTGGCTCTTGAGTGAAATGGTTGTTGCTGATGAAGAAGTCTCATCTTTCCATCTTGTTTCTTCAGCTGTGGTCACTGTGGCACAAAAATGCAGCTCCCAAAGTTGTGGGACAAACTGTGCTGCTGCTGGGGTTGAGAGGATTTCTTGGGGAAATTATGTGAGCAGAGTGGGGAAATAGGTGAGAAACTGCTCCTCATCACAGAGCTATTGCCTCTCAAGTTCACAATAGTTGCCTGGAAGTTTGAAATAACTTATTTGCCGCAGAGGATATCAGGATATACTCAGACAAAATGATGCAGATAGGTGGTCAAAGCTCTGATTGCTCCTTGCTGGTTTATATCCTAGTTGGTGGTCTCGAGGATTTGCTGTCTTCCTACTGGCAGGGGAACATCCACAAAATTAAGAAGAGCTTGCTAAGTTCGGTCTGTTACAGCTTCAAAGCACTCTTTTTTTTTTTTTTTTTTTTATGGTCTAGACATATTATCTGCTGGCTGAGTTACCAGACCTTGGGAAAATGGTGGTTCACCACGTGTCAGTGGCTGTTTTGGACCTGCAGAAGATGAGTTAATCTTGTGCAGATTAAGATTTGTAGGTGCCCATAGTTGTGGGTATTAAGAGCATTGATGAGGCTCCAGAGCCCCCAGCTAACAGGTTTTAGCAGCTTGTACCAAGTCCTTTGTCAGGCAACATGAATTTAATAACCACCTTACTCCTGGAGCCAAGGCTGTAAGAGGAGGGTGAGTGCTGGTCACTGCAGTTGTGTTTGCTGAAGCCATGGCTTAATTTAGCAGAAAATAATGCCCAGAGCCACACACAGTGCTGGGGGGAGATCCGGGGGGGCCTCTGCTGACACCTTTGATAGGCGTTAAATTTTAAATGTGAAAACTCAGATCTGCTTACAGTAATCGTTGGGTATTAGGTATACTCACAAATATTTCAGTTCTTCAGCTGGTTTGGCAGCATTATTCTCCGAGATGCTGAACCTGTGTAGTGAATGAATTCAAAGTGACAAGCTGGAGGCATTCCTGCCATTCAGGAGAGGCTTAAGGAATTTCTTATTGGCTAAATTACAAATATGTAGCATTTTGCCCAGCACTGCATGGCAATTTCAACCTGCCTGACCGTGACAAGATTAGTACTTTTCCTCCCTCTCCCCAGCAGTAATTTTTTTTTTTAAATTAGATTAAGAAGTACCAGGCAGAGATGCAAAAGCTTGAAAGAGTGAAAACCAGCCTTACCTTGAATGATTCTGTCTGTCATTGGATTGGTTCCTTAATTAGCCCCCTGTCCTTTAACCTCTTGAGAAATAAGTAAGGGATAAATTTGGGGATAAAGACAAAGACGCCTGGAGATTTACCACACACCGCTAGGTAATTCATCAAGGAATGTTGGTAATTAGCCCTGCCTCTTTCCCTTCTGGCTCATTTAATAAAACTGGTTGATTTAAAATAATGCCTGCTGGTTCATTATCAACTACTTTAAGAGCCAAGTTATGAACTTGAAACAAAACCCAGTATTGTGTTGTCTGCAAAGGACCTGGCAAGTGTGTTTTGTTTTGTTTTTTTATAAAAAAGAAATTGCTCTGTCTGGTCATCAGTCTCCCCAACTTGATAATTAAATATTACTTTGTTTGGATTACCATTTGGCTTTTTGGGTGTATTTATTCCTGGTGTCTACTGCTGAGAGGCAGAGAAGAGGGGAAAAAAATCCAAGATCTTGAAAAGGTACGTGTCAGATTGTGTTAAGAAAGCATGGCCTGATGGAATTCAGCTGAATAAGGACTTTACAATAGTAGTAGTTGACCAGTTGAGGAAATGGGCAACTGTTTTAACTCCTTATCTCTCAGAAGTGAGTGCCAGCTAAGTGCCTTGTTCTTTGAGCAAAAGGATCCGTTTTATTAACCCTGTAGTGCTTGTAGTGGAAATTTTCCCCCAGCTGAGGACAGAACTCATCTAGTTTGTATTTGCTTGGGAAACCATGCACCAGTCTCTCGTTTTCTTTATGGATGGAAATAGCATTACTTGGAAGTTAAATGAGAGGGTCAGGCTAACACTGGCTCAGCCCTGCTGCCTTTGCACTGTCTGGGAGAGCATTTCAGTGTCCACTTGGAGTTTGTTACAGCAACAGTTGCTGGCCAGGGCATCTGACCAGGTTGGGTCAGTCTGCCTGAATTAAAGAATGAACTTACTGTAAATCTTCCTTTGGTAATTAATGTCAGTCTTAGGTTGCAACACCTCTGAAAATGTTGTGGGCTAGAGGAAAAGCTGGCAGTGCTGGCCTTCTGCTGATGAAATCCTCTGTAAGACTTTCTGAGCGTGGAACGTCTCAGTATCATTTGGAGCAGAACTGGATGTAGTGTTTCAGTGCAAATAAGAAAGAATATCCTCCTGCTCATCTTCCATCCATCTCTTTCCTATCCCCTGGGGTAGCGCTTATTCTGGGGGATGTTGTGTTCCATAGGTGCTTTTGTGACCCAGCAAAACTACATGTCTGCTTTTATATGCCTGGCAGATTAACAAATAAAAAAAGAAATTAAATGTGATGGTCTCTGTGGAAATATAACTCTGCCAGTGATTCTTTTGTCACCAATGATAAAAATAACTTGCTCCTGCAAACAGTTGCAGAGGCCTCTGGAGTGTTGGGGTAAGAGCTCAACCCTGCAGGTTGTCACTGGAAGTTCTGCCACTGGATGCCAGTTACCTACTTATTTATTATATTGAGGCCTGTTAACAAACTCTGATAGTTTAAATAGATTTTAAGCTAGGTTTGTTTTTTCCAGCTTCTAATGATGTGGAACAGAAAATCGAGTATCTTTTAACCAAAATAACCCCCAACAAACAAAACTCTAATACCAGTTTTTGTAAAGTTAGAATGTCCATGCCAAATTAATAGTTTGGGTTTTACGCATCACATTATTATAACATACTGGAACAATATTTATTATGGACCTTTGTGACTTTGTGTCCAAGACTTACTGAATATCAGTAGTTGAATATCAGTCAGTTTGAAAATTCTTGTGTAAGTTCTGTGGTGCAAACAGATTGTTTTTGAGTTGATCCCCAGCAGCAGCACTTCCACAGCAGCGTTACAGTAATTAAACAGTAATTCATAGTGCTGCACTTCCATAATATCTCAGCAGATGGCATTACGGTTTCCAGGACTCTGTTCCTTGGGAAAGCTCTCAGCTGCCAGGGAATTCATCATTATAAACTATTCCCTTCACTGATGAGGGCTAATACTTAGCTGTTAAGCCTGTTTTGACACATTCTATTAACCATGTTGTTGGGTTGTTTTGTTGTATTTTATTTTCCCAGAAGTGCCTTTAAGCCAGTAACCAGGTAAAATGCTGTATGTGATAGTTACTACATTCAAAAACTAAGGCAGGCTGCCTGTTTTTAAATAAAACTGCTACTGGTGTCCAGCAGAAGTAATAAACTTTTTCAGCAGGTAAGACTAGAACATGAAAAAAGGTTAAAAGACTATGTTTTCTATTGAACATTCCCAATCCTCAAAGCTATGTAAGACGCAATTGTTCTGTGTTAAATTCTACCCCCTTCCTGCTTTGTGACAGAAATCCTGGTTTTTGTAAAAAATGTCAGCTAGTGAAAGAAAAATCATTTGGAGCAAAATTTATTGCCATTGTGGAAACTGTAACAAATATTAGTGTGTTGCTGAATAAATGTGGCTTGCAGAGCACAGAAGGCATCAGCTGTTTTTGGGCACCCCTCCTCTGTGCATCCCTGGCTTCTGGCCATGTTTTTGTCACTGACCTGGCTGGAATCCGTGTCCTGTCCTCCATGGACACTCTGACATCAGCAGGAGCGTGTCTTGCGTGTCTAAAGAAACCAAAGTTTCAAAGAGCTGGTTTTCTGCCTGGGAACAATGTGCTCCTTGTATCTGTCTGTGTGTCCATCCTCTCCTTCTGAGTGCAGAGGGGGGCAGATCTGCTCACCAGGGAGCATCACAGGCCATGCCTGTGCCATGGATCCAGAATGTCCAGCAGCACTGTGAGCTCAGGGCACCAGCAGCAGCCAGGCACCTGAAGTTATCCTGACCCACAGTCCAAACCAGTCCTTTGATCTCAGAGGAAGCTTGGAAGTTAAGCAAGGTGAATCAAAGCTTGTATTTCAGGCTGGCTTCCTAAAAGTCACCCAGAAGTTCCTGGTTGAAACCAAAACTAAATTTTGCTTGTGGACATAATGGCTGGCTGTGAATTAAATCTTTCTGTTCTGTCAGAGGACAATATCAGTCCTCTTCTTAGAAATTAGTCCCTTCCCTGGAGACATTTGAAGGCTGAGGTGTAGCAAATAGCCTGTCTGCCTCTCTCAGGTCTTCATAAAACTCGTGCCAAGGATCTGCAGGCAACACACTAAACTTTATGTTAACTTCTGACTTCCTCAGACTGAGCTTCTCTGCTTGTGTTTTTTTCTAGAGGTGTGTGTATTTCTTTTTTTTTTTTTTTTTTTTTTTTTTTTTTTTTTTTTTTTTGTGGATTTGGGCAGCCCTGGAGTAATATTGTCAGTTGAACTTATTCCAGTTTACTAGTATCAGTGATCCAGAGTGCCATTGCCCTTAACCAGCATCTCTGTCCTGATAGCACCTAAGTGATAAACCTGCTTTTGGGGAGACAGCTTGCTTTTACTGGGGGGAAAGACCTGCTGTTATTTCTGCTACAGCCTTATGCAAATTAGGGCTGTTCTGTTGAACAATGTTAACATTTCAGAAGCTGCTTTAAAATTAATTACAATAGTGCTTTTAAGTTCATTTTTGTCTTGTTAAACAGAAAATTCTGAGAAGTGAAACTTCTGTTTAAAAAATCGTGGCAATCTTTAGTATCAAAAGTTACTGATTGAAAACTTGTCCATTGAGCTGTCTGAAAGCATTTTTTGTTACACATAATTCTGCTTCCTGACTGCCACCAAAACCATACTTTGCTGAAATACCTGTGTCTCAAAGAAACAGTTTGTTTAGGGAGGGGATAAAATGACCTTGAATGAGTCAGCAGTTGTGTGCAGCAATCGTAAGCCTTCTGTGCTCTTTGCTTTCCAGAAGGAAATGAATTCTGGACCACAGGCACCATTCATTTCAGGGCACTTAATGGGCTCCATTCACATGAAAGTTCATATATTCCTTAAGGCTTCAGCCCTCTATGGTTTGCTGTGTAAAAGGAAAAATACTATTTAATCATGCTTCTTTGGCTTTTCAAAAGAGTTTATCCTTTTTGCACACTGGCCTTTTGAGGGAAGGAGTGATTCCTTCTGCTCTGGAGTGCTGCTTATGCAAGTAGTGGTTGCTCTGTGCAAAGTGCCACTTCCTCCATGGGTCACTGTTCCAAATTGCCTTCTGCCTTTCCCTGCACTGTTTGATCTAAGACATGAGGAGAAAGCTTCCAGCCAGGGCTTCTGCAAGATTATCCTTAGAAAACCCTTTTCTCTGAACTTGCACCTTCCCCAAGGAAATGTATTCATTCTATTTATCTGCTTTGGTTAAAGGCTGCGAGACCTGAGTTGGGTCTCGATGGCTCTTCATGATCTCAGCACAGTCTGGATGCTCCTCCTTGGGTGCTGAGTGAGGAATGTGCTGATTGCTCCTGGAGCCAGGGAACAGTGACAGATAACTGTTAGAGGAACACTGTTCAACTTTGCATTTCCTTCTCTGGTAGCTGCAATTCCAGAAAACATGCCCAGATAGCTATTGCTGCCAGCTGTACATAATCAATAGGCAGCTTGGTGGGGTAAATCAGGAGCAGCTTTGGCTGGTACTCAGTCATGGAATCCTGGAATGATTTGGGTTGGAAGGAACCTTAAACATCATCTAGTCCAACCCTGCTGCCATGGAAAGGTGACTGTTTAAAAATCACTTTAGTGGTTTTGATTACCTGGGTTGTTGGTGTAGTCTGCAGACATCTGTACCTGTGTCACAGAGAGCTGCTGTGACAGGGCAGGAACAAGCAGTTGGACATCAGCCCTGGCACCATCTGGGGCTGACTCTGCCTTTAGTGTGGAGCAGCAACAGAGTCTTGAAGTAAATTCCCAGTTGTACCCCAAGTATTACATATTAGTTTATTTTTGTCCAGTGCTGTTGATGAGTATTAATTAGATTCCTCTTCTCAGAGGAAATTAAATCAGGAGATCTCATGTTATGCAGCCACTCTTGGGAGTTCAGTCTGAGAGAGCAGGCTAGAGCTGGTCTGACACCAGTGGCTTGAAACACATCATAGTGTTCTGAACCATTCACCTGTGGGTCCCACATCTCAGACCACATTGTTGGCTATGGTGGATGTACTGGCATCTCCTTGGCTCCAGCAGATGTTAAAATATCCTTAACTTTCATTTTTCATCTGTTCAAACTTCATTTAAAATAAACTCCACAGTGTGAGCTCATTTGTATTTTTAAAGCAAATCAAAAACAATTTGTTCCATCCCGTAGTGTTATACTGAAATGGGTTTATACTTGAGGTTTAAAAAAGGGCGAAGGAGGTGGGGAAGTCTTGAGTTAAGATCTAGTTAATCTCCATCTAGTCTCTAATTACATCCCTAGCATCTGGTTGCCTTGAATTGTGTAATGTTCCCATACAGTTTCTTGAGCAGCCACAACCTCGTGTGTGTTGTCAATCAGTGACCTGAGGTATATTGTGAAGCACATGTCATGTTTGTATTTTCCAGCGTTAAAAGGAGATGCACAGTTTTTTGCATAAATACAATTTTAGTGAAAGACACTCTGCCTGTTTCCCCTTGTGAACATCAAGCTGTTCTTGCAATAGCACTTCAAGGGTTACGTTAGTGCAGGTCAAGTGCGGTTTAAAATAGGATTCTTCTGAGACCAAGCCTGCAGGCCCTGAATTTCTTTCTCAAAAGACATTTTGATCTTCTGACAAACTATTGCTTCTGAATTTCTTGGTGCTTCATATTTGTAGCTAACCTTTGGAGAACTGGAATGATAACACACACTCTTCTTTGTGTTTTGTGAATGTGCCTCCCCTGGTGAGTCGATGGCTTGTGCTTTTTGAAGTTCAGATGAAATCATTAAAAAGAGTTTTCTGTAAGATGTTTGGAAAGATGAAATTTTTCTGGTGTCATGTAATAAAATGTGTTTCCAGTCCTGCAGAAAGAGCCCTAACCCTTACCTTGACAGGATTTCACACAGGAGAGAATTGAGAGCTTGTAGTCCCTTGCAAGCTGGAGGTTTTATATTTGCTCACATGCTGCAAATGCTGCTCTGACAGGTTTGTGCATATGTTGGAAAAACACCATGGCAGAATTTCAGACTATCTCTTTATATAACCTGTTTTCAGTCCTAAAATTTTTGTGATAAGGAACATGCTTGTGCAACATCTGTTGATGTAAGGAACCTGAGTGCAGTTCTTTATTTCAACTGCAGTATAAACAGGGCTCCTGACAGCTGACTGGGGTTTTGTCCAAGATGTCACTCCTTCAGTTGATGGTCCTGCCAGCACCCCATCCTTTGGCCTCATTGAGGGTCATTTATATGGACAGCAGCTTCTCATTTCGCAGGGTAAATAATTATTTGCCTGCCATATGTGAAATAACATGAGGAGGAAGATTTTCAACAGCTCATCTCAAGGAAGACATGGAGGCGCAGGTGTGGGGAAGGTTAAAAAAATCGGTCAAGGGGATGTATCTATCTTGTTTTTGTAGGTATAAAATAGATTGTGATGTCATGGCTCCATGCATGTAAAGCTTGAGATCTTAAAGGGCTGGATTGTTGGCATCCTTTTTTAATAAATGAGCCCATGTTACTCTTGTTTCTTTGGGAGCCAGACGATAGCTACTGTCTGACTGTTGCGGGAATAAGATCGTGGGGTGCAGAGGCAAGGTCATGCAGCTTAATGCCCATTTGTCCTAATTATGTCTTTCTGTTACAGAATTATTATGGTGCTAAGAGATAACTAAAACACTGAATTCCATTGTGGTTTCTGGGTTTAAAATGAAGAGTGAAATAAGCCTATTTAATTTCTTACTCTTGTTACTCTTAATCTCTTGTGGCTGCTATGGTATCTGCTCTGGCATCTACTTTGTGAGTGACATGTCAGGAAAGAAAAGATGTGATGTTGCTTAATGGAAGTGTTGGACTTAAGCACTCCAATCCCAAGGAAGAGCCAAGCCACCATCATTCAAAAGTAACCCTGACAGTGTGGCTTTCAGTTTGAGTGCTCTGTGTGGCATCATTTTGGCCCCCTGGGTTAATTCTCCTCCAGGGCGGTGTCATGCTACTCCACACAAGGAGTGACCCACCTTTGTGGCTGCCAAAGTCCTCAGAAAAATCCCTGTTCTGGTATTTAGCAGAATACTTCAGATCAGAGGCAGTTGGGATTGCATGAAGGTGACTTGGGTTATTTTACCTTAGCAAACATGATGATCAAGCACTCTGGGGGACTGAAACTCTTTTATTATAACTCAGTAGGTTTTAATACAGTCATAAATAACAGCACAGCTCGTTGAGCAGAAGGATAAAAATCAAGGAGTTCAGTGGTAATCCAGCTTGCATTTCCTTCATGTAAGTGAAGTCAGCGATTTATTATTATTTTAGGCTGTGTCTAATGGTCATATTAGTGGTGTGAATAAAACGAATGTATCTGGAGTGCTTTATTCTTCTGCTTATTCAAGCCTTCCATATTGGGGCTGACATCATCATGAGACATCATCAGCTGCAGGCAAAGTGGTATAGAGCCCAGCTAAGTCCTTCTAATTCTTTATTAGCTGTAACATGTAGAAGCTCAGGGCATGTTACCAGTGTAAAACTGGTTTGAATTAACACCATCTTCATTCACTTGCTTCTTCTGGTAGCTCTGTGTGTTTGCTGTAAAGTAGATCCCCTCCAGACAGGTATGTTCCAGGACCAGTGACCTTTGTGCTTGTAGCCAGTGTGTTGCCAAAGTGCTTTGTTAAAATAAATGGTCCTTTCAGAATTACTTTCCCTTATATTTTGGGAAGCTTCTTCAGATGTTTTGGTAGGAAGACTTTCCAGTTGATGTTGAAAGCTGTACCAGCAAGCACTGTTTGGGTTTTGGTGTGTTTGTATTTTCACATTGGGTTCATGATTGGTGGCATGCTCTTGGCATGTGCTGTGTAAGTGACCTTGAGAGCAACCCAGTGTGTCCCATGGAACTATGTGAACAGTGAATGGAGCAGTCTTTCACTTGATCTTTTCCAGACAAGTAGGTCAGAAGTGTAGATGTCTTTGGACAAGTAAGCAACAAGATGTGGAGGTTGGGCTTGATGACCTTTAAAGGTCCCTTCAACCCCAACTGTTCTGTGACGTCCTGCTGATATACAGTGTGCCCCCCAAAAGAGATTTTTTTCTGTGATAACCCAAGAGTTGCATTTGAGTTTACAAATGGCTTTTATTTCAAAAAGAGAAGGATACAACTGTTTCTCTGTGTGGCATTTGGGTGTTTGATAGATTTTGATCTGGTGCCATCTTTACATCTCTTGTATTTCAGTGCTGAATGTTGAAGTTTTGTAAATAAATACTTCAGTAGCCCACAGGCAATATTCTGAACACCAATTCATTCTCACAGGCTAATGCTGTGGATATGAAAGACTTGTAAATCAAACTGTCTTCTTGCTTAGCCCCAAAATGCCAACAATTGCACTCCTCAACACTGGAAGTTATCTTGGCACAGGTGTGTGTCCATGTGCTGTATATTTGAGCAACCCTTCACAAACCTTATAGTGACAAGTGTGACCAGGTTTGAGGGTATCAGGTTTTAAGATTTATGAAAGCAACAGGTTGGGTGCTTTTCCCATTACACTTTTTATTCATGGTTTAGGCAAAATACTCAATTTTAAGTTAATTTTCACCTGTGAAAATCAGTATTGCATGGCACATTAAGAGAAGATCATACAGGGGCAAAGTAGATTTACTGCATTAAAATTTTGAGGTTACTTAAATTTTATTTCTTAAAGTCTGGACAAGCAAATAACTTGTGCCATTTTGCACATGGGTAACTCTACATCTCTAGGAAGTTGATAAGGAGTTTCATTTAAGAGTCAGAGTTCTGTCTCTCCTGCTGTTTTAAGCTTAGCTCTGGCTACTTTTTACCCAACATCTTTTATAAAACTGGTTTCAATTTTTGCCATTATTAATTTTGTATGAAAGATGCCATTATTTTTACCCAATCCATTTGTGTTCTTCCCATTTGACAGATGAGTGATGGATGAACAGCCTGAGCAAAACCAGGTGTGGAGAAGGATGCCTCTTCTCCCTTGTGGAAGCTGCATACTCAGGGCTTCTCAGGAGCTGAGGGAAAACTCATGTTCCTCCTTTTTTATAGCAGAGGGCATGCTTTCTCGGTTTGGGCTCCAGAAATGTACCCAGAATCTCCAAATCCTGGGCACATGTGAAGGTTGGTGTGATTTAAGCAGAACTCTGACCTGGCCTTCTGGGCAGAGGCTGGGCGTTCTGCACCTCTTCCCTGCTGTGGGAGATGCAGTGAAGTCATTAAAACACCCATGTCTGCAGCTCTCTTATAGGCCCTGGGGACCTGGGAGCTCCCATGCTCTGTCCCTCAGGTCTAGCAGGGGTTACTGTGGGCTGGAACAGTGCCAGGGTCAGTCACCCCTGGGAAATGTCACTGACCTGCCCAGGCTGCCAGGACGTGACTGCCGCTCCGAGCTGGCCCGGCCAATGCCATGCTTGGCAGCCCCTGAAGGAAGATAAGGTTGGACAAATTCTTTTACCCCTCTAATGTGACTCTTTCAAGCCAGTAGTGATCTGTGTTAGAGTTGTCTGGTAATTCTTGTGTTGGTGCTGCTTGGGCTGTAGCAAGGGTGGGGGATTGTGCTCGGGCTGTGGAAGGCTTTGCAAGGGGAAGCTGGCAGAATAGGTGGCTTCAGCCCGTCTGCCTGAACTGGTTTTGGGCTTTCAGGCAGCTGAAATATCTGTAGTCCTGTGACTATGCTCCCTCTTGAATTCACATCTCTATGCCAGGTCTTGCAAGAGATTTTGGAAGCAACTTTATGTCTATCTGTGACAATTCCGGTGAGGAGGAGTCATCGGTGTCCTACTGTGAGTAATCTCAAACCCTCTAGTGCTGATGCAAGTGCTGCTCAGCTTCCTTCTGAGAGAGAAGGGTGGCAGAAGTGGACCTAATATGTGGTGCTTGATTTAAGCTTTGAATTAAGCTTTTCATCGTGGTGGTACCATAACTCAAACTTGTGTGTCAGGTGTAGTTGTGCGGCTGCTGTTGTTGCTTGTGAAGCCAAAATATTTACTCTCTGAAGCACCTGGGGTAGGTAAAATCGTTACAGAATATTTGTGCCTGACATTTTATGGAGTCAGTTGCTTGTCTGTCCTAAAATAATGTGGTGTTTTTTGGTATTTTCTCAGAAACTGTATAAAATAGAAATTTATGGCCTGTGGTTGGGAAGTAAACAGCTGAAATGTTGGTTTCCTAACAGAAAAGTAGCAGGACTTCAAAGGACCTAATTCTTACTGAAAGCCACACTTGTAGAATGGCAGCCAGCAGGCCACTAACATGCAAATTACATCAGTTCCTATCTCCATGAGTACATTTGGCTAAACTCTCTTTAATTGCCTTAGATACCGTTGTCATGTGCTTCTATAGCTAAAGCACAGTTTTGAAATACTAATCTACAAAAACTTTATTCTTGTTTGCTTCGTGGCTTTCCCTTGGATGAAAAGTCACATTACGCAGAGCAGTTTTTGGTGATGGACTAAACAATCCCTGGCTGTGTAAATGATGATTATTCTGTACAATGTGCCTTTTCTTTTTCATAACTTCGTGCTTGAAGATGAGTGTTGGATTCACTTACTTAGACTGCAGTCGAGATGGCAGATCTTAAATAACTTTCTCCTATCTGCTTAGGTTTTCAAGTTCAGAGGGATTTGGGGTGAATTAGGTATCCAGAGCGTTTTGTTTGCTAACTGATGTAGTTTCCTTGTGTTTGCTGCGTCCTAAGGTGAAATGATAGTCAGCTCATCATGGTTGTCATTCCCCAGTCGGTACAAGTTACTTTTCATCTTCTTGCTCTTGGGCTTTCTGGTCAGTGTTGTTCTGGCCATTTTTCCTGGGTAATGGGCTAAAAGAAAGGGGAGCAAATGTACTTTAGAAAATTTGGCATTAAGGGGAGAATGGCAGCTGGAGAAGTCACTGAAAAGGTTTATCTGTTACTAAATAAATTCACAGTTGGCCCTATGGGGAATCACAATCCAATCAACTTAATTTTGATGATATTGTAAATTAGGTGGCTGTTCCATCTTGGAGGACTGGGAAGGTCTCAGAAAGCAAGAGGATTGAACTTCTCATGTGAAGCTACTTCAGGCCACTGACGTCTGTAGGGGGGGAAATGTGATGTTATTTTTTAATGTTTGAATGCAGCATGTGAGAAGATGTCTTTGAGGATGAGTTAAACCATTGTCTGGTTATTTGGATTGCTCCAAGTTCATGGTAGGAGGGTACTTCCTGGCATTGCAGTGAACCCCATGATCAATAATTAATGAAGTTAATTGAAGGGGTTTTATGGTCTTCAAGATTCTCAGACTTAGTGACCAACCTGTGGTGAATATGATTTTACAGATTAACAGAATCTTGAACCTGTACTGGAAAACTTAAGGAGAATAAATCACTCTTACTCTAAGTGGCACTAATTGATTATCTTTCTCAGATATAATTATTCTCATTTTTTTTCCCAAGCAACAAAGAACAGACACTTATTTATACAGCTCCCTATTTTTATTCAAAGTCCTAGAAAATAGCTTGTTCCTGCTGCTGTTGGGTCTTTATACTTGGAAATGATGGGTTGAAGCAGCTTTGAAGCCCAGGACTAGCATGGTTAACAGGCATGGTTATGCAGTGGACACAGCTGAAGCCTGGAGCCCTTGCAGAGCACATCAGTGGATGTGGTTTTGTATCGTTTTTCTTTGGGTACCATTAATTGTTAAATGACACAGAATTTTAACCTTTCTTAAAAATCCCATGACATTTAGCTGTCTAGGCAACAAAAAGTTCTATTGAACTGAGAAAACTGACCCAAAAGTATTTTACTTGTAATTGTAAACTGTAAGTCCTAAGGCAATTTGCTTGAAACAAATGGTCTTTTTAATTAAAAAAAAGAAAAAAAAAAGGGGGAGGGGGGAGTGGGGTGGGGAGAAGAGTCTTCCTCCCCCTTGGTTCACTGTCCTCTGAACATCTCTGGTATGTCCCTGCTTAAATAAAGCATTGAGTGCTTCAGCTTTACTGTCACAGGAAGCTTCAGGGATGTTTTTGGTGAGAAAAATCTTCTGTGTGGATTTGGGAACAGGAATATGCTCCTTCCCAGCTCGTGGGGGCCAGAACAGTGGGGCATCCTGGAGCTGCTGGCAATGTAATGGCCTTTGGTCACTTGTGTTTCACCAACAGAGGATTTTGGGGCATCTTTGAAATGCTTTGAAAGCAGCAGTACTTGGAGATGAGACAAGTAAGATGATGTGATATAAAGTAGTAACTGCAATGGGAAAAGCCATTCTTGGTGTTCCACCTTCAAGAAGTACTTTCAGCTCAAGAATCTGCTGGGTTCGTGGTTGCCTCCAGAATTTACCCATTGCAGAGGAATCAAACCTGTGCAAGGACAAATTCAGGAGAGTGTATGTAACCCAGACCAGCTACCTGAGCCTGGTTACCTTCATCCAGATGTACCAGAGACTCAAAGCTTGAGCCTGCAGCAATTAATTGACTCCCAGCTGTGGTTGAACTTGGTGGTCTTAAAGGTCTTTTCCAACCTAAATATTTCTATGATTCTATGACCTTGAAGCTCTCCTAGAGGACGAGTGGTAGTAATGCCACAGTTCATTAAATATTTTTATTCTGGTGTAAGTCCCGTTAGTTTTTATTGTTAGCCATTTAATTTCTGGATTACACTGTGCAAAACACATTTGCCAAGCCATTAGGCTGCCCTGGCCTGTGCCTGCCCAAGAGTGAGCTCTCCTGGGTGCCTCTCCAGAAGAAATTTGGTTACTGCAGCACCGTTCAAGTTCTTGCCATCATTAGCAAGTCATTAGTAAATTTAAGTCTGAGTGATTCCCAGCAAGACTCAACAGAAGGAGCAAGTATCAGCAGTATTGTTTCAGTTGTTTGTGTTGGCTTCATGCAGAGGAACTACTTGAGCCATGTACTTTGTGCTTAAGCACACAGCTATGCTTTGTGTTTAAATTCTTGAGTCCTTGATCACTTGACAGAAAATATTTTTACTTTTGGAAACTGAAGGAAGTGTGTGGGTCTGCTCAGAGGTTCTGTCATTTATGTGTAATATAATGCGGATTCTGAAGAATGTCATCTGACATTCACCTAAAATTCCCACTGATATGGTGTGTGTGCTTAAAGCAAGTGAAAGTCATTGATTAAATGTTGGCTTGATTGATACCAGACCCAAGGGCTGGGAAATCTGTTCTATTTATATGGGTTATTACTGTTCTTTCCAGGATGTGGAAGAAAATAGGCAGCTACTCAGTTACTTGAACTGGATGTATGCACTGGAATTAGCAGTCAGATTTCAAGAGGAGTGCAGGTATGAGAAAGCCTTTCCCCTGCTTCAGATAATGTTGTTCTCCAGGGAATTCCAAAGCGTGAGGGATGAGTGCTGAGTAGTCAGGGTGGCTCCACCCAACACTTTTCTAGCCCAGCTCAGCCTTGTAGGCCTAAGCTGGGTTACACGTGGGTGCAGTCAAGTTGGTTTCTTTCTATTGCCTTTCTGTGTGCTTCACCTGAAGAGAAGAGATCTTCCTCAGTGCCAGCATGGCAAGAGCAGATGGAGCTTGAGTGGCTGACAGAGAGACTCAGTGCAGGAGTCTGATGTTGGGGCCAGCCCATGGAGAAGTGGAGATGCTGCTGAGCTGGCATTGAAGGCTCTTGTGGAGCTGAATCAGTTTTGGGGCTCTGTTTCTATGCAGTGTTTTACTTTTGTAGCCAAATTCTTG
Source organism: Fringilla coelebs (assembly GCF_963513975.1). NCBI lineage: Eukaryota > Metazoa > Chordata > Aves > Passeriformes > Fringillidae > Fringilla > Fringilla coelebs. The sequence continues at coordinate 17,898,643 of NC_140039.1, forward strand.
TGTTACTATGCTGTGATAAATTTATCTTTTTTGCCATCTTGTCTTAGCTCATTTCTGAAGTTCTGAAAATGATAATAATTCTTACATTACTTCTTGTTTGTCAATACCAAAATGCCCAAAAACCAATGTTCTACTCAATTGAGTAACAATAAAGCAACACTTTGGTTGAGATTGCTTGAGATAGAGGGTTGGAGATCCAGAGGATTTGGTTTCAAGTGGGTTTATTTTTCCTTTCATGTCCTTATTCAGTCACATTTCTTAGGAAGTGTATCCAAACCAATAATTTGTCATCTTGCACTTTGTGTCTCATGAATTTGGACGAACAACAGGAACTATTCTTCACCCAAAATGCTAGAAGGGGCTGAGAACCAAAATTAGATCTTAAGTCAAAGCTTTTATTCACGGTTTCAAGTTCAGGGTTGTGGAATTTAATTGTAGGGCTTTTGGGGGTTTTTTTTGCAGCTCTTTGCTCATGAGATATTTTGTCAGAAAGGAGGAGCGTTTTATGGCTTATCTACAGAGTGACTCTGGGGCATCTTGGGAAGTTTGCCCAAGAAACCACATTTAGGTTGTCTTTGATGTAGAATCTGCAGAATAGGATGCTCTAGACTAAAGACAAATTCTCAACAAACAGCATGGAGTCCATTAGGGAGTCCCCACCAGATTTCCATGCTGGAACTCCTAAGGAAACTCAAGAGAGCAGCCAGTGACAAAACAGAGAATCTAAGTCTTCTTCATGTCATTTTGGAGCAACTTAATGGCAGAAAAGGCAGTTCTCTGTGTTTTTTGGTTCATTACCAGACTTGTGTGAGCTTGTGACGCATGAACTCAGAATTTGCCTTCCCTGGCATGCTGCGGGCAGCACAGGCCATTAAAAAAAATTAATAATAATTGAGTAGCAAAATCAAATATTTTAATGTAGAATAGCACAACAAAATCATGGGGAGAATATGTTCTTGTGAAATAAGTTTGTGTTTCGCCTACAAAAATCCTGTCAATTAGGCAGTGTGTGTCTCAAAACTTCACATGTAGTGGATTCAGTTAAATGCCTTGGTATATATTATAAATAATGTAGTATTTGATGATACAGGGTTGAGATGTGGATCTTGGCACTTTGCTGGTCTCTCTCCTGGGAGTGTGAAGGGGGGACAGGTGAAGGGTACGGGGAGGAGAGGCTTTGCTCCATCCTGGGATGGAGAACAGCAGAGGTACCGGATGCCTGCGGAGGAAATGGAACGTGCAGATTCTGTCAGGCAGTTAGGGATTGTCTTTAAAACAACATATTCAAAGATGAGTGTTACAAAAAACACTTGTTTACTGACAACTTCATCTGCTTGGAAGAGGAAAATTTAGTGAAAAATAGACTTACCTGGATAGTGTAGCTCCTAGCACTGATGAAAGGAAAATTGATAATGCAGCTTGGGGCTGACAAAGAGAGTGCTGCACTTATCACAGCACAGTGTTGTCTATTGATACAGTGCAACGAAGCAGATTAAACTTTCTAGAAATGCTATCTTAATGTGCTTCCCTGTAAGCTCAGACTTCAGAAAATAATGCCAGTTGGACAGTTTTTATGTGTTTGAGTACAGACCTCTTCAAGGAGCTGGACAAAAAGAAAGAGTAAGTTCTGGAAGGTGTAGGGACTGTGCCCAAGTGTGGATAAGTGCAATTGGAACATGCATTAGCCCTTTGTCAGCCATTCCTGAATGGGAAAACTTCTTGCAACTCTAGATTGAGACAGAATTAATGGCTTTGAAGTGCCAGGGAAGCTGAGGATGGGATAGAACTTTTTCAAGTGCTTCACATTCTGCTGCAGGTCCTGGGTTGTGCTGGGAAGCTGAGGACAGGACTGCAGAGCCCTGTGGGTTTATCCAGGGCACCCACTGCCAGGGAATATGTGTTAGGCTCGTAGGGCATTATTTCAGTTATTTCTTACTCTGTACTTAAAAACTTTTAACCTTACTGCTAAAGAAAACTACCATTGTGTGTTAGTACGACTGGAACGAAAGCTGAATAGCGAATTAGCCTTGAGCGAACTGTCAATCTGACTTTGATAGCCCATCATTAAAAGGTCCTTTTATGTTTATGAAAAAGCATGACATCAAAGCCAGGGAAAAAAATAAATACCAATACTTAGAGCTTAACTTAAACTTGCATAACTTCCAAGAAGAGGCCTTGTGTGAACTGTTTGTTTGTCCACTTGCATGGCTAATTAGCGTAGGTTACTAAAAGTCTGAGCAGTGGCCATCAAGTTTCTTCTGCTCTTCTGGGGTTTATTGTGCTTCCATATGTGGATCCCTCAAACTGGAGTAGCATAGACAAAGGATATTCCAATCGCTTCTCTTGCAACCTCTAGGTAGCATGCTGGAAATGCTTGAGTATAACCATTATCAGGTGAGTTGTTATTGGAGACTTATTTTAAAACCTGTTGCTAAGAAGGTGTACAGAGTACAGGAAACCCTTTTCCTCTGGTGTCTTGGGTGCTTTATTTAATTTCTTTCATTCCAATAAGTGGGGACCATGCATGGTCACTTGTAACACCAAAAGTCACTTTAATGGAATTGTTTTAAAGCAAAATAACTTCTCAGCGTGTTGCCATATTTTGGGTTGATTTCTAGCTTCGAGTAATAGCGTTAATGATCAATGACAGGCAACAAAGAGTTTCCAGGATAAGGTCGAAAATTTTAATGAGAAAAAAAAAATCGCCTTTCTTCTCTTGCTTATTTAGAGTGTGCAACAGTTGTTCAGTATGAGGATTTTCATATTTTGTATGTAAAAAATTCCTAAGAACTGAGAAGCTTATCTTAAATACAAAAATAGCTGTTGCTGACGACAGTGATTGATCTGAACTGAAACACTTCTTTTCTTGCATCTTATTTGCATGATGTGTTTATAAACAGGCTGTCTTATTTGTATATGATTTAGGCTGTATATCTGAGGTATAAATAATCTGTAGGCAGAAAAAGGTGTCTTTGTTTCTTCTTTTATTTTAACAAAGGTATTAATTTAAAAAACCCCAAACATTCAAAACCTAAACAACCAATAACAGACCTTTTATATCTCTGTTATTTGGTACTGGATTAAGGATAGCAATCCATACTTCTTGATTTGAATTGTTAGCTACTAACAAGTAAAATGAGTCCTGCGGTACAAGTCATTTCTCCTTATTTTAGTGAAAACTAAATGTCACATAGCTGAAGGTCAGAACTCAGAACTGACTGTTCTGGAGTGTCTGTATCAACTGAAAACCCGAGTGTTGGTCTTAAGTGAGAAATCTCATGTTGTAGAGAAATAGCTGGAGCTTTTTGGTGTACTGATAGTAAGTCAGCTGTTGAAAGACCAAATCATAAAGTGATTTTTTGCCACCAAATGCAAGTTAGTGAAGCACTGTGGACTTCATTGGAGCTGTACGGGTTTGTGTTTTGTCACATAGCTGGTCCTTATGTCACAAATCTATAGCTGAGGTCCATAGCACCTGCAGTGATGTTGTAAAACAATAAAACCCTTTTATTCTTTTCAAATTATGTCATACAGGTGCAGACTCACCTTGAGAATCCAACCAAGTACCACATTCAGCAGGCCCAGCGGCAGCAGGTAAAGCAGTACCTCTCTACCACTCTAGCAAATAAACATGCCAACCAAGCCCTGAGCTTGCCATGTCCAAACCAGCCTGGGGATCATGTCATGCCACCTGGGACGGGGAGCAGCGCGCCCAACAGCCCCATGGCTATGCTCACCCTCAACTCCAACTGTGAGAAAGAGGTAAGAGCTCTCCTGTTCCTGTTTTCAGTAAAACAGAGCTGTTGTCTGCTTTAATCAAGTTGTTTTAAAACCGTATTTGCTCACTGTTATGATGTCTGTTTATCTTTTTCTGTTCGTCGTGAAAATGTAACTGCTACGTCTGTGTCTGCCTGATTAATAGATATTTTTGGCAAAAAGCCCATGTCCCTCCAGCTTCCTCTTGTTTGAACTATTTTAGCTAGTTTTTACTTATTAAAACTACTTTTCTTGTTCCCCACCCTGTTGCTTGATGCACACAGTGAATAATTGACCTTTGGACAATACAAAGCAGCTTTGTAAGCTGTAGCTTTCTGGAATAATGTTATTTATGGCTTCTTCGTCTAGAAAGTGCAAAGAGCATAGCAAAAATAACTGAAAAAACACTAAGCTATTTTGAGATATTTTAGGTATTTTTATGGTAAAATTTGAGCAAGTCTCCTGCATAGCTGGAAGGCCAGATTATCCCAGCTAATATGCTGTAAAATGTTACTGATTGCTGTTCCAGTGCTGCAAATATAAGACTTCAGCAGCCTACGTCTAGAAGTCCTTTGCAACCCCGTCTTAATCTTTATTGGCAAAACTGAGTTAGATGTTACTTACATGTGTGCTCAGGCTCCAAAGAAAAATGGTTGGGAAGATATGAACAAGTATAAGAGTCACGTCAGAATTTTTGTAACATGAAAAGTAGGAGGCAATTGTAGAGTTCCTCTTGTCCCGTCAATTCCTTCAAGCTTTTGTGCCAGATTTTTAGTACAGATGCATTCCATGAGCAAAATGTTACACAGCTCGGAGAAACAGTAGTTACAGAACATATTTTGCACATACAAGGGTAATACTTGTGCTCCATAGTTTTGAAAGAAGTGAAAATGAGATATTTCCATCCTATTGTCCCAGCTGTACCCAAACACTTTTTTTCCTGAGGATATTTGCAGCTTCACTTTGCTGTGTCATCGGGGACATGTGTGCATGACACTATTTCATTCGTGCTCTTTTTTGGGACTGAGACTGTGCCATGAACTCAGATCCATGCTTTGCTTTTTCTTCTTCTTCTTTTTTTTTTTTTCTTTTCTTTTTTTTTTCTTTTTATATCTGCAGGGATTTTATAAATTTGAAGAGCAAAGCAGGGTTGAGAGTGAGTGCCCGGCTCTGAATACACACTCACGAGCATCATGCATGCAGGTACTGGATGACACAGGAGGTGGAGCACAGGTCCCCTTTCTAATGAGCATGTTTCTTTCATGTTATGTTGAAAAATAAACTTACCCACGGTGTCTTTAAGAAGTTGAATATAAGATATATTTAAGGTACAATACAGCAATGTTGTTTATTAGCATTGGTGTCAAAAGCACGTGAAGATACCTGGGAAAGGCTCATGCTGTTCTAGCACAGTAATGCCTTAGCAGAAGAACACATCAGCCATTTAAGGTCTTGCATCAGGAAGTCTTTTCTAACTGGATTTTCCAAGACTGCACAGATGTGGTTTTGCCCTGATAATTTCTAAGTCCACTATTCTATGCAGATCACACTTTTGCTTTAAAAAATGATATGAGAAGGCTTTAATCCATCTGTGGTAATTAATCCTCAGTAATCATCCTTTTATATTTTCATTCTTTTTCTTAAAACTAAGGGGTTTTTTTTCTTACCAGAATCAGTAACAAGGCCTTGGGTATGGGCTGTAACTGTTAGTTCCTTTCTTGCCCTCACTTCCAGTCAGTGTAATTTGCTGTGATCACACTTTCTGGAGCTGATAAAAAAATCCTATGTACTGCTACTTTTACCATCACCATTATGCATTGATTTTGTAGATCTCTGTTTTTATAGTGAGCAAAAAGGAAATAGTCCTATCCTGAAACAGTCAATCCTGCAGGACAGTTTGGAGCACGTGTGTGGGTGCTGTGAAGGGCTGTTTCCTCCTGCCTGTGCAGGAGCTTATGGAGGCACCTTCCAGCCCAGCACCTGAAAAAAGGTGTTTTGTGCCGCCCAAAATCAGCTCTGAACTGAGAGGGTGCGCGAGGAACATGAATCCGATGGATTCTGCTGTTGGGGGCCAGCAGCAAATCTCTGCTCCCTCTCCTTCCCTGCAGGTGTCCAGGGCTCAGTGTTCCTGCCTGTGCCCAGGTTTTGGTCCCATTTTATGGAGGGGAGGCAGCAGTGCTGCAGTGGGGAGAGGGACTGGTGTCCTTAGAGTCACTTATTCCACAGCTTCCTCCTCCACTGCTGCAGGAGGAGCAGTGTGTCCGTGGGCAGGGGGTGCAGGGTAACTCCTGGTGGGAGGAGGGGGTTGGACCATGGATCCTCAGCCCTGCCATGACCTGAGCATCCTGCCTGGACAGCAGGAGTCACAGCTGAGGGATTGCCCAGCTGCACAGGCACCTCTGCTGTGTGGCTGAAGCGCTTTGTCAGGCTCCTGTGTCCCTGTGATTCTGATAACTGTTCTGTTTCTCTTTGTCCACCTCTCTGCTACAGATGGATGATGTGATTGATGACATCATTAGCTTGGAGTCCAGTTATAATGAAGAAATCCTCGGCTTGGTGGACCCAGCCCTGCAAATGGCAAACACGGTACAATGGTCCTTTCCTTCTGGTTTCCCTGTTAAGTCTAACTGGTTTTCCTTGAGAGGAACCAAAACTGCAGCAGGACTTTTCTTCCTTGCAATTAAGTAGTTATTGTATTGTTCTACAGAGAGTAATTAGATTTCCTTTGAAGATTTTAAGGTGATACAGCTGTAATGAAAAACGTGAATTTAAAAATAAAAGCTGGAGTCAGGTTGAGAGAATACAAAGGGCAATCTTGCTTTTCTGATTTCCAAGTTAGTGGTGAGAGGATTGCAGCAGAGGAGTAAACTGTGCTACCAGGAGTAGCTCAGTCCCACTGATATTGAAGATTGTCATGGGCTTTATACTTGGTTTCAGAAAAAAGGAACCTCTGGCATCCCAGGTTCCTGAATGTTGTCATATTCAAGTAAGAAATTGTCTACTGTGTGTTAGCATCCCTACCCAGAGACACTTTCTGTTATCTCTAACATCACACCTTTATCTCTGCCTGATTTCAGGTGGGGAGAAGTCCCCAGCTAGATGTCAGCAAAGATGTTACAGAATTTAGCAGGAGGAAAAAAAAAAAGAAAAAAAGTGATCTTCCAAACAAACAAAAGGGAAGGAAGAAAGAAGGCTGAAAACTGAACAAGGCAGGGGATGTGGGAAGCTTCTGATAAAAGCCAAGAACACAGAGGGGCAGAAAGCGCTGAGGGAAATCACAGGTGTCCTCCAAGTGGCTCTTTTGGTTTGGTTCACATTGCTTTGAGAATTAATATAATCATACTTCTGGCATAATCTGATTTTGATCTTGTGTGGAGGGTAGCTCCAGTGAATTTTTTGCCTTAGGCTCAAGTGCTGTTAGATCTGGCTGAGTAGATGTCTGCCAGTGCTGGCGTCTGTTTCTGTTTCATCTGGTGCCAAAATTTACAGCTTACCACAGAGCATTGATTTTGTGGCATAGGTTTGCATTTGCTGACAGTAGCTGTCTGATGTCATGCTAACCTGGTCCTGTGCTCCCACAGATTCCCACAGCCCTCTCAGAGACGTGGTGGATGACGCAGGCAGCGGCCCACCAGCCTCCCCTTCTAAATGGTGCCCTTTGAGCACACAGGGAAAGAGCTGAGAGCCCTGATGGAGAGAATTCATTTGCCTTTAATCTAAGATGACTTGCAAAGTGCAACTGTCCTGGAATTTGAGAGAAAACCTCAAGAAGCTGACAAAAGATAGCTTTCAAAAAGTTAATCTGTTTTTCAATTTATCTTTTTTTTTCATTGAGGGATGAGGTTCCTCTGGAGTCCTTTCTCTGAAGTTCCATTGAATTGGGACACATTAATTCAGAAGGGGCTTGGATATCTTCATGCTGTTCTTCTTTTCTCATTTCATGGGGACCCCAGAGTGGCTCTTTGCTTCCAGACAGGGATACAAGGATGCTCTGCACTCTTTTGGTGCAAGGAGCCCCTGTAGTCACTGTTTAGGGTAGTCTGCATCCCTCCTGTGCTTTGCTGTGCTTGCTGCATGGCAAGAAGCCTTGTCAAGACTGCCTGATCCACATTTACTGTGGAATTTCAGAATTTTCCCACTCTGTGTGGTGAAGTCTGAAAAATAAGAATATGAAATGGGGAAATTAAGACTTCTTTCGTGATAAGTTTAAATAACTGGAGGAAAAAACATATTTCAGTCTCTCAATCAGCCTAGTACCAATCCTGAAGAGATGGAAATTGAATCATGTTTCTCAACAATTGGTTTCAGGAAAAAAGCCAAGCCAGACACTTTTCTTTTGGGACAGGACTTAGCTCTTAAAACATGCAACATTTTATTAATAAGGAATTAATGCCTACAGACTGAGCTAAGTCGAGGTGGGAGAAATCAGGAGAGGAAATGGTCTCTAAAGAGACACAAGCTATAAATAGCTGTGCTGAGTCTGTGACAAAGGCAGTTGTTGTTCCATAACCAACAAAGAACAAAAGGACCAGTTTGTTACAGTTGGTAACAGTACTTAATTGATAAGCAAAATCAGATTTCTGTGCAGGGCAAGCTAAGGGAGTTTCCAAGTACCTTGAGTTGAAAATGACCCTATGCAGTCAACTGCTGGGAGAGTGGAATAATATCTGTGGGGGAAAGTATCACAAAATGGTAACTAGTTCATAGAGAAGGTTTTCTGCCTAGATGTCACCTGCTAATTGAATTACTGAGTACTTTGTAAAGTGCTCTTGTGAAGATGACAATTAATTCCTCCAGCTAATCAACTGCAGCCAGAGCCTGGTGTGGAAAGCTCTGTGAGTAGGTACTGCTGCACTTCTACATGTGGCTTTCTTCTGGAATTTAAACTCCACAGTAGAGGAGTTTTGTTACAAGGGCTGCTGCTGAACATGTGCTTGTAGGTCAGGGAACATCACAATACATTGTGGGCTGCATGAGCTGGGCTGCAGAGCCCATCCAGTGTGTACTGGTACCTTAGAAACAGCCTTGTTGATCACACAGCTGATGTCTCAGTGATTTTAGACAGAATGTGGGTGCTTGTTTTGTTGGAGTAGTGGAGGAGAAATGAAAGCCTCAGACTCCCATGAATGTACACTATGATGAATCTGCAGTCATAATTACCATATTTCAAATTTCTGTTATATAAAAGCCATTATTAGGAAAAAAAAAAGAAGCAGATGCAAAGTGATAGGAAGATTTAAATTTTTTTTACTTGATGTTCATGCAGTTTGTGATGCCATGACCTTGAAAGGTGAAATCTCCGAAGTTGAAAGCATTTTCAACCATACTGTTTCAATGAAGATAACATGCTAAACCTGGCATAAGCCACCCTTCCTTCATTTACTTTTTGGAAGAGTAAAGGTGGATGATCTGACTGATGCTGCATTTAAATTCCTTCTTAGCCAGAAATAGCTAAGAGAGCTGTAAGGAAAACCATATTTAGGTTGGAAACATGCTAGAATTTGAAGAAGACAGGGAAGGAGCTTCCTTAGCTCCAGAAAATTCCATGCCTTTCTCAAGTTTAAGATTCCAGTTTCCCTATGAAATGACTGTGGAAGTTTTGACATTTTCCCATCTTGCACTTGAGGATGGTGGTGAAAGGCTCGATTGTCTTAGAGCCAAAATGTTTGCCAGCAATGTGCACTTTTCCCCAGTTTCTTCAAATAAGAAACAATTGAAATAAATGCCCAGGTGTCACTGCAATGGGCACATAACAAACTCCTTTTGGGCTTTTTTTGCCCCGTTTAAGTCCAGTGGCTGCTTTTGTGTGCTCACCAAACTGCTGTCTTGTGCATCTCAAACCAGTGTCCTCAGCTGGGGGTCCTCTGTCCTTTCCCAGTTCCCTAAACCCTGCACAAATGATTTTTTTGGTTTACCTCAGTCAACTGATTTTATTCCTCTGGGAGCTGTTACAAAATTGTGAACTGAGGATGTGCCTCAATTTTAACTTATCTTTAGCTGCAGGTATTTTATGTGACATGGCCCAGAGTGTTGCATGCACTTGATGTTTTTGGAAAGGAATTAGTGTGAGTTAGTCCCAGAGTTGTGACCTGCAGCCATCCTGGGGAAAAGACCTCTCAGGGACTCATTGAGCATGGCCCGTGTGTAGGAAAATGTTACAACTGAAGCTTTGACCTGTGGATTTTGGATGCTGGGGAAAGTGGTCAAAGAAAGAAACTGATCAGTCTCTTTGCTCATGGATCACTGATTTAAGTGGAGATTGTTGGCATCTTCCTCCCCCTAATGTGAATTTCTCTGATAAGCATTCCTGTGGACAGCTTTAGCAGCCATGCACATGTGCACGTTCTCTGTCCCCTTTTGTGATCATTGCTCACACTGGTCCTGTTTATTGACATGGAAATCTGGCTCAGTGTTTGATTCTTTTGGGGGGAAAAAAAAATCAATCACAAACTGTTGTAGCAATCAGGGTCCATGTTGCAGTAAGGGAAGCAGCTCGGTGTTCTCTAAGTTTCGTTACAACCTGACTGCTTTACCCAGGCTTTGAGATGCCAGTTTTGAGATTTCTAACAAAAAAATCTTTTATTTCTAAATTCCCTGAAGTTCCTAATTAGATTTCACATGTCTGGTTATGAACTTCAAGTCCTTGGCTATAAACAAGGTCTTTGTGCTCTCCCCATGCTTAGGAGCATGAATAGTTCAAGCACATCCAAGTCAGAAGGGTGTGTGACGCTCTTGCTGTGTCGGTGTCAGGGATGTGTTTGGGGGACCCAAAGACACAAGGGTCAGCCTTGTAGAGCAGTGAGATTGAGTGGTCACACTGGCACTAATGTGGGCAGCTCACAACCAGCACAGCTGTGACCTGAGCAGCACTATTAGATCTTCCTTTATTTCCTTTTTTCTTTTCAGTAAGGCTGACTCATAGTGAGAATTCAATTGCATTTATTCCTCTGTCTCTTAAAGTTTGAGTCAGGGGACTTTGATTTTGCAGTTGGCCATTATCTGTTCTCGTCAACCATCAGCATGGCTTCTAGCTGGTGGTACTTCACATATCCACTCCTGTTTTATTTGCTTCCTTATGGCAGAGAAATTTTCTTAGGTCCCAGTCTGGCAAGGCCCATCAGTAGGAGTTTAATAGTCCTGGCTGTGACTCACTGCATTGTATTCACCAGCATTATTTACATGGGTGTAAAGTTAATACCTACTCTAATCTCTGCAGGATCAGTGTCTTGGAGGGATTGGTTTTCTTTGCAGCAGTGATGATTAGTGTTGCCACTCAGATAAGACACCTGAGTGTTTTATACCTGTCTTTTCAAAACCAAATAAGAGATGGGTAAAATAATCCACTCAGGGTAATTGCGAGCTTCTTTAAATATGTTTCAATATAAAGGGATAGCTTTGATAGATCTTGTTGAAATACTGTCCTATTTCTGTATAAATCTACTTGTTTAAACACCTAAATAAACACAGCAGAGTGACCAAGCAATTGAGGAAACTTACTGTAAAAATAATCTTCCTCCTACTGGTGTGCGTTCTTGTTATGTAAGGCAAAAAACAAAGTAAACTGAAATGTTTTCTGTGTAGGTAGCTTTCAAATCACATGAAAAATGTGATTAATTAATACAGTGTTCTTCTTCCAGCATGTGACAACTTGCAAAGTGGTTCCACTCACGTATCCCTGGAAAAAGTGGGGGTTTCTCTGGGAGAGTTCTGTAGGCTCTTTCACATGTGAGAGAAGTTTAAAGGATATAGATGCAGTAGTTTTAGTGAAAAATGAGGAGCAGCAGTGCAGCAATATCATCAGCATTTTACCTCTTCTGTTACCTCTTAATATTTTAAGTCTGCATACTTTTGAGGAGAGAGAGCAGAGTTTTCCCAGTGTAGATATTTTATCCCTCATACCCATGAATATCTGGGGATTTTGCTGACCTTCTTGCAGGCTCTGTTTGCGCATGGAAAACAGCACAGATTACTTAGCATAACCTGACTGTTCTTCTGTACAAAGGCATTCATAAAGGCAAACCAAATGATCCTTTTCCTTGTTTATCTTTTCCAGTTGCCTGTGTCTGGCAATTTGATTGACCTTTATGGCAACCAAAGCATGCCTCCTCCAGGATTAAACATCAGCAACTCATGTCCAGCTAATCTTCCTAATATAAAAAGGGAGCTCACAGGTAAATACATCTAAAATACCATCTTGGAGTAATAGTGTCATTTGAATTCAGGTGACACTGGACATAATTTCTATTATGAGAAAGAATATATGGGTGAACAGTTACTTTCAGCTTGTGTTCATGTGTGGGTGCATGTGTGTTCACTGTCACAAGTTCATATAAAATCCTTAATTGTTACAGTCACACCTGCACTGTGTTGTGTTCTAGGAAGCTTCCATGCATCTTTTCTAGAGCTGTTTTCTAGTTTGGGCTTACTGTTTGCTCTGTCAACACCAAACTTTAACAACTTCACATCTGGAGTCTCTGTGGGATTCATGTCGAGGAATGATACACATTGGGGCTTTACTTCAGTAGGGAAGGGCAGTAATGAACAAATAATCTGTTATAATGTGAAGTCTGGACATGTAGATCCTTTAAAATGTAAAATTAGGCACTTGGGGGTTGGCATTTAAGGTCCCTTCCTACCCAAGCCATTCTATGATTCCATGAATATGTATCACCAAATTAAGATGAAAATGAAATGTTCCTTAAAATTTTATGCCAGTTCCTGCAGCAGTGCTCTGAACAAACTGTGGGAGGCAGGGGCAGAAGAGTGGGACACTAAAAACCTCTTTTTCTCAAGCCCATGTGTACAGAAGCAAGATAGTTTGAAGCAAATAATAAGTTTCATATTGGCAGGCATGTTTTATTTCTGCTCATTTGGAAGGATATAACTGCACGTAAGGTACATATACAAAGTGTGGTTGTCTGTAGGCTGAACAAATGGAGATCCACTCTAGAACTGATGGCAAAATCATATTAATGCCCAGAAATGCCTGTTCTTAAGCTCAACAGAGAGTCACTGACCATGCAGTAGGGTAGGGGCCTGGTTTCTTTTTTGTCTGTCATCTTTCTGGGTTTCTGTTGTGAAAACTCACAGGCTGACTCAGTTGCAAAGCAGGTTCTGGGCAGAAATTAGTTTAAGCAGAGCAGTTTTAATAGGTCAGGAGGAAATGCCACCTCTCTGAGCCAGCAGATATTTGCATTTATAGGACAGCATAGAATTTGAACTCAGCACCAAAAAAAGACACACAGAGCACACAATGATTTGTGGCTGCTAGAAAAAAGCAACGCTTGTACAGAGATGGAACTGTGCAAGAGGAGGGTGGGAAGGGAGGAGACCTACTCGAAGTCCTGCATTACAGGCAGTTTTGTTGCCCCAAGTATAGAAAGTTCCAGGAGCTGTAGGCTGCAAACTCAGCCCAACTTGGATGTGCAGACTGGTGGATTTTCTGCAGGTGCTTGTGTCAGGCTTCAGGCCAAGAAGGCAGAAAGAGAGGGGAAATTGTGAGTTGAAGTGGTCTTATTGAAATCCTCAATACATCAAACACATCAAAACAGAACTGAAATAAGTTTAATGTCTATATGCTCCACTTACCTGAATTAATTTAGATGAGTCTTTTTCTGATCAAAACAAAGTAATACAGGAAAGAAACTTACTGGCTACAGTGGGGGATTGTTTTCACAATGGGATGTGTGATAAAAGATGTTGCACTCATTGCTCCTCACTGACTTATGGAACTGCCAAGTGCTTGCTGGTGTGGGGGTTTGAATGCAATGGGTCAAGGATAATGACCTCACCATTTAAAAAAATGAAGAGGGGTAAAGCAAAGATAAAATACTTGAAATTGCTTGAGAAACTTAGGACTAAATGAGAACTGAAAAAAAGGAATTTAGTTGTGCTGTTGCCTGGACTATTGCATGCTGAAGTTAATAATTATATTATTATTCTAGAATATAATAGTAATAATAATAGAATAATAAAAATAGATAATGAGTGTGTGGAGCAAGGTAAAGGGCAGTTCTGAGTTGAGGAGAAAAATTCTGTGCAGCATGACTGCCATTACCTTCATTTTTGCTTTTCCCAAAGCAAGAATTTTTGTTTTCCAACTTTATTGCTAGGCAAAGTGTTAAATTTTTCACCCTTTTTTTTTTTTTTCAATATAATAGAAACAGTTAGCATAGCTGGAAGATGCACTGTTCGTAACAGCTCACTTAAGTGATCCCTTGAGTGCTGTGGTGGTGTGTGTGCACGTGCCACAGAAGGATGTAGCCTTAATTTGGTTGAGCAGAGCCTGTGAGTCCTGCCTGTGTCACATCCTGAGCAGGCAGCAATGCCCTGAGCATGCTGTTCCTGTGGCTCAGCTCCCCTGGGATAGGTGTGCACATGCAGAAGGTATGCTGGATTTCAGCACTTTGTTGTCCTCAGATCCCTTGCTGAGTCAGGGCCTCCGTGGGAAACATTCCCATCATGGGAGTCACTCTGGGAAGTGTGGGAAGAGATGCTCCACAGGTGCAGAGGTGAAGCTCAGTCCCAGCCTTGTCCCAGCCCTTCTTGCTGCTTGGAATGGGGGTCAGGATTGGTGTGACAAATACCCATCAGGCTTCCTGTGCAGACATTTCACAGGCTGAAAGGCTGGGATTGAATTGTTTTAATTCTAATTACCTCATTCACATGCACAGCATGTATTTTTCCTACAGAGTCGGAAGCCAGAGCGTTGGCTAAGGAGAGGCAAAAGAAAGACAATCACAACTTGAGTAAGTTTTGGTTCCTCACATTTTGCACCAATTCTTGGAATGATTTTGGGCATTAAATGTTCAAATATGGATGAGGTACTGCACGTAGAATAAAGCACTAGATCATTGTGTTATGCCCATAGATCAAATATCTCAAATTCTTGTGAAATGTCTCCTTCAATCTACTGCTGAATTTTAAATCTATTGTTATTTATTTTCAGTAAACCAAGTGAATGAGTGGTTGTTATCAATGGAATTGCTGGGTTCAACATGTGACCCAATTGCTCACACAATTTTGCTTTTTTAATTTTAGCTTTGTAAAAAGTATTAGGTATGTGGTCAATTTGTGACTTTAAACAATGTGTGTCCTCAGTATGGCAATTTTATAAATTTCTTTTTTGAAAAGCACTCATATTTCCAAGTTGGAGAAAAAGGTGTTTTAAAATAAGGAGCATCTTATGACTTCATAAAGGATCCATAACTTTTCTTTTTATACTTTATAGTAGTAGAAAAAAGGAACTGTTTCATGCCTTGAGCCACTCAGAAGCCTTTTCCATAGCATGAAATGGTGACGCAGGAAAATTGGTATTTAAATTTAACTTTTGGATCCTCAGAGTGTTGCACATGGAAGATCACTTAAAAAAAAAGACTATGCCTTTTGTCATTTTTCTGTCTTGGAATTTCCTTGAGCATCTAAATATTTGTCTCTGAATTTTGCTGTGAACCTTATCCCTAGAAAAACGTTTGCTTCTCAGTCATTCTGATTTTTAGTCTCAGTTAAACTCAGTCCCAAAATTTACAGTATAGACAGAACTTCTGTCTTAGTGTACATGTGTAGGAGAGCAAAATAAATTATCACTGGATTTTAAGCTTCAGGCGAACATTCAGTGGTGCTTGAAGAAATCTTTGATAAAACACTTGATAAGTTGTGATTGAGTGTGAATATTACTTGTAACATTTGTGCTGTTTTTCCTAAAGTTGAAAGAAGAAGAAGATTTAATATTAATGATCGTATAAAAGAACTGGGCACCTTGATACCCAAGTCAAATGACCCGTAAGTACATCGTGCCTAAGGAGACTGTGGGAGGGAGCAGGTCAAAAACCCCCAAAATTCCTATATTTTCTTCTTGCTTTCAGCACTCTGTGACAGCAGAAATGCTTGAAAGGTTCCATTATATTTTTTGAATATTTTTTTGAGGGGCTCATTTTTCCCCTTTTGGAACGTGCTTGTGTTTATATTAATTAGATGGTTTTTGTCTCAAAGCTGGGCTTCTTGCTGGGAGTGACTGACTGCCTTACCAGAGTTGTGAGGATGGGAAAACTTATGCTGGTCTGGCTGCTTAGATGGCTGCATGTCTTGTTAAATGGTTCTTTTAATTAATTAGATGTTACAGCTTGACAAGACAGAACTGGTCCCTGTTTCAGTGAAGATGGAGGGCAGTTTATCTGGGAAGCCATCCATTGCCCTTCCCTCCAAAGGAAAAAAAGAAGGAAAATAAAGAGCCTAACTCTGTGCTTGTTCACTGATAATTTGTCAGTGTTTGCTGTGATTTCCTGGATGTTCTTTGTGATAATTCTACAATGATTTTGCTGCTTTTGGCTTGTATTTACACTTTCTCAATTCTGATTCAGTAGCAAGGAACCTTCCTTGCTCTGGAGTTTGAAAGTCCACTTAAATCTGAATCAATGCCCCGGGATGATTTTGGGGAGATTTTCTAGTATTTTGAGGCACTTGCTCGTGGAGTAACTTCACAGCTATTCTGCAGAGAGGCTTTGCAGCCTTCTCCAAGGCCAGCAAGACAACATGTCTCAGTACCAACCTCCAGGACAGGTGGATCTTTGCTCTAACAGTCTGCTGTAAGATGTTTTCTGCCCATTTAGAGAAAATGAGATGATTTGAGGAGATGGCACTGCAGGAGCCTCCCTCTCTCTCTCTCTCTCTCTGAAGGAAACGTGCTTCCCAAGGGCTGTGCTCCAGCCCCCTCTAGTGCACTGCAAATGCCTTCTGTATCCACAACCCCGCAGTAAATAGCAGCTGGGTGTTATGTGTGGATGAGGTGCAGTCACAGGTACAGTGTGAAGGGAACAGCTGTGAAACAGAGCCTTACCTTGTCCTTTTGTGTCCTTCCAAAGCGACATGCGCTGGAACAAGGGAACGATCCTGAAGGCGTCGGTGGATTACATCCGCAAGCTGCAGAGGGAACAGCAGCGCACCAAGGAGCTGGAGAACAGGCAGAAGAAGCTGGAGCATGCCAACAGGCACCTGCTGCTCAGAATACAGGTTTGCTGAGAAACGAGCTGTAAATGCTCTTGGTGTTGCAGCATGTGGTTACAAATAGTGGTAACTTGTGGGGTGTGAGTTAGAACCAGCGTTTAAATTGACGGCAGGCAGTGCTGAGATATCTGCAGAGATTTTTCCAGAAGAAGCCAAAAATATATTTGGGAAAAAAAAAAGAATCCTAACACTCTAGTAGAAGCACTTATGCACTTATGAGTGGTCTGTTTTTGTCCTACCATGGCCAGCACTAGTTCCAAACCATACCATCAGAAAGATTTATATGGTAATATATTCTTCTGTTTGCCAGGCCTAAGGCGTTGGGACTTCTTGTATCATGTAGTTGTTGATAGTCACGAAATTAAGTTCAGCTCTTTGGGAGCAGTCTTCCCTGCTGCTTGCAGTCTGTAGGACTGTACAACAGTTCTCCTCAGCACTGAAAAGCAGTAGGTGGCATGAATATGTTTTTTCTGTGGGTTGTTGCCTTGTTAGATTCACCCAGGTTCCCAGTGTTCTGAGCTACACAGAAATTTAAGGGTGAAAACTCAATTTCTCTAATTCCTTTGTCTTCACATCAAGCTGGATAGGAAATCTTAACCTTGATGCCAGCATGGGGTTTTTTTCTGGACAGCCACCCCTCTCTCTAGAAGGGTAATTAAAGTGTACCAGAACTGGGTGTAAGAAACACCTAACATGGAGACAGTGATATCCCAGATATCCTCGTGTTTCTGCTCCCCTGCAGCACGAACAGCTGAGCTCTGCATGCAGCTGCAGCCTGCCAGGAGACCCCTCAACACCCCAGCTAATCCAGCAGGGAGATAATGAAGCTGCAAATACCTGAGAGTCAAGTGTGGAAGTAAACAGCTTTAAAATAGAATGGGTCAAGTTGAGCCTCAGCACAGTTTTGTGCTTGGTTGAGCAATCTGCTGCTAGAATGAGATGATAAAAACACACAAGCTTTCTGCAGAACAGCATCAAGTAGTGGTGTTTCAAAGCTAAGTGAGATCACTTCTTAAACATCTTTCATCTTGCTTTATATTACCCATCTGCTCTGGCTTCTTCAGTCAAAATACCATAAAACCCAGACCCTTGAATAACAGGCAATACATCTGGCAGCAAATAACCTCAAGTGTGTATTTCCCTTTTTGTGTTGATTCTGATTAATCATGGAATAAGGAACTCCTAGTTCTGGCATGTTAGCTGATGGAAGGAGTGCTTGCTCATTCCATGTTCTCCTCTGATCTTGCAGCGTGCCATTACGAGCTTGTTTTAGCCTGGAAATGATGGAAAAGGGTAATAATCAGCCTCAGTGACAGGAATATCCAGAAACAGCACCATTACAACAGAGATTGTGATTGCCTAGTATAATGCAGAAGTAGAAGCAAAACGTCTCTTTTGCTGATGTATTTGTGAGTGAGCATTTCTGTATGATTAAATGTGAAGGTGGGATTTAAACTTTTCATGGAAATTTGAAGAATCCTGGCTCTGTGTGAAGTCTGAAACCTTCCTGTGACTTTCTTGTGATTTTTTCTGCACAGGAATAGTGTTGTTGCTCAGTTTTGATTGACCTCTTCCAACTCTGCCAGACTTGTAGAGTGAGAAATGTCCCCTCCAGAGTCTCAACAGGGATTGATAAGGATCACATAGAGACATGCTGTGCCTTCACATATGACTTTTTAAAAATTACTAAATACACATGCTTTTGCTGGTTCTTTTTTTTTTTTCCTATTTTTAAATGTTTTCCTCACCCTACCTGATGCCAAACCTGCCTATCCTGGCACTGGTTTGAGAAGAAGCCTGAGGGGAACATGTCTGTGCTGCAGGGCGCTGGGTTTTGGCTCTAGTGTAGGTGCTGAGGAGGAGTGTGAAGGGCCTGTGTGGGATGGTGTTCACCCACCTCTTTGAGACTCTGCTGTTCAGGTGAAAATCTGCAGGGCTGGAGTGTGCAAGGTACAAGCACTTGTCACTATGGGAAAGGGAGGAAATGTGTACAGGAGAAGGAAACTGGAAGCTGCGAGACGAGCGTAAAATGACAGAATTTATTTCCAGATTTTCTTTAAATTTGCTCCTTATTCTCCTCCACAGGAGCTTGAGATGCAAGCCCGGGCACACGGACTGTCCCTCGTCCCATCCACAGGCCTTTGCTCCCCTGACATGGTCAACAGGGTCATCAAACAGGAGCCTGTGCTGGACAACTGCACCCAAGACATGATGCCACACCACACAGACCTGTCCTGCACCACCACCCTGGACCTCACTGACGGCACCATCACCTTCAGTGACAACCTGGGCAACGTGACTGAACCAGCCGGCACCTACGGAGTTCCTGCCAAAATGGGATCCAAACTGGAAGACATCCTGATGGACGATACCCTGTCCCCCGTGGGAGTGACTGACCCACTGCTCTCCTCCGTGTCTCCTGGCGCATCAAAGACGAGTAGCAGGCGGAGCAGCGTGAGCATGGAGGACACTGACCATGCTTGTTAGCATCTGTTGGCACACCTTTCATAAACTGCTTTGGTTCTTTGATCAGTAGATGAAATAATTTACCTTTTGTAGAATTTTTTTGATTTTTTTTTGTTTTGTTTTTTCCCCCTTGTGCTTCATCAGTGTGTGTGCGTGTGTGTATATATTATATATATAGAATTTTTTTTAGAATTTTTGTGAAGAAACTTGTATATTCTATTTTAAAACTACCAATGCCTCCAAAATATTGTACAGCATATGTACAGAATCTGTGAACTGGATTCGCCAAGAACTTTGAACTGGTCAAATCTACTCAAAGCAATAGAATTACAGATGAAGAGTCTGTTTCTACTGGGGGGGAGGGGGCAATTGTAGGATTGTAAATGCAACCTATTTACTTGGAAACAAAATGTAAAGTTTAAGAATGTAAAGAAACAACAACAACAAAAAAAGTCCAATTTGTAATTGTATTAATTGAATAGTGCTGCCTTAAAGATACAGTGTCCCTCAAATGTTGGTCTTACACGACAAGTGTTTAGGGAAAACACCCACCTGACTTCGCTCAGAAAAGAAACTAAACCCAAGTGTTAAGACATCCTGATTGTGTTGATTGTGATATAAAATACTGTTGCTGAAACTGCAGGGAGATGTGAGTGTCTCAGAGTGTTGTTTAATTTTACTCTGAGCTGATTTGGGTTTTCCTTTTGATCATGGTTCAAGTTTTTCCTCTTAAATTTTTATTTTGTTTCGTAACACACATGGGTGGCTTTGCCAATGGCAAAGCAAGCAGGAGCACTGTAAGTTGGGATACACTCTTTGGACAAAAAAAATTATGCATATTATAGCTGGGCACATTATGTTGTACATATCTAATTGGCTTTATTTTTTTTTTAATTGCATTGTACAGTTTCTTTTGATTTGCATGGATTCCTTAGTTATCCTCAATTTTTTGTTTTAAATTTATTTGTATTTCATTTGTAAGATTTTTGCCTCTTAATATTGCAGCGATTTTTTGACATTTTTAAAACTCATTGGAAGTTTTCTGCGTTCTTTGTAAACACTTGAAAGGAAGCTTTTATGCAGGGTTCTGTGTTTTAAGAGAGATTTTGAGAATATTTTGTATATTACAGTCTCACTTTGAAAATGTTTTTAAACGCATTTAAGGTAGAGTAAAAATTTAGATTAGGTAATAAAACAACTCTGTAGAGAAACTGAACTTACATATTTATTTTTAGTGATACAGAAAAAAAGTAGTAATATGCTTGGAAACATAACTATGTAGTTAATATACCCGTTAGAGCAATTCGTGTTCTATTTCAGCACTGGGGCTGACATAAGAGAAAAAAAAAACAACAAAAAAAAAGAGTAAATTACTGTATCTGCAAATAACTGTTACTTGATAACAATGTTATTAATTTTTAACATGCAACCATGTTGTAAAAGTAGTTTGGTGCATTATCTACTCAAGTGTAGTCCTATGCAATAACGGTAGTTTTCCTTGTATTATATCCAGCCTAGGTGTTCCACGGAGGTGACAGGTGGTGTTCAGAGGGAATGGAATTCTCCACGGC
This sequence comes from Fringilla coelebs, assembly GCF_963513975.1. Lineage (NCBI taxonomy): Eukaryota > Metazoa > Chordata > Aves > Passeriformes > Fringillidae > Fringilla > Fringilla coelebs. The sequence goes on from NC_140039.1 coordinate 17,919,438, forward strand.
AGCCTACAGCTGACTGGCAGGCATAGCTCGTTCAGAATGAAGTGCCTTAAACTCTAGTTGTAGTCTTCCTCGACTAGCACTGACTGAAGTGTGGCGTAGACTGAGCTTTAGGGTGGTGGTGTGTAGGGCCTTGAGGTGTAGCATGGTGCCTACGGATAGAAAACCAGAGCTTCCCTTTCTCCTTTGTGCTACACTGGAAATTACATAGGATGAGTGCAACGGTGAGTAACCTGAGTGCCAGTTTGGCCAGCTTTCCAAGAAAACCTTGGTCTCAGCAGGTGGTGTTCAGAAACCAAATGTGAACTGGGTAGGATGGGGTGGCTGGAGGTAGTGATGGGAGTTCCCACAGCGCTGAGCCCTCTCCCAGACATTTCCCCAGGAGTGTTCCCTGCTGTGGAATGGGGGGCAAGGGCTCCTGGTGTCACCTGCCTAGCAGCTGTGTTCCCAGCACAGGGGCTCAGGCTCTGCAGGGCTGTGGAACTCGGGGTCTGTGTTCCTGTCACTCTTCCCGTGGCTGTGTCCAGCCCTCCCTTCCCGCTTGAGCCGCCAGCGATGTATTAGCGTTGATGCAACCACGGGGTTGTGGCTTTTTTTTCTTTTCTTTTATAGTTCTTGAAGGAGGAGCTGGAGTTGGGTTGTAATGATGCCTCTCCCCCTCAGCCCAGACAGCTTTTGGGAATGTCTTTCCTAGGGCAGAGAAGCTCTGGCCCAGGCAGGATACAGGAGACTGCAGAATGTGTTGTGGTCACCATGGTCCTGGGGCAGGAAATGCTCTCAGTCCCTGCAGGGCACCTGTGCCATAGCTCTGAGTCAAATGTGGGGGTGCAGGCTTCTGGTGCTGCTGTTTGGCTGGGGTGACAGGTAAGAGAATCTGTAAAAAATGGTTGTAGCTGTAACACAGGGCTGTGTTGCCCTTCCCCGAAGAATGGGGCAGTTCTGCAGCGTTGGTACAACAAATCAGGGTGTGCATGCTGGAGTGTAGTAACTGAGAACCACTGAATGTATTGAATGAGGCTTTTGGTTTGGTGCCTGCCCTGGGCATTCAGAAATTCAAGTCTAGACTGTGGTATATGAATATCTTTCAAGCTTATGTGAAACCACTGGTACTCGCTGACAGCCATGACTTCTGATTTTTGGCTGTGTGGAGGTGAGTTAGGATTCAAGGCCAACCATTCCATCAAGAGCTGGATTCCCTGGCAGAAGTCTCTGTGGCTGCAGCAGCTGTGTTGTGTGCTCCTATACCTTGTGTTTTCTGGGGTAACACATAACTTGGCCATGCCCTGCTCACTGTTCCCCCTGTGTTTCCTTAGGTTACAGCTCTCCTCTGAGCCTGCCCACCCTTGGAATGGTGACACTGTAGTGGGGACACCTCTAGGAGACACAGACCCCCAGTGGGTGCTAATGGGAGGTGCCTTTGCCCATTTGAGCATGGTGGAGGATGTGGCTGTGACATTTTGGAGGGGTTGGTGACAGGGGACAGAGGCAGCAGTCACAGGCACGGTTTGGCATGGGCTGGGTGGAGTGAGATGGACAGAAGTTGTTGCCCAGTCTGGTGACAGTGACGTGTGTGACGCTGGGCAGCGGTGGCTTCCCTGAGCAGGTGGGTGGGGAAACGACCAATTCTCACTTTGCCAAAGCCATGCAACAGGCAGGGACATGCAGAGTACCATGAAAAGTTCTTCCTTACTGCTTTTGGCCTATAAAGCAATATTTAACTCTTAAAACCTGTAAAAGCAAAAAGAAGGTACATAAGGAAAGCACAAAGCACAAAATAATGCACTTACATTTATGTTGTTTGACATAAAATGCACTGGGGGGGAAGCTGATGTTGATAATAGTATAAATACCTATATTTCTTGAAAAAGTGACATTAATTACTGCCTCTTGCTATGATGCTTGGTACTGTAATGTTGATATTCATCTGCTGTTGACTGCAGCAATAATTTGTGTATGGTCCATAGCACTGTAAATTATGGATCAATATTAATGTATCCAATGAAATAATTTGAACTGTTGTTCTTGATAGATGGATTAAAGCATTTGGTTTTTCACATACATCTGTGTAAGTCCCTCGTTTTCCATGTGAGTGGATCTTGTTTTCCTGTGCATTTGAAGTCCCTGCAGTGCTTCTGTGTCTGTGACTTGGCCATGGATGTGTCCATGTCCCTGACGTGGTGTTGGTTGGCATCCTTGGTTCTACCACAGCTGTCCAGTTGTGTTTGTGGCAGTCACACAGGGGAATGAAGCTGCAGACCAGACCCCACCTGGGCTTCGCAAGTATATGCCAAAGTGGAAAGAACCAGAGCTTATGGTCCAGAGTAAGGAATAAAAACAGGTGGGTTTTATTTAACACAGCCCCCTCCCATGGGCTCTTGTCATTTGCCTCCCTCCCTCCCTGGCCCTTGGAGCTCATCAGATGTGAGGTCACGGGCTCTGTGAGGCCTCAGGGTACCTGCCCCCCGTTGCCTTGCTGTCACTCCTGCAAGATCACCCGTTCCCAGCAGTCCTACACAGGAGCACCTTACCCCCTTCTCCAGCTGTGCATGGTAGGATCCCCATCCCCTCTCTGCTCTCTCCTCCCAAATCTCCTCTCAGCCAACATGCAAACAGCTGCTCCTGGCTTCTGCTGGTGAGGAACCAGCTGCAGTCCTGTTGTGTCTTCCCATCTTCATTACTTCTCCTGTCTCTGTTGCTCTCATCCCTTCTGGTCCTGTTCTTCAACAGCCTTTTGCTTCCTGTGCTCACAGCATTGAATTCCTGCTCTCTGTGGACCTCGCTGCAGCAACATTGGAGGTTACTGAGTGTTGTCTCAGGGGCCTTGAGCCCTGAATGTAAACAGAAGTATTGAATTTGACCAGTGTCTTGAAAGTCTGACACCTATTAGAGTAGCAAATACCTAATTCAGTTGGATTAAAAATTACTAGCTCAATTTAAAAACCAACCCAACAAAAAATGCCTGGCTCTACTAGAACTCCAGCTGAACAGTTCCACTCCTTCTGCATAGAAGAGAGTTGAGTAAAAGCTTGTGTTTCTAGCAGGTTTTCTAATGTAATTTCTTTAGAAATTAAGTATAGTATTAGAATGTAGTAGTACTGCATTAGAAAATCTATTTATTAGCAGCCTAGGATGTAATTGCTATTTTAAGTTTGAGTTCTTGTTTGTATTTGGACTTTGCTTTTGGTGGTTAGTTGGTTTTTTTTGTGGTCAGTTTCTTGCTGTGGGTGGCAGCACCTCAAGGTTTTGGCTGGGTTGGAGAACCCAGGAGGAGCAGGAAGAGCACCACCCATCACAGGGATATTGACTGTAGGCACTAGATCTATGTCAGTAAAGAATTGGTGGCAGCTCTGCTTAGAAGCCTTTTCAGTTGTGTTGGACAAGCCTGAAAAATTCAGCACAGAGTAAGAAAGGGGATTTTAAAAGTAAGTCCAGCTGTGCCTGGTGTGGTCTGTTTCACTGGAATCTCCACATCCAGGCTGGAGGATGCTGAAGGGCTCAGCTGTGTGGTGGCACAGCAGGACACTGCCACCGTGTCACGTCATTGTGCTTTCCTTTCCAGGAGACCTGGGAGCCCAGCGGCTCCTGATGGCAGGAGGGAGGTGGTGATGGCTCTGCCTTGGGTTCAGCAGTGCTACTCCTTCTGCTCTCCAGTCTGAGGGTGGTCCCAGCCCTGAAGGTTGTCCTACACTGTTGTTCCAGCTCCTTTGAAATACACTTGTTTAAAATTGCAGGGGAATGGCTTGGAAAAGTGTTCCTGAGTTATTAAAACCAATGAGGCTTGACAGGATGCTGGCTCACAAGGCAAATGTGTGTGCACTGAGCAACGCCTTTGCCTTTGCCTGTGACCTGAGCTTCACCCTTCCTTGAAACTGCTCCTTTTCCAGCTCAGTTTCTGGGAGTGATGCTCTTAACAGGGGCTGTGCTCTGCATTACAGAGGGAGGTGATGGTTCCTGTGACACACTCCTTTGTATTAGTGCTGTGCAAGGAAATGAGAAGGCTGCTATGGTCAGGAGGGCATAAAAATATTTATATGCAATATTTATGTGCAAAGTGTGTAAATATAAATTGTTCTTTAACATATATATATATACACACACATGTATGTATATATATATGTGTATATATATGTCACCATGGGGTTGATGTCCGTATTGAGGGTGCTTTCTCAAAGCAGGGTTTGGTGGATGGAGCACACGGCTCTGTGGACTTTGGTCCTGCTCAAACACTTTGCCTGCTCTCTTGCTGTTGAGCAGGGTCTCTCCAGAGCTCCCTGCTCCCTCTGGCTTTCCTTCCGTGTGCCTGTGGCTGCAGCAGGAGTTAGACTTGGATTAAAAGAGTGGGGAACAGCACACTCTTGTGGGGCTGTGTCCTTCCCAGCACAGACCCACCAGGCGTGGATTCCTGCTCTCCATCCCGGCGGCTCCATCCCGGCAAACCCCCTCTGCTCCAAGGCGAGTTGTGATTCACTGATGTCGTTTGCAGATTTTCTGTGAGTGCAGCGTGTAATTCGCACCAGGGGTATCAGCTCCAGGCAGGCAGGCACACAGCGAGGGAGCAGGTGCTGTATGAGGAACGGGGCATTGCTCTTGTGTTCAGCACTGTTTCTTTAGCCACTTCAAATACATTTAGTCAAAATCTTTTAACGTCTTCAAGACCTTTTGTCTTATCCTCATTTTACACTGAGTACACTGAATGCTGCTGTTCACTGGGCATGAGTGATTGCTGCTTCAATACTCCTTTATGCATTCCAGAACCACAGAGTCATAGACTGGTTTGGGTTGAGACTTTATTAATATTCCTCTTCTTTTTTCCCTGCTGAAAAGCATTTTATAGAGCAGGGTGTTGCAAAAGAAATTACATCAGCACTTGTAAATAATAAAATAACTTTGTATTCTCTGACCACTAAAGTAATTTTGTTCAAACAGATCCATGAAGAACTTGCACTGCAAGGACCCAGCTGGGACTTTCTACTTTTCTCTTTGGAGTAATGCATCCTAAGATAATAAGCAGAGATCTTAGGTCTAATATAATAGTTCTGTTTGAAAAAGTAGGAACTAAATCAATGCTGAATAAATGGAAAAGAATTAAATCCATGCTAGACATTAAAAAAAAATGCACCTCAAACAATGAGGGGTATTTTAAAAAGTCACTGTTTTGTTAATAATACTTTCCACCCCTTTCTCTTGATCTTTTGATGACAAGCCTGGCAAAGGCACTTTTTATCAGACACTGAAGCAATTTTGCTGCTGTCATGTGCCTTTCTTGATACACACATATTAGTCACGCAGCCGTTTTATGTTCTTTAGCATATTTTAATATGTAATTAAAAATGTGCCTGTCTGCTACCAAGCAACCAAGCACGTCAGGGGCTGATTGTGTTCTGTCACCCACAGCAGAAGGGAGGGTAAAAAAAATAATAATCATGTGTTCACTTTTCAATCCTAATTGTGCTTCAGCTCCTTGGATTTGTTGTCACAGACACAACCACTGTCTTCTGAAGGCAGAGGCAAAGCCAACGTGGGGGAATGGCTGGTAGGTGACCCACAGCCAGGTCACTGTCACCAATAACACATTGGCCCTGGATGCTGGGCTTTTAATGTGCTTTTATGACTCTTTTTAGTTCAGCTCACCTCAACCCTGCTAAGCTGCACCTTGGCTTTCCCTGGAAATGGAGTTCCAAATGCCTCTTGGCTCCTGAGAGTCTCTCCCAGGACATTTAAAATAACTCAAGTTGATGTTTGTATTGTACCTCCTCCACAGAGGTAGATGGGAGCAGGACACTGTGCTGCAGGACACTGACTTGGGCAGGTGATAATCCTGTGCTTCATTCATTTCTAGGTTATCTGGTGTGAAAAATGGAAAAATGGCCCACACAGCTGCTGGAGAGGAGGAGGACCATTTGTGAGTGTGCCCAGGTGGTCATTGTAAGCACAACATTAAATGGCTCTCAGCACCTTTGCCCCTCAGACTGCTGTCCCTGAGGCTCTCTCATACTCCCAAAAAGTTGGGGTCATGGAATATTTCAGGTTGGAAGAGACCCCAGTTGGTCATCTGGTCCAACCTCTCTGCTTGATTAGGGTCATCCCAGAGCACAAGACTGTGCCCAGACAGTTCTGGAATATCCCCAGTGAGGGAGACTCCACACCCTCTCTGGACAGTCTGTTCCTGTGCACAGTCACTGCACAGCAAAGTTCTTCCTCAAGTTCAGGTGAAACTTTCTCTGTATCAGTTTCTGCTTGTGTCCTCTTGTCCTGTTGCTGGGCACCACTGAGCAGAGCTTGCTCCATCCTCTGGCTCCTTCCTTCAGACACTCACGGGTCCTCACCTGCTCTCCTGTTGCACTGTCCCTGTCCTAGCAAAGCTGGTGGATCCCTGAGAGAAGCAGGGATGCTCTCCCCACACAGTGGCTGCTGTCAGAAACTCACTGAATGAGCCTGTGTTTGATGGTCTGGAAAAAGGAGACAAGTTCACTGATATCCTCAGCCCCAGCTTATTTAACTCTGGGAATTATGAGTTTATTTTTAAGAAGTTGTGGCTCTGAGGATGTGCTTAAAGCTCCTTGGTAAGCTGGTACCATCTGTGTGAAACCCTGTCCTGAAACTGGAGATGCACTGCTCTGGAGAAGGCTGAGCGGGGCTTTCTGTGTAGTTTTAGGCAAGCACCTCCTCTCCAGGCTCAAGAGGAAAAGGGATTTATTATGTCAGCTCTATGCTGCACTTCTCCAGTCTGTGTCTTTTAGGCACGTGCAAAAGTACTCAGGTGCACACTGTGGGCAGCAATGCAATCATTAGTTCAAAAGTTTTTCAATTTAAGTAGCTTTTATTACTTCAGCAAAACAGAAGCCAGCACATCATCACAAACTGGTGTAGGACAAAAACACCAGAGGAAAAAACAAATAATGTTGTAAATAATTCAAAGGTTGTTTGTTGACTGCAATTCCTTTGATTAGACCCCCAGGGAGAAGGATGGCATGACTTTTACATTTTCCACCATCAGCATCCATTATATAATCTGCTCTGAGTCTGCCAGGATCCTGAGATATGACACTGAAGCTGATGAACTTGCTTGGAGTCCTCTAATTTCTCTTGGCTTTCCCCAGCTGGCCTTATCTATTTAGAAAAGGCTGAGATGGGAAAGAAGCCAGGGTCTGGCACGTAGGAGGAGCCCTGTGGCAGATGTGGGGACACCAGGGGGTTCTGCAGTATTGCCAGGAGCCCAGCTTTGTTTTTAGGCAGCACTGCTGCAAACTCTGCCATGTTTGTCACCCCCGTGGCTTGCAGGGGTTACAAAGTGAAACCACCACAAACATTTGGGCAGCAAGAAGAGACTTGCCAGCATGTCCTCAGTATCTGAGAGTCCCAAAACAAAGGGCTGCCATACTGCCAGGAGACAGTCCCCACGTGCTCCACAGCAGCAATATTTACTGATCTGTGACTTGTGATGGTGCCTCTAATTAGAGTGTGTCACTCCCTTATACTGGGTGCAAAGACTGGCAGAAGAGCTTCTTGGTTTTGCTCTTTTGAATGAGAGAAAACAAGAAGAACACCAAGAAGAAAAAGAATGACCAATGAAGGTGATAACCTACTTGAAATATTTTATATAGCGTAGGAATTTTGCATGGTGCCATACCATGGTCTATGAGCCAGCTATACCAAGCACAAGCAATGGTGGGACACCAGTGGCAAAGGCCATCGCAGTTATCAGCTTGGATTAACTAAATAATGAATAATCCTGGTCACTTTCCCTGAAAGAAGACCATTTGCTATGAACTACACTACTGGCACTCTGTGGTTTCACTTGTGAGTGATCGCTCCTTCAGCAATAATAGATTCCCTTTCAAACAAAGCAATTGAAAAAGGCAAATCACAACAGATGCCAATGTTCTGCTTGTTCCACACAGGTCTGGAGTGTATGCAGTGTCACAGGTGCTTCTGGATTTATCTTGTTCAAAATTCAGTTCTGCCTGCTGCCTTACAGTGGCAAACAGCTGAGGCTTGGGGCAGGACTGTCACCTTGGACTTGCAGCTCTTTCTCCAGCCCCATCTTGCAGTCCTTGACCCACAGCTCATATGCTCTTTCCAGGGTCTCTTCACTGGTGTCATTGAATATGTCTGGAAAATAAGAGTTGTAGTTAATAGGGCATCCAGGGGAGCTTTTCCTGCCTGCACACGCTGATTGTGGCAGTCACTCCAGTTTGTGAGAGCCTTTCGTCTTGTGTGTGGAGACTGAGCTTCATGGAACTGGTGTGAAAAGGAAAGAGATGGCAGAGATCACAACCTGGTACCATGCATTGCTTCTGTGTTAGGGGCTGGTTAGCTTTTATTTTTAAATCTTATGGGTATTTCATCCCTGATATTGAACAGATATTATTTAGTTTGCAAATATTATTTCTAGGCGCAGTAAAAAATTAAGTTCCTTTTGCCAAGGATATTTAAAAAATATTTTCAAGTATAGCAGAAATAATTGTTTTTCTCTTTTCCCCTTGCTGGTTTTTCTGCCAGAGCGATGCATTTCCCTTTGCAAAATGAACAGGTTAATCATAATGCAATTAATTAGACATCAGTCCTTAACAGAGTTCTGGGGTCTGTACACAGGAGGGACCCTGTCTCTCGAGGCGTTTACCGAGATGCAAAAAAGAGCGCAAGAAATGTACGACTGCAAACCACAGAGCACATTTCCCAGGCGTTCACTGCCTGCCAGATGCATTACTGTAAACCACAGAGCGCATTTCCCAGGCTGTCGCTGCCTGCCAAGTGTCCCCTCGAGGGGCTCCCTGGGGTCCCTCAGGCCGTACCTGCCACGCCGAGGCCTGTGGGCAGGGCAATGCATTTCCCTTTGCAAAATGAATTATTAAATGTCCCCTTAGGGGGCCAAGTGTCCCCTCGGGGGGCTCCCCGGGGTCTCTCAGAGCCCGGTGGGCAGAGCAGTGCATTTCTCCTTGCAAAATGAATGGGATAAGTGTCCCCTCAGGGTGCCGGGGGCTCCCCGGGTCCCCCGTACCTGCCATGCTGAGGCCGGTGGGCAGAGCAGTGCATTTCCCTTTGCAAAATGAATTAGTTAAGTGTCCCCTTGGGGGGCCAAGTGTCCCCTTGGGGGTCTCAGAGCCTGGTGGGCAGAGCAGTGCACTTCCCTTCACAAAATGAATCAGATGAGTGTCCCCTCAGGGTGCCGGGGGCTCCCCGGGTCCCTCAGGCCGTACCTGCCACGCCGAGGCCGGTGGGCAGGGGCATCCGCAGCTGTCCCCCGCTGTGCTTGAGGCGCTCCCGCAGGGCTCTCTGGATGAGGGCCCAGCTGCAGCCGCCGTGCCAGACTGGCAGCTCCAGGCCCCGCATGCACTGCAGGATCTGCTCCTTGTCCTCGGCGGCCAGCAGCCCGCGTGCGTGGGCCACGTACGTCATGAAGGCCATGTCGATGTTCACGGCTTCCCCGTGCATCAGCGACGGCAAAACCCTCTGTGGCACAGCAAAGGTGGGTGGCACAACAGGTTTGGGGTGGCAGATAGGAAACAAGTGGGGTTTATTGCTAAAAGTGTCCCTGCAAGTCGACATTTGAGTCACTGCGGTTGCTGGATGTTGGCGTCTTGTGATTTATGGGTTGCTAGGATGATCTGTTTTGCACGTGATTAATCGCAGCTAAAATCTCCCATAGGGATCTAGGATCTAATTCTCCTCCCATCTAAATCACTGATAGAGCACCATGAGATGGAGGGATGGGCTCTGGATAATGGATAAGATGTACTGTCCCCCTCATTCGTCAGTGGCAATTTCTCCCCAGCAATACAGCAATACAACATCATCATGTTGGTGGTGTCCAGTGGCTTCACTGCAATCTGGTTTTCTTTGAGCTTCACTAAGAGAACAGTAAGAAGCAACCACTGGATCGAGGTCTGAATTGGAAATGTGTGGAGGTGTGGGAAAAATGGGGCAGGAGAAGGAGTCCCTTTGACATCAGGCTGGTGTGTTGGGTGACCTAGCATGTGCAAATCTGGAGTTTCAACTCCTTTTCACAAGGTTTTCATGAAGCCTATTGAATTTTTTTTATTTTGTTCTCTAAGGGGATATTGCAATATAAAGTCTGTCACTCACCATTTCCAGCTCTGGGCTAATAAGGTGGCCAAAATCAACCAGTCTGTCCAGGTCATCCTCCCAGAGGTTGGGAGCCAGCTCTTCCAGCATGGTTTCAATGGCAATCCTGGTGGTCTGCAGTGCAGCATCCCCATGGTGAGCAAAGCTGTTGCAGGACTGGAACTTGGTGTCCAGTAGGTATTTTCCATGGTTCTTGAGCAGGTCAAACAGCCCTTTGTGTTTCATGAGGGCCATCTGGGACAAAGAAGAGATAATTAAGGATAATTGTCTGGTACTTGTATGTGCTGTTGGAAACGTGAGTGTTTCAGTAGGTTGGACTGCAATAACACATTATACACTAGTTCCCCTGCTGCTGGGCAGCTCTGCCTGTGTTGGGAGCTTGCTACATGCTCCCATGGCCCAGCCGGTGGTTTGTAATGAGCTTTGGTTATTTGCGTGCCTGGAAGGAAACTTGGGACTGGAGAGTGGCCATCCCCAGGACAGGGACTGGGCGGTGGGGACCACCACCTTGGAGTTGCTCTTAGGGCAATGAAAGGAGGGAAAACACTGCAGTATAGAGAATATGAGGGTTTAGAAGTGATGTCCTTGTCAGAAGGACATATCTTTTACCTCTCTGACTCATGTATTAGCCCCAGCCCTGGCGTGGTGACCTGAGGGTTTCACAGTGCCTGCCAGAAACCTCCAGATCTCCTGGGGATTTCTCACTGTGCAAGCACTGAAAATTGCAGTTGATGAACTCATCTCTAATACACTTTAATAGCTTGAACTCTGCTTTATCAAAAGTTTCTAAAGCTCTCCAGACATAAAGCCATTTACTGAGTACTTTCCAGGTAATTTTAGAAGTAGAATTTGCCTCGCAGGAGATTGATTGACCACACTCGACATACCCACTGAGGTAGGTGCAAATGATCTTGCAGATTATTAATCCCCAGCATAATGAGCTTCAGATTCTCTGCCAGGAGTTCATTACAGAGTGCTACAGATCAGCCTCAATGGATAGATGAAGCTTTTCTTCCCTGGTTTTGCCGTGTCTCCTGTGAGTTTTTGCTGTTTCTGTGAGTTTTGAAGTTTCCTCTGCAGGGTTAGTACTGGACACTGAGTGTAAGGGATGTTCTGACAAATTTAGCAGCTGTAAAAAGACTGTATATAGACTCAATGAGAGTTAAATTCCTCATGCACCCTTGATGGCCCACCTTGATTCCTCTAAGTTGTTTATACAATGCCATGGATGCTTCTGGAAATTTTACTTTCCAATACTTAAAAGGGGTAAGAAAGATGAGGACAGATTTTTAGTAGGGTCTGTTGTGCTAGAACAGAGATAGTGGTTTAAACTGAAAGAAGATACATTCAGGCTAATTGTGAGGAAGAAATTTTTCACAACAGGGGTAATGAAACCCTGGAATGATTTTTCCAGGGACTGGTAGATGCCCCATTCCTGGAAATACTCAAGAACATGTTGGATGGGGCTTTGCGTAACCTTACCTAGTGAAAGGTATCCTTGCTCATCACAGGGGGATTGGATTTGGTAACATCCAAAGGTCCCTTCCAACCCAAACCATTGTATAACTTTTCAATTTTGAAAACTGCACCTGCAAAAGTTCATACCTTTAAGATTTCCCCGAGGCCATTGGAGATGTGTCGCCGAGGGATGCTCTGGAGGAAGGACCTGTCCAGGAAACTCGCCACGGGGGGGGTGTAGCCCCCGAGCTTGTTCTTACACTGCAGAAAGTTCACCCCATTCTTGGCCCCCACGCTGGCATCCACGTAGGAGAGGAGGGTGGTGGGGACCCGAATGTAGGGGGTGCGTCTCCTGTAGAGCGACGCGGCGAGGCCGACGATGTCCAGGCATACGCCCCCGCCGATGGCAATGATGGGCTCCGTGCGCCGGTCAAGACTGAAGCTCTGGACCTCATGCAAGATGTTCAACACCAAGTCCATGGATTTTGTTTCCTCAGTGGTCGGCAGGGCGAGGATTTTGTGCTGGACGCTGTTCTCTTCGAAGTATTCTCTGACTTTGGAGCCGTAAAGTTTGTCAACGACTTCGTCTATGACAATGAAGCGTCGCAGTTTCCTCTTGCTGGCTGTGGCCAGCTCTATTTGCTGGGGGTCAGTGATGTGACCCCAGAGCAGAGTGGTGTTAGAGGGCTCCAGGATGTTGTATGTTTCTACCACTTTGTAGCAAAAATAGATGGGAGCTTCAATGGTCCAGGAAATCCCACCTTCGGAGATGCACTCACCTCTGGCAAGGATCAGAAAACATGGTTTGAAATCACTATATTCCTAGCTTGATCTTTGCATGTCTGAACTAGTTTAAGGATATTGCTGGGAGATAAGGAATGTGGAGTCTCCAGCCCATGCACTGCAGAAACATGGGGCTGTGAAGATGGGACAACTCATGGGTGTCAGGGCTCAGCAATTTTATTAATGGAGAAGTTCTCTGAGGTCTAAGTAAAGAGTTAAATGTCTGAATTCCTACGCAGCATTAAAAAGATACTGTCTGGAAGGGCTGGGACATGTTTTTCATGCTAGAAGTTAAAAACCCATAAAGAATGAGCCAGCCCAACCACCTCAGCTTTCAGAAAGGGAGTGGGGAAGAGAAGAGGTTGCCAAAATTTTCCACATTCATGGAAGAATCATCCTCTGATGGTGTATCTGGTTGGTAGGAGTTAGTTTATTCCTGTCTGTCTATACAAAGCCACACATCTCCATTCAGACCAGTGTTTCTACAATGCCTTGGTTGAGCTAGCAGATCTCTACATCGAAATAGGTGTGATAGACTAGGAAGTTCTCCTGGAGAGGGAAATAAAATTATTTGGGCGTTGGGAAACATTTCCACACTTGAGTTTTCAAGGGTAAATAAAAGCCAAAATTAGTTATCTATCTAAACCAATGAAAAACACAGCCCTACAACCCCTTCCTTCTGTGGGATGGGCAAACCAGGGAAAAAACAAGTTGGGAATCAAAAAAGAAAAAAAAACAGGCAGAAGGAAATAGGAAGATGTATTTTATATAAGACTGTTTTTTGAGCTGCATTTTGGTGAAAAATTAGTTTCTGTGATATTCATTGGATAATCAGATTTCCCTACATGCCTGATTTCTTTTCACATGCCTGAACATTCACTTAGAGGTCAAAATAGATGCTTCTCTGCTTTCTTTACCAAATTGTCTCTAAGTTTTAAACTTTTAAAATCTCTAATCTCTTAAACTCCATAGCTGTTAAAGAAAACCAGTGAGGATTTATACCTTCCAGAAAATTTCTTCTGGGCTTTTCAAATATGGTATCAGAAAAAGCATTGTTGTGTACATTTCAGTGCACCATCTTATAGTTGAACTTAACTCCATGTGCATTCATCTCTGGTGTGTGACTCTTCTAAGAGACAGGATGGTTTGGAGTTTTATTTGGTGGAATCAGCTTTGGGTGCTAGATGGTACAACCAATACCCATTGCAACCCCTCTGCTCTACGAAAATCAGAGGGAATTTGGGGCTGAACATGCCCTTGTGGGAGCATATATCAGCTGAGGTGTTTTCTGAGTGTTCTTGGGCCCTACGTTCATCGTTCTATTACTGAGGTCCATCAGGCTGTTTTTGGGTCTGCCAAAGTCCTGCTCTACCTGCTGCAGCTCTGCCTGGGTGATGCTCATGTACAGTCACTGCCAGAACTGGTAAAGGTCCCTCTGACCTGCCTCAGAAAAGGGTTAGACTTGTGCCATTAGAATCTGAGCATGACAAAGGCTGGAAATCTTCTGACATGCAGAAGAGAACTGTATTAAAAAAGATCTGCATCATGAACGGAGCTCCATGTGCTTGTGAGAAGGAGTATGTTGTAATTAAAAGATAATTAACTGGAGAGATGTACTATCAGCAAAGAGCTGTGTGTATCCCTGGGGGAAAGTTTTGTCTTTGCTCTATCTGAAGCAGCATTAGGTGACTTCTGCAGTTTGAGGGATGTGTTAAGGGTTTTGCTCCTGTCAGTGACAGTTTATTTTTCCCACCTACCCATTTCATTTGTCTGCAACCACCTCTATAAACCCATCTGTCTCCCATGCCTCGGCGTGAGATTTTGCGCACACACAGATTGAATTTTCGCAGAAATGGAGAAAATGAGCCCAAGTGCAGCACACAGATGTCCCTGCGTAAGCTTTTCAGAAGTTTAAAGAAAATTCCTCTCTACAAAAATGGAGGCTGTTGATAAAATTCCCTCTGTAACTCCGAGCTGTGTCAAGGAGCACTACAACCCCCCGTGCTGCAATAGTGTCCATGTTCCCTAGACATGTTCCCAGGTTTGTACACTAGGTCAGATTGAATGGGGCTTGGAGCGCCCTGGTCTAGTGGAAGGTGTCCCTGCCCATCTCAGGGGTTTGGATTAGATGACCTTCAATGATCCCTTCTAGCCTGAACTACTCTCTAATTCTGTCATTCTGTCATTGCGGGTTGAAGCCGCCATGGCACCCAAGACTGTTTTTCCATCCCACCAAGAAGACCGCCCAGTTTGCCTGGCCAGAGCAACACAGGCTCCTTCCTATACTCACATTGTTGCCTCAGAGAGGGTGACTTCCTCCTCGTCGTTGGAGAGGGCTTCTCCTTTCTTGATGCGGCTCCATGTGCTCTTGACTCTTACCAGCTGGAAATCTGTCTGCTGGGGCTCCTGGGGCATGGTGGCTCCTGGGACTGCTGCAGCACACGCCTCTTCTGTCACCAGCATGCTTCCAGAAGGTGAAATCTCCCTACCCAGAGATCTCCCATCATTGGGTGCTTTTGAGGTGCTTTTTAAAGGCTGCAGGTTGACCAGGCATCGGGAGGGGAGGTCTTGTCTCCATGTGAGAGACTAATTACAAAACTGAGATTACCTAATCTGGGATGCATGTGAGGGGTGGCAGGAATGTTTGAAGACACGTGCGACTACCAGGATGGGGTTGTGTAATCAGCTGGTTTTATAATGCTTAAGATGTACAATAGAAGTGCATACATTAACTTCCAACATGATGCCCTACAGCAAATTTAAAGTTATGAAAGGCGGTTTGTGTGATTCTTCACATCATTCAGAAACCTCCTTTGCTGAGCAGAGCCTCTGATCTGGCTGCAGCTCTACCTGCTCTTATGGGATGAGACAGGAGCAGAAGCATGGGGATCAATACCAGCTGGTTAAACCTCTTTTGAGTTCACATTCCTGGGATTTTCTTGAATTGAGGAAGAAAACTATATATATAATAGATATTTTTGCTTTTATGGTGGGTTTAAAAAAATTATCAGAGAGCATTTATCTCCTGAAGGGCTGTTTGGGGCATGAGCTGGGTTTTGATCCCCACGTGACTGGGGGATGCACAATTCACTTTTCCATGTGATCTTCCAGCTGGGGCTTTTGGAGGGCCCCAGGCTCAGGTTGCCACACAAAGTATTCCCTTGGCATACAGCTCTGTGTGCTGAGCACAGGAAGATCTCCCTTTGATTTCACCAGCAGTGCCTGAAGGCACAAACCTGTCTTTGCCACCTTCTCAACTGCGTTTCTGAAAGCTGTCCTTGTTCAGAAACAAAGATCAAGAAAACCAAAATCAGATGTAAAAGCAGAGGCAGGAAAAAAATGAGTCTTAAAGAACCCATTGGACAACACTGTGTCATTGCTTTGAAGGCTTAATTGCAGCCAAAATCACTTTGGAACCTTCATCTATCTCAAAATTAATATTGAGAAAAAGTTACAAGAAAAATCTCCAAAGCCATGTAGCCCTGCTCCAAGAAGTGCCTAACTCCTGACTCCAGTCCTCACTGCTGGCTTCATCTCCAGATGGCAAAGTGCTTTTTAAAGAGGACAGGCTGTTAACCCCATTTTGTAGAAGAAGAAGAAAATAGAGTCTCAGAAGTGAAACAACTTTCCCAAAGTCACCTTAAAGCTAGTGCCCTTTAGATGGCACACTAAAGCTCATAGCCTGTTTACCAAATGCTCGTCTGAAATTTTAACTCCCAATCTAAATACAATTTTTATTGCTTTCAGCAGGAACTGCAATTCTAATGCAGTTTGTTGTTTACTAAATCATAAAATAGAACAATCTTAGGAATGCCAGTAGGTCTGGTTTTTTCATCTTATTTATTTGTTTTTATTAATAACAATACAGTCAGCATTGAGACTTCTTTTATTTGCTTTTCTTTTACTCTTTCATCGTGTGCATTTACTTATTTTCTATTTATACTTTCCTATTCTATTCTAGGGACAATGAAATATCTTCTGTTACATTTGAGAAGTTGAAAAATTAACTTTCCACAGTCCAGCTGATTGCCAGCACCAATGACTGCCATGTCTCTGTACCTTCCATCCTGCAGAGGGGCTGCCAAGAGCCCTGTGTGAGCTCTCCCAGCCTGTTCACCTCCCCTGCTCTGGGCTCTCTCTGCACACTTTACAGGTACATTGAGTCTGTCCTTGAGTGAATGGGCCCAGGGTGATACATCCCAGAGGTGACAGATGCTGTTCTGGTTATGGGGGAGTCCAGAGTTCCTCATTACCTTCAGTTTGTGTTTCATCTGAATGCAGACGAGATGGCCAGCCCACCTTGGCTCCATCACACACTCTTTGAGGACCTTGCTTTAATTCCTCACCAGCCCTTTCTGCCCAATTCTGCTGCAGCCCACCTCAGGCTTTTGGCTACCTGGGATGTTCCCAGTGCTTGCTCCTGATGCCTCCCTCAGCCAGTCCATTCCTGGGATCCTTTCTTGGGGCACAGATCAACTGGTGCCTGCCCCAGCTGTGCAGAGACCTGGCCCCCAGAGCAGGGGTTACTCCAGTGTGTGGCTGTACAGGGCAGTGGTGACCTTGTAGCTAAGGACCCCTTGTAGACAATTTGGGGTTCAGAGTCCTGGGACATTTTTGGGCTCATACCTGTGGTTTAGCTGGGGCATGTCTGTGATATGTAACTAGAAGGTTATGAAACTGCCAATTACTCTCTTGAGAGCCAGCAGCTTCCCAAGGTCAGGATGTGAACTCTTGCGTAAAGCAAAGGCACTGAAAGTCGGCTCTTTTGTTGTGCCTTTCTCATGTCAGATGCTGTTGGATCTCATCTGCTGCCTGTGCTCGGGGTGGGACAGGAGGGTGCAGCCCCAGCCTGGAGCCATCCTCCCCGCACAGCCTCTCCCCAGGGCTGGGGCTCTGCCCTGGTGACTGAGGGAGGAGACTTTGTCCCCTCACCGGGCACCCAAGCACCGATCTCCTGCTCTGCAGAGGCAGCAAACCCACCACAGCATCCTCTGAGGCCAGGGGACAAGAAAGAACATGCACAGCCCTTCAGGTAAACTCCCTGTGTGGGGTGGGGAGCTCCAGGAGAGCAGTGTGACAGGAGGGGACACCGTGTGATGCCCTAGTCCTGGGTCCCCACCTTCCCCGTGGAGAGGGTGCCTGCAGGCTCTGTGGCTTGGCAGCAAGGAGCAGAGGGTGGGTTTGTCAGGGAGAGGAGAGAGGCTCAGCACAGGAGATAGGTTTGCAGGAACCTGGAGTGGAGGGAGCGGGACAATCCCAGGAGAAAGGAATGGTGGGGTGGTGGACGCTTGCAATGTCAAGAGAGCTTTGGCTGTAACTAATTTCTGATGGACTGTCATGCTTTTTTCAGAAATAATTTCTCTCCCTAATGGAGCACTGGGGGGGAGATTCAGCTTTTCAACTTAGTTTCTAGCAGTAGAACCTGTAGAAAATGCACCAGCTCGTGTATATTTTCCTTGCTTTCCCCTGAAGTTCAGTCAGGGTTTAGATCCCTGGTTCATGCCATGAGCAGCAGCATCCCCTCTCTGGCTGCTTCATCATGCACCCACTGCATCCCTAAGCTCCTACCTGTCCCCAGGCCATCACTGCTGGCTTTGCTGCAGGCTCTGGCACTGTGGATGCTGAGGCTAAGTCTGAGCAGGCTGAGCTCTGCTGGGACATGCCCCTTGCAATGTCTCATGGTTTTGGCCACGCTGCCCACCCACCCCTGTCCCCAGACAGGCCATGACAAGCCCTATGCTGGGACATGGGTTTACACACTAAGGCAAAGAGGTGAGGCTTGGGATAAGCTGTTTTCAATGCCAAAAGTGCTTTGGTGAATATGATGGCTGGAGCTGTTCAGGATGGCTTTAGCAGACTGGATTTCCAGGTGCTTAGCACTGAGCAGCTCCTGCCAAAGTGCTTGGCACAGCAGCACCAAACAGTCTGGCAGCAAAATGTTCAGGTGGATCAGGTTCAGTGCTCTGCCCTGGCTGGGAAGGGGGACTCTTTTGGAAGGCATTGCTGGGGCTGCAAAACAGGTCTAGAGCCTGGAAGGTGAGAGGAGGATAGCCCTAAAATGGGAACCAAAGATTTGGTCTTTTTGGTCATGTCTTTGCTTTTTTTTTGCCAAATCCAGACTGCCTTTTGTCTCTGTGCCTCCTTTGGGTGGCCCCCTGCAAACACTAGTGTTCTCCTTTTTTCCCCACCTAAAAAGTGCCATCTGAGCACAAACTGCAGAGCTTGATTGTGATTCTGGAGCAGCAGGTCCCTCCTGGCACTGCACTGCCTGGCTGCTCAGGGGACACTGATGTCCCACACCTTACAATACTGACTCCTGACTTTGGTGGGAATCAAAAGTTCCTGATTTCAGACAGATTAGAAGCTGCAATTTATTGTTCAGCTTAGTTGTAAAACAGGGTGGCTGTCCTCTCAGCAGCTGCCCAGGAAGATGCTGGGAACCATTCTGCTGGCAAGAATGGTCCATTTTAAGAATTGCCACCTTATCTTTCTTTATGAAGTTGCTGGAGACTTAAAGCAGACCTTTCCTGCTGTTTCATGGTAGGGCTGTTTTCAGCATTTTCTTCCTCTGAGAGAGTTTTTTTTCTTTTCTCCCACTGATGATAATGCACAACTAGATGGGAAATGGAAAGAGATGTCTGTGCGTATATAGATCCATAGGGACACAATCAGGAAATCTAATTTAGTGCTTAATATACTCCAGCAGTTTTTCTGGGATTGTGTAAAACTATGCAATGAAATGAAGCACTTTTTCCTGGAATATCCTTAAAAAAAATTAGTTACATAAAGTTTAGCTCACCTTGGTGCTCAGAGCCTTGGGCCAGGCGGCCAGCCCTGAGCTCTGCTCTGACTTGTCTGGTGCTTGCATAAATGAGAGCAATTCTGACCTCTGCTGTTGGCCCAAAGCATCACCAAGCTGCAAAAAATGCAGCACTCCCTGCAAAGGTTGTGTAAGCTTGGATGGGGGGTTGCTCCTGGCATGTCCTGCCTGTGCCCTCTCCCTGCAGCACCTCCTGGCTCTCATGTTTGGTGTTATAACACAGCTTACAAAACAGCTGAGGGTAAGTCTTGTTTCCTCCCCTTTGACAGGCAATCCCTGTCTGTTACTTATCCAGAAGCAGAACAAGAAGATTACTAAAAGCTGACATGGATTATAAACGTGTTTTTACCCCTAAATTAGCAGAAAGCCTCTGAGTGCTTGGCAGGGAGGATGAGCAGATCCCAACCTCCAGCACTCTCCAGCTTAGTAGTGGGAGTCTGGGGATGTTCCCTCATGTAGTGGTGAAAATGCTGCAACCAGAGTATGTGTCCTCTTCACTGGAAGTCTACCTGGGCTGAGGTCAGTAAACCAGCATGGTTTGGGAAAAAGGGAGAATGCATGCAGCAAAAATCTCTTAGAAGTATAGGATGATTTCAGTTTGAAAAGGTTTCCATGATTGTTTTCATAGCCCTTCAAAGCCCTGTATTTTGTATTAAAAAGAAAAAAAAAGCACACTCGTGTTTATGTACTTTAAACTACACTTCCACTGATTGAGCAGTTACAAAATCATTATTCTTCCTTTTAAATTTCCATTTCAGAAACTCCAGCTGGGCACATTGCTGAGAACCTTCTCAAAGCCAAAGAAATTGCCCTCAATGACCCTCATGTACCTGAACAGCTCAGGAATTACTTACAAAAAGCTCTTGATGTTGCTCTTGGACTAGACCCTTATCTGGATGCAATGGCAACTTCCAAGAGGTACAGATTCTCCTTTGTAACCTGGAGCTTTTGTCTGTGATGGAATGAATATCTTGTTAGATTTTCTGTCCAGAACATGCCAGAAATGTGGGGGAAGTGGAATGAGACTTAAGTGCACCCAAACATGTAGAAAAGTGTGCATGGATGTGAGAGTGTGTGAGCCCACAGCCTGCAGGAAAGGAGCTGAGAACAAAAAGCTTCAGGTGTAAATTTTTGGAGATATTCTCCCAGCTGATTGTTGACTGTGGCAGTGTCTGAGTTGGAGCATTTCCTGGTGAACACCAACCTGCACACTGTGCCTGCTGGAAGGCTCGAAGAGTGAGCCCCTGGATCCAGCTGGGATAAATTAGGAGTGAAGAAAATCTGCACCTCTGGATCCACCCTCTAATAACAGCCTTTATATGCAGCTTTTATCTCCAAGCACTCAACAAACATTAATTAATCTGCTAACTAAATTACTCTGGTAACTAAACTAATTAATTAAACTAATTTAAGGTATCATTAATTCAGAAGTCCAACTGATACCCTCATTATTCTTTTTTGAGCTACAGTATATTACCCAGCCATGTGGGGTCTGCTAAACAATTCCCATTTATCAGTGTACATTTTGATATGTGGAAAAAGCCAGTTCTGTCGAAAATTGACAATGTGTAAACTGTTCCAGGCTGTGGATTATGGGAACGCTGAGCGTTCTCTCTGTTGCTGAAATAATAGCTGATAGTTGTTTGACTTACACTTGCTGTAGGATAATAGCTATACATTATCTTATTAAAGTTGTTAAAGCATTTGTGAGGGGCAGAAAAGAGGTTATATGAAATGTTCTACTCTTTAAGTCTTGGATTATCTGACTGTGGCTGACATGGGTTATGAATTCTTTCTCATTTTACTGAGGAGTGGAGGGGGGGAGCTGGAGGAAAAAAACCAATGAAATGGCTCTAAATTCTGGCCCAAAGAATGATCACGATCCATTTCTGGTGGTTACTTTCTTCACATAGGGTAATCTAACCTATCTGGAGGCTATGGACTTCTTCCAGTCCTCTATTGCCTTCCCTATGTAATAGGTAACATCTCACTTCATCCAGAAACATTGTCACAGGCCTGACTTCTGTGAAATAGCATCTGCAGGCACCCTGCTTTTCTGAGCACATTGTGAGAAAAACCATTTTTTTTTTCCTGCCTTGTAAGAAAAATTTAGATTTTATATCTTTCCCTCTATTCTGCAAAGAAACCTTATTTTTTGCTGGAACAAAGTTAATAATTATAGAACTGAAAAAGCCTGGCCAGGGTAACTGGAGTAAGTCACTCCAAAGCACCAGACAGACAGACATCTGTCTGGGACCAACTGAAAATGGGAAAGGTTTGGGGTTGAACAGTGGAGAATTCTTTCCCTTAGTCCTATGTTCCCTTCTTCCCAAGCCCCTATGGCTGGGGTGGCTGTCAGAACTGAGATGTGCTTATTGCCAAACTAGGTTCTCTTAGGACTGGAATTTAGGATACTTGTGATTTTCCAGGAGTTCCCTCTTGGTTGTTGCTTTTTATGCTGGATGCTCAAATATTGGTTGTTATCATAATACTGAAATTTCTTTTTTTTTTCCAGAAGAACTGAGCACATCCCAGGGGATGCTGAAGGAGTTGAAAGCAGAGTCAGGCTGCAGGAAACATGTGCCTCTGGCTCTTTGAATGGCAAGTTGTTCAGCCAAGAGGGTAAAAATGCACCAGATTGGTGTAAAGGCTGTCACTGGAGTTGAAGTTATCATCTTCTACTTTGTCTTGAGTTAGGGGACGATGAATGCCATGGGAATGCTCAGAAAATGTGGGAAATTACTTATAAAGAAAGATGTGAGCTTCTTGTGGGCTTTGTTCTTCCTCTGGCACGAGTTTTCCTGTACCCTGCCTTCCATGGCCTTGTATTTACTCACATGTGCCCACACAAGAATGTTTCAATTCCCAGCCCCCTCCCTCAGTCAGCAGCAAAGAGATCACCACCCTTCCTGGAAGGGAAAGGGATGGAAAAGGCTCCTGGTTTGGGCTGGGGATGTCTGATAGGGGTTCATATGCTGTTTGTGGTGGAGGTGGCTGCGGTCAAGCACTGCACCTTTACAAGTAGAAATACCCAGGCTTGGATCCTCTTATAAAGCCTATTACACTAAATCTATTCCCAGATTCATTCTTCCCAGATGTTCTCATCTTTGGAGTAATATATCATCCCAGTGAAGTACTCTTATAATCTATTACACTAATACATTGTTCGAAGGACACCACTGATGATAAATTTCTTAAATGATGGTGCTGTCTAGGGATAATGACTCTAAGAGCAAATGCAAGGTAATGTAGTGATTTTTTTTTTTATGCTGGATTCCAGAAAGAATATGGAGCCATCTCAAAGCCATTTTCATATGGGGGGAATGTTAAAATATGCAATATTTCAAGGACTATTTAACAAGCACTTGAACAATAGCAGCATTGATGATAAAGGCTCTACATTTAAAATCAGTTCTTTTATTCTGTTGTCTTTTAGCTGCATTTTTAGATGAAATTTTGTCAGATTCTGTGGTTAAACCCTTATTTGAGAGTGTTTTAGGATTAGGGCTTTTTTAATGATCACTTAAAAGGCACATCTAATTTTCATTGTGAACAAAGTATAGTCTTTCTCATGGTTTTATTTTCAAATTTTCATTCTTGTCTTTCCACAGGCCAAATTTTTAGGATGTTTGTCCATATGATCAGAGCCAGGAAGATTTTAATAATTGGCAAGCCTAAAGGTTACAGTATCCTTACTATTGCAGAGGAATTGCCAGACAATGGCAAAATCTTTGCCTGTGCAGAAGAGCCATATCTTGGAGTGAACAGCCAGGAGGCATTTGATTATTCCTCAGATGGCAAAAAGATAAACCTGCGAGTGGGACCAGTGGCAGACACCTTGGAGGTAAAATCAGCTGGAAAGGGAGTTTGGGAGTTCTTGTGAAGAGCACATGAAAGAATTTCAGGCAGGTCTTATTCCCTGCCCACACGATGCTGGGTGGTGGCTCTGGTTTGCTTGCAAATATGTGAACACACTCTTGCACTGAGGTTATTTCTTATTTCCAATGTATGATGGGGCAGCTCTGTCACACAAGACAGTTTTTCTGCCTTTTAACTAAAATCCTGCAGCTTTTTGATCAGAGGGATCACAGGCTCTCAATGTAGGTCAGTAGGCTTCAATGGCAGTTTAACTCAACAAGGGTTGGCTTTGTTTCAGATCCCTAATTCCAAATATAACAAACAGGAAGAATGGATCTGTACCCTGCTGACCCAACTTTTGAGAAGGACAGCTTGCTCCCAATGTTCACAAGAGCTGGGAAACTCCTGGAGAAGTTTCTAATTCTGCCAAAACCTCTCACTATTTTTCCCCACAGCAAACTCTTAGATGAATTAGTCCCCACTTTCTCACTTCCAGATCAATGTGATTAGCCTCAGACAAATAATGCCTTAGCTGTACTTGTTTCATTCTGACTGGTGACTTTGTTCCAAGAGAGAGAAATCTTATGATTGCTGGCAGCTCACATCTAATTCCAGTTTGTGGAACTCCAGGATGCTGCTGTTGGTCCAGCATGAGACAGGTGGTGCCCATACCAGGTTCATTAAAAGCCTTTCTATTATTAATACAAATCAATTTGATCTGATTTCATTTTCAATCAGGATGTGTCAGTGTGAGCTTGATTGTAACTTTATTTGCATTAGCAGGCACCATATTTATTTCTAAAATGAAATGGCCAGGAGCTTTCTGACCTCTGGTTTTCATGACCTCCAAGTTTGATAAGAAAGAAACAAAGAGCTTTGCAAGTATACGAAAAAACGAAATGTTACAGATCACCTGCAATGTGCAGCATTTAAAATCCCAGCTCCCCGCAGTGAGTGTGAAATTAATTGAATTGCTGTTGCTCTCTAGTGCCCATTCTGTGCAACTGACTTACTGTGACTGAATTAAAATATCTAGAGGCAGGCAGAGTACATGCTGTGTAGAGATTAAAGAAGGGAGCAAAGACATGAAAATTAAATCCTTAAAACAGAATGTTGCAATTGATTTTATATCCTCCAATTGCAACATGAAGGCACATCCTGACCCCAGTTCTGCAGGTGCTCAGAACTTCAAATACCTCTTGGAGCTGTTGGGAACAGAGATGCTTGTGTTTGGCAGGAGAGCTCCCAGCATGGGGACACCTTTCTGTGCAGGATTTCTGCACTTGGCTCTGAACTTTTGCTATTCAGTGTGGCAGGCATTTTGTCATCAGTATCAGGACAATCAGCTTTGTCCTACAGGTTTAATCCACAATGGCTCTAAATGCTGAAGCAATGAATTTGATGTCCTCTCTGGTGCATTTGCATTTTGGTCTTCTTGAGGTTTGCCCAGCTGGAGTGTGGCAGCTGCAGGGATGCCTGGGTGTGTGGAAGAGGTTCAGCCTGTGGACAGCACGCTGCCTTTTCCCTCCCAGATGACCAGTGTAGGTTGGAGAATGAGCAGGCTTCCTTTGCTGCCCTGTGGGCAGCTGAAAGGCAGGAGGACCAGTCAGGAGACGGGAGAGGGATGGCACAGCAGGGCTTCCACAGCTTAGCTTCACAGAGGAGTTGGAGAACATCTCAGTCCCTCATGGTCTGTGGGGAGGCTGGTCTAGAGCAGAGCTGGCTAACATTTGTTGAGGAGTACAGTGAGGTTTAGAAGAGCTGGTTTCTGGCAAGGATTGTCCTTGCTGCCTACAGAATCTGCAGCCCTAGGTGTCATTCTTGTCCCTTTGTAGAAACTAGAGGGCAGAGCTGGTCACCCACCAATTGCTCTTTGGAGGTGTCTGATGCAGCTTTCTGCTTGGTGATGATGGCTAAATCTGGCTTCTAAGCTGAGTACAGCAAGGCAATATTTCTGCTTATCTGCTCCTCCTCAAATTTTTGCAGTAATACAACTCCTGGAAGCAGGATTTGCCTCCCTACCCTGGCCCATTCAAACCAAGAAAATGTCATATGGTCTCTAGATTAACTGCCTGTCAGGGGATTCCTTCTCTGCTGCATGAAGCTGTGATTCAGCGTGTCCAAACTGTCAGAAGGCATATGATCTCTCCCTTCTGGTGTAAAACTAGGCTACCCAGGAACTGCAACCCAGCCTCAGGTATTGCCCAGGTGCTGCATCCAGGGCTGCCCCCACAACTGATTCTCCCCTTTACAAGGAAGCTGCCAGATCTTGCAGCAATTGCCGTAAGGATGCAGCACATCTGTGCCAGTGCACCTCAGACAGTGGGGCCATTATGTCACCCCTATGGCTTTGGCTCTTCCACCTAAATCCATGGCTCAGCAGGGCTGGGAGCGAGCAGAGAGCAGAGCAAAGGCAGCACAGCAATCCATGGCAGCACTTTGGCCAGGCTCTCTGAAGCCTCTTGGTGCTCCCTTGTGTTACCACACAGCACTGGTGGGGTTGGCCTGTTTCCCTCCCTCTTGTCCCAGATCACAGCCAGCACAAAACATCTGGGATTTTGACCTGCAAATGCTAAGTATCGGACAGGAACCAGAGAGCTCAAATACATGGTAGGGTTCACTTGGAACTGAGGGCACAGTGATAAAATTCCACCTTCCCCATGCACGAGGGACAGATGCTGCCAAGCTGGGTGAGGTCTCCAGCAGAGCACAGAGCTCACACAGACCACAACACAACCGTCTGTGCCCAAGGGCCTCAGGAATTTTATGTAGTATTTTGAAATGTGGATTGAGGCAAAGCCTTTCTTCAGGTTGTCTCAGGTACAGGTGTCTTTGGTGGGAATTAGCTACCTATTCAACATGTCCTGGGACAGTGTTTCAAAACATTTCCCAACAAATCTTCCCTTAAGTCTGAACTCTGCTGAGCCATGCCTTGGTAATGTGCCTTGCAATGGATCTGCTGCCAGCAAGAGCCTGATCCTGCACAAAGATCTTCCCACAAATCCCAGTGGACCTTTGATGAACAATGGATGCAGGATTGAGTCTGGAGGGAATGCAAACTATCAGGAAATTATTCCCATCCATTATTTTGATCCTTCCATTTTAAAATTGAAGATGCAACACAAAAATAACACGGTGTTTGCAGCCAATTCTGCTGATTGCAGGGCATTGTGGAAGCACGTCGGGGTTTGCTTTCTTCTTTTTTCTCTCCTGTTAGCAGACAGAATAGGTGAAGAGGTTGAGCTGCAGATCTCATTTCTCCTGTTTTGCTGCTTGTGAAGTCTGCCAACAGAATCCACCTTGACAAAGTCAAGGACTCTGCGTTTAATGTTGAACTGAGTGAATAAATTATGCATGAAATTGTGTCGGAGTCTCTAGTGTGCTCTAGAATTGCTCCTTTTGATATGAAAGGTTAATTCAGAAAGGAGTCCAAAATAGCTGGAAATTGTGGGGATAAGTGGATAGTATTCACTGTTGTGAGCTGTTATTACTAGAAATTGCATTCCCTCTCTGGCTTCCCTAGAGATTTCGCTTTACTGGTGAATATAAACTGTACTCAATAGAATAGCATTTAGGAGTAACAAGAGTGTATGTCCACACACAGTAAAATATTCTAATGGTGTTTTAAAAGGAAACTGTACTTTTTCATGTATTCTGTGCACCCCAAGGATGGATTGCTATTACATTTAGGTCAAGAACAAGGCACAGGAAAGGTAATAGGTTTTGAGTACATCTTTATGACAAATATGCTGACTGTATGATCCATATCAAAGGAACTGGGCAGTCATTTTTTTTTCTGATTGAGTTTTTATGTGCCTTATGAGAGTGTTGTCTCTGATCAGGACTCCAATCAGGTTTGCTCTGAGCTTTGGCAGAAGATTCATTCATGTTTTTATTTGGGATGTCCTCTCCCTGATCTTTTGCTATATCCATCAGCAGTGCTGCTGTGCCCTTTCTCATGGTCACTTTTGGTACATCTCCTCAATGGAATGCAGTAATACACTTTTTTTTTTTAAATCTGAAAGGAAGTTAATGACTCACTGTAAGCAAAAGCATTAATTTTAGCCAAGTTTGCTCTGAATGAAAACTCTTATTGCCATCTGTTACCATCTATGATGACTCTTTAGCAAGGAGCAGGGATTGCACTGTAAACACTCAGGAAATTAGTTTCAGCAGGATATTTTGCAGGCAGATTATTTCCTTCTGGATCTCAGCTTTCCTCACAGTTGGAGGCATTTGGGCTCTGCCTCTCCAAGCAGAGGACAATGGCATCTCCAGAGTGCTGTGAGGTCTCCCAGGCAGGGCCTGGCCCAGTCTGTGCTGGGAGGACCAGGGTGTCAATCCCTCATTTTAAACCCTCTCATCCACACTGGACAGCATGGAGCACTGTACCCATCTTTCCAGTGCTTGGCTCTGCAGTTAGAGCAGATCTTTTATTTTCTGGCTGTTTTTGTTAAGCAGTGGGTGCTGGCAGTGAGGAAACCCTCTCCAGGGTGGAGCCCTGGCCATGGTGACCACCTGCCTGGGTCACCTGTGTATTGCTAGCCAAGGGGCCTCAGGAAACAGGGCACTTTCCTCTCCCTGTGGCGGTTATCCTGCTGTTTAGAGGCTGCTCTAAAGGCAAGGCTGGTTCAAGGAATTTTGTGGATTCCTCTTATAGCCCTGGAGCTGTTTCTAGCCAAATACGGAAAACCCAGCAGCAATTATGAAGCCGTGGAAACAAGAAGCTCAAATGACGGCAGGTCCCAGGACAAACTCAGGTTATTCCTTCCGTGTGTCAGGTATCTGGATGCCCAAATGACCTTTCTGGTTGGCCATTCAGGACTCAGTTGAAGAGGAGAAGAGAAATGCCTTAGAAACCATGGCCTGGCACACCCAAGGACAAGCCTGGTGTGCAGTGGTTACACATCCAACCCAAGCACCCTCCTGGGATGGATGCTGTGATGTTGAAAGGTGGTTTATCTGTGTCAGAAGACAGATAAGAAAGAGATGAGCTGTCAGCACATAGGCGGTACAGAAAGAGGGCTGAAATGAGAAGTCCAGCTAATATCCAGAGAGCCTCACAACTCCATATGGACCTAATGAAGTCAATGCATAAAAGTGAGATTCTTTTTCATTAGGGAGCCATCCCACAGAGCAGGAGTAACATATGTTCAGCAATGGCCACATCTGTTTCTGAATGTCTGCCCCCCACCTCGTCCACCCAGGAAGGTTACAAGTCAGAAAGTGGTGATAAGTCATGATAATTACTTGAATTTGGCTTTGGCTCTTCTCCCTGAGTAATGAGACCTCTAACCTCTCTTTGTGATGGGCTCCTGCACCCAGCTTTCATCCTCTGCCCCTTTCTGAAGTACCTACATTGGACAGACTGACTGAGGTGCAACCTGACATAAGATACTCCACAGTAGCAAAAATGTTCCTGCTGCTTTCCACCAATGTGGCTCAAGAGGGAGCCAGGGCAAGATTTTCTTGTTGGTCATGATATGAAAAGATGAATCCAGGAATCCAGATGTCACAGTTTCTGCTACATTTATAGTAAACCAGCATATATTTGGCCTGAAGGTCTTCTTTATTATAGTGTAATATGTGCTAAATATGGGCTTATGAATGCTTTCAGCAGAGTTTCTGTGCTATCAAGCATCCACAGTTAAATGTGACTATCCAAGCTTAATTCCCTCACCACTAACAAGCTCACAATGACATCAGTTTGCACAATAGAGGAGTTCAGAGCTTCAACAATCTGCTTTCCTCGATTTTCTTGTCTGATCGACACACTCCTGCCTCAGACAGGCTCCTGAAATCTCTCTTTGGGAGCCATTAACCTTACTTACTCCCAAAACCAAACCAGTTTTTCACATTCTGTTGTCTTTGTTGATGCTTTTGCTGGTACATCCCAAGGGATGGCTCATCACTTGTTGTGCACAATGTCTCTAAACACAAAAGGGAAATCTGGATGCAAGAAACACCGTTAAAAGTCATGGTAGAGACAGTGAGTTCTGGAAAACAGAACAGTTTCTCTTTTCCCTTGAAATGCAAAGACTTGAAAGCCTTTCTGCTCGCTGAGATAGGTGGATGAGCTGTTGTTTCATTGCAACGCACACAGATGCAGTTAAATAGTCCCAGATGGAATCTGAAATATTCCATAGCAGCCTCTTGGGCAGCAAGTGCATTAACTGCCACAGGAGAAGGCTGTAAAGGCTCCCATCTGGTCATCCATCAACACTTTTATACATTATCATCAGCAGCCTGCTTGGAGGGAAGGTGTGTCACATTTCTGAAAATCCAATTAGATGATAGCAGCCAGTTCTCTTTTATCCTCTCTGTTGCTGAGCCATCCAAAGCATTTTTTTAGATTAAAGAAACATCATTTTCCTTCACAGGGGCTGTGCTGCTTTATCTCTACCATGACCTGTTCTTTCATGTGCTTTATAATTCTATATTAATTAGAATTTCAACCTTTTTCTTGCTACTGAAGTGGGACACACTAGTTTGCAATTCCCAGATCTGCCTTATGCCTCTTTTTTCCCCCAGATTGATATAATTACCACTCTTCAATTTGTTGATAGTTGCTCTTTTGAGAAGAGAGAACTTCTTGCAGCACCTCAGTGTCAGGGTTTGATGTCAGTCTTACCCTGATGGATCAATTTACTTTGACTCAAGGTATGCAGGTGTTTCTGTTGTGACTCTCAACACCATAAGCTGGGATGAGCCATCCTCTCTTATATCCTGATTTTCCTTGAGAAGTTCAGAGGTTCATTGCTGAAGAATTGTTTGCAAAGCATGGAAAGCTCCCAAGATCTCCAGAAGCATTTCTTGCAGCGTTACCCTAAAAGAACAAGTTTCTGTCTGGTTGGAGTTTGTATAAACAATAAATTAATGGCAACATGTTAAACTTTCAGGTAAATAATTAGTGTTTTCTCCAATATAATTTTTTTTTCCAGGCATTGCATGCTGAGGACGAGCACTTTGATATAGTCTTTATTGATGCTGATCAAAGGAATGCTGTTCAGTATTACAGCTTTGTCATGGATAACCACTTGCTGAGCATGGATGCAGTGATCTGTGTAGAGAATACACTCATGAAAGGACAAGTCTACCTGCAGAATGTATCAGATGAAAATGTACTAGCTGTCAGAAAATTAAATGCAGTGATTAATTCAGATCCTCGTGTGGAGCAGGTTAGTGCAATGCCATTGGTTAAGGTGCCCGCAGTGCTGTATCTATGGATTTTGCAAAGTACTCTTTAAAATGCTTCTTTTGTTGGTGCCATTATCCAAAGGACCTAAAATGAACTCAGATTTTATTATAATTCACCTCACTTGAGCTCTAGGTATGAGTTTCTATATTCAGGAGTGGTCCCTGCTCTGTCTACATCTTATAGTGTGTTAAAGGCAAGATAAAAGGAGAGCACTTAAGAGTAAATAATCAGCTCTACAGCACAACTAAAGAATCACCACTCTGCTTTAAAGGCTCTGGGGGCTGTAGGGCATCACCAGCACAACAGGAGTCAGTGAAGAGAATAAAAAGAAGAAGCAATAGGATGCACAAACAATAGATTGTGATTTTAAAAAATGGAGAGACAAGATTGCATTTTTTTCCCCTGGAATTTGTGTAAGCAATGAGTTTGGAAGAGTAATATGAACAAATACAAATGCCTGAAATGTTTGTGTTGGAGGGAGCTTCAGCTAAACAGCAGGAGTAGTGGAAAAAGTACTGTGGCTTGAGAATTATCCTTCATATCAGTAATTTGGGGGACAGAAAGCCAAGTACCAAGCAGACGAGAATTGACTTATATTTGCAGGTGATTTTGCCTGTGCAGAGTGGACTGAGCCTTATTCGAAGGAGCCCTGTGCCTCCAGATGCAGTGATTGAGTCCAAGGTGGGTATTTCATCTCTGTGAGCATTTCTGGGAAAATTTTGGCTCTGCCAAGGACAAGGACAAAAGAATTTTCAGGGGTTTGGTGGCAAGAACCCAAACATGTGGTACCATGATCATGGGTTTAGCAGCTTAGAGCTGGGCACTTTTAGCATCACCAGTCCAGGGTTGCACTAAAGCTGATAAATGCTGATTCCTTGCAAAGCCTTTCAGATCAGCAGGTCCTGTGATGAATCTCTGGAGTGACTGGTGTACTTCTCACCAGGTGTCAGTGCCTGCTGCTCTCCCATCCTTCCCATGCAGAGGAGTGTGGGAAGATGGAGCTGAGGACCTGCTGTAAAGAACCAATACAACATTTCTGAAATAGTACATTTTTTTGCTCAAAGGCAGCACAGGATGCCCTCCTGTGCTCTCTGAGCTGGATATTTTTATGGCCCTACAATTTGCTTGTCCTAAGGAAAAAATGGTGGTTTTAATCTGTCTCTGTTTTATGTAATGGGCATCATCCAGCTGTAATGAAATTCCCATCTGGAATCATAATGGCCTACCTCAGTAAACCCAGACCCAAACATCCTGGTTGTTTTGCAGTTTCTGAGCACTCCCAAAGCAACACCCACTGGTAATTCCTGGCATTTCAAACTCAATATTTTAAACATCTTGTATTTTGCATTTTGATTCCAGTCGGGTGGAAGTGATGTATGGCAGCTGATCAGATGACAGCTTGGTTTAAGTTATTGGCTGATATCTTTATTTGTGCACCAGCCTTGTGAAGATATTTTGATTGCACTCTACTTGACCCAAATCCTGCCTTTGGAACCTTGTTTTTAGCCTCTTAGCTGAGCCTGAGGGCAAGATTGGGCCCTGGGGATGAAATAACTGGAAGACTTAATCAGTCAACTTCTAAGACTTTGTACCCAAGCCAGGCTAGGAAATGCCATACGCTACTCTCCTGAAAATTGAGTGGTTGTAGCATCTCCCTAAAGCACAGCCCTTCTGCTCCATTGTCTGGCACCTTAGTGCTCTGTTTGAGCATAATATCTGATGGATAAGGGGACTTTTTGGCTTGAATTAGTGATACTTTTTGTATTAATTAATGGGCCAAGAAGACACGGATCCCTGCTCATGCTCCCCCCTTGTTCTCACCAGCAGAGTCCTTCACAGCTGTCAGTGAGCTCTGCCCCTCACTGTGCAGGGTGTTTGTGTTCTTGTTGCAGACACAAGTGGTGAAGGATGAGGTTTTCTGGGGCTGCAACCGGCGCCGCATCCTGGAGCGGCTGCGCTTGGACGGCAGGGTCGCCTATGTCACAGGAGGAGGGCAGGGAATTGGCAGGGCCTTTGCCCATGCCCTGGGGGAAGCTGGGGCTAAAGTGGCTGTGGTGGATCTGGTCCTTGCCAAGGCAGAA
Organism: Fringilla coelebs; assembly: GCF_963513975.1. Lineage (NCBI taxonomy): Eukaryota > Metazoa > Chordata > Aves > Passeriformes > Fringillidae > Fringilla > Fringilla coelebs. The sequence continues at coordinate 17,951,719 of NC_140039.1, forward strand.
GCGGTGGCGTGTGAGCTCAGCCTCAAAGGTAAGCACTGAGAGTGGTGGGCACTGGAATGGGTGGCTTTCCTCCTTCCAACCTGACACTGCTCTGTAGAGCAATCCCCTCCCATCCAGCCCTGGTGGGGAAGTGCTTAGAGTAGAGGATTTTCATGCGTTGGCACAAAGCTTCTCCTGCCCTGTCAGTGTTGTGCCAGGACTCACCGATACCACACCATCTGCAAGAGTTATTTATCAATATAAACTCTTCTAGAGAGGTGAAGTGATCCAAACAAAATTCTTCACTAAAAGTATCCAAAGTGGTGAGCCATGGCTGACAGGAACAGAGAAGGGTCACCTTGTACAAGTGAGATCTGTATGACCAGCGCTGAACAGAGATGGTGCTGCTCAAAGTAAATCAGGCAGGCTTCACTATGGGTGAACAAAAGATACAGCCTACAAACTCACCTACCTGCTTTTTCCAGGCCTTATGTGTGTACCATGAGCCTAAACACCCAAACAGGGTAGTTGTCATTTTGAATCTCTGACTGTGCCCTTTAAATGGAAGACAAGTAATTTTTCAAGCCCTCTTTCAAACATGTGTGCAAGGTCAGATATAGTAACAAAATACTAATAGACATAATAAGTAAAATCCCAAATAAGAGGTAAAATCCTCTACAAGCCACTTCTGTTTTAGCAGTATAAACAGAAAATGTAACATAAAATTGAATTTTCCCCTAGAGCTGTGCTAAAGTGCAATTGTAAAGGGAAAAAAGAAAACTGGAAATATAATTTTAATGATAAAAGAAAGGAAGTATTACTCATTTTATAATTTCTTCTGTGAGATTGCACCTGAGCTTTCTTCAAAGTTCAGTACTTCATTGTCTCTAAAGATGGACAATTATGCAGAAAATTTTCACATTCCCACATGGATAAAGTCACCAGTATTTTTTTCCACTCTGATTTCTGCAAAGCATTAGGCCATTACAAACCATATTCTCCAGCAAAACCAGCCCTTGAAGATGTATTTATATCACCCAGTCTCAGGAAGAGACAAAGATTGGTGTCATTCTGGTTTGGATACTGTCCTGAACCTCCCCAGAGAATATTTACAACAAAACATCCCTGTCTGCACAACCCCAGCTCTGCTGAGCAGGAGACACTTCACACGGAGTGTCAGTGCAATGGTTAAAGCTCTGATCCCAAATAACGACCTAGAGGAAAGTATCCAGCTCCTATTACAAATTCTTGAGTCATCCAGTCCCTCCTTCCCTGAAGCTTTTCACTCTCTTATGCATGAGAGCCATATGGTTTTGGCACAAAGTGGCTGTGCCCTACACCTTAACTCTCCTTTTGGACATTTTTTCCCTGTGAGATCCTGCATATCAAGCAGAGCTATTCGGATAGAAATGGGCTACTTGATAGAGCCATGAGACTTTGGATGCCAACAGCCTATTGGAAAATGAACTTAACTCATCTCCAGGGCATTTTCAGTGGGAGTTTGATCATCTGCCCTTCAATGGCTGCCCTACATCTCTGCTCCTTCAGCAGTGGGCTGCCAGCCTGGAGAAGGTGGGGGATTGTTCCAAAATGCAGTCGGAGAGGTCATGAGGCATAGCAAATATTATTGCAGTCTAAAGTAAAGAAAATCTCACTTCTCACTCTTTACACATCTTTATCCTTTGAGGTCAAATATTATCTATCAATTTGACCAGTGCAGCTGGTCAGGGCACATCTCTTCCATCTCATGATGGGTTTTGAGGTTTTGAATTTATTGTCGTTCCCTGTTGGAACAGCCCCCAAACTTTGTAAAGCTTTTGTGAAAGGGAATTATATCCAAATGCCCGTTTTTGGAAAGGATCTGAAAAGGTCAGGTTTTCAATCTCTTTCTCTCCAGAGGTAACTAGAGATTCTAGCCTGGACCTCAGAAGCTTTCCCTTGAAAACTTTTTGTTGAAATCAATGTTTCCATGAAACATTTTGGCTTCAAAGAAGTATCATGCTCTGTTGGAAATAAATTTTGACAAAAAGGTTCAGCTAGCTTTACTCTCAAAATATTCACATGAGTAAATTGAAGCAATCATAACATTAATACGTATTTTTCCTGCTGTAATAAGGACAAAGAGGTTGTGATTTTTTTTCCTTTCTATGGCTGTAGATCTCTAACTCAAAGTTGGAAGCTCAGTGCCCCAAGTCATTCCCATACTGATACTTTTTCAAAACATTTTGCTTAGCTTGCTTAGAGCTGCTCTGCTTCTTATATCAAGGAGCCCTTTCCTGCCTTTTGGGATGGTGCCATCATTTCATGATGAGTTTTAAACATCAGAATGCCTGTGATCTCAGTTTTAGCTTTGTTAGACAGCTCTGGTGTACGTCCCTTGGCTGCAGGGCTCTTTGTTTTTAGATCCTGTGTGAATACCTTTTTCAACAGTTACTAATGGATCCTGACTGAAGAACCAAAAATGATGAAACATAACCAAAAAATCCTAAGGGTTACCTTCCACTACACACACCTCTGTCTTCAGGGGAAATCACTGTCTGTACCCTAAGGGAAGAATTAGTCTGATGGGATTTTTAAAATGTGCATTTTCACTGTAAACTATGCAAATGCCTTGTGCAATGTCACTCCTGATCTTCTTGTCTATATGCAACATGTTACTTCCATTTATAGCGAGAGACCAGAGATGAAGCCCGTGGCAGGGGGACGTGTGTGTGTCCCTGCAGAAGGACACCTCAGGCATATCCAGCACTGATTGTCTCCAGCAGAGAGCCCCTGGGCTCCTCTCCTGCCCCCTCATCACAAACCTGCCTCCATGAGCCCCACAAAACTGAGCTGAGTGCTGTGAAGATGCACTGGCCCTACCTGTGCATCATCCTGTGCCGAGTGTCTTGCCTCTGATTGCGTCTGTAGATTTGAAGCTATTTTCCCATTGTTTGTTTTATTTATTATTTTTAACAGGTGGTTTGAGGGGACAGTGGAGAGACAGAAAGTAGTTACCTCCCCTCTCTCAGAATGCAGGAATATCAGATGAATTGATTAAGGTGGAATGTGGGGCTCTGATTTGAAGTGAGCATGGTTTCTTTGCTAGACACTCACATGTGGCTCCTTTTGTCTCATTTTTATAAACTGACCTATAAGATGAAGCTCTAAATGGGGTGAGAGTTGGAGGGCAGGTGAAGAGTCTTTCTGTTACCATTAGTAACACACTTGTACCCATTTTATCTGTAAATTGAAAAAGGAAGATTGCAGCAACTCCCTGTGCATTACATGTCTTGATAATAATTAGGAGTAGTAACAGGGGCTGTCTGGCTATTCTTATTCTTTCAGCATGTTTAGCATAAAACCTGCCATAAAATAAGAAGTCTTGTTTTGTGGCAGAGCATTGCATCCATTTTTTAGTTGTCTGTGTTTTTTCTCTGCCATGGAAATTAAGAGAACGGTGTCATCAGTGAAAGGGACAGGAGCTCCCATGCCCTGGTACCCCAGAGTGGCATCACCTTGGGCTGTGCACTCTGACAGGCTCCTGGAGGCACTGGAGAGGAGGAAAAGCTTTTCCATGCAAAGGCCTCTTTCCTGCCATTTTTTCACACACCACTGGGCAATTCCTGCTTTGTCTTGCTTTCCTGGAAGCCTCCATCTCAGCTTAATTTTGGGAGAGTGTCCTCCTGGTATAGGTTTATCCCTTCTTTTGAATGTTTCATCAGAATGATCTAAAAGAGGTACCAGTGTGGAACAAATTTGTCATTTATATAGAAGAAAAAGATCTTGCTTTAATAGCTGCAACTTCCTACCCAGACTGCTGATCATGGTCCAGCCCCACTGGGTGCCTCCCTCCTTAATTCAGACCCATTTCGCCACAGTCCTTACAAGGTGTAGCCTTGTTTGGCTTTGAGGATGGGTATAATCCCAGTGGCCTCAGGTGCCTCAGCAGGCTTCTTATGCTGTTTAACAATAAAGTTATTTAAAGATGATTTTTATGATGAATTAATTGAAGTTATTTACAGATCAGCCCTGGTGCAAAAGTCAATGGCTGGATTATTTTAGGAAAAAATGAAAGACTTCTTCATGTTTCGAATTTGGCAAATCACTTCCAGATGTTTGCATTATTCTGGCAGTGTGATTTGCAATAAATAAGTCACCATGACTGCCATACCTGTGCACCTGCAGGTGTTCCCACTTAGCTCCCACCTAAAACTGGTTTGGTTTTGTCTGAGGCTCCCATGTCTCTGCATGCTGTAGTTCACCCAGAAAGAAGTTTGGGACAAATTAATTTGATTTCTGTAGCATCTTGGGGGGAACCTGGCAGAAGAAGAGCCTCTGTAGAGCGGCTGGGAGCTGGGGAAGCTGCAGTTGAGGCTTTGGACAGAAGATGGTGCAGTGTTCCATGCTTTGCCCTGCCCGAGTGGCAGCCGTGGCTCCCACACCTGGGCTCCAGGCTGCTCTCCAGCCAGCAAACCTCGCAGCAGTCAGCAACTTTATAATGGTATTGCAGTAACAAACACACTTTTTGCTACTATTTGTGGAGCAATGAATTAAGGTGGAATATATATAAAATACAGCCATATATAAAATATCTCTATATATATGAATTAAAAAACAATCATAAAATAGAATATTTTTTTCCCCCGTGAATTCCTGTGCTGACTCCATCACTCTTATTTCAATGCAGGCATTAAAAGCCTTGCCCTGGCAGCAGATGTAAGCAAGCCTGAGGATGTGCAAAGGATGGTGGATGCAATTGTGGCTTGCTGGGGCACAGTCCACATTGCATGCAACAATGCAGGCATCAATCTGAACTCTTCAAGTGAAGAGACTTCCCTGGAGGAATGGGACAAAACTTTTAATGTTAATTTACGAGGATTGTTTTTGTGCTGCCAAGTAAGTGTGAAATACTGCACAGGTTAGTTTTGCAAATGGGTATTAATATTCTAAGTGTTTATCTCAAAAGATAATAGCACTTTATTAATAATTATCACAATAGAATTGATCCTAGTTTTGGTGGAGTTAGGAGAGATTTGCTGTACATTAATTACAAATTTTGATCAATACATTAAAAAGCAGCTGGTACTTGTTGGCTACCCAAGCCTTGGCATTAAAGAATGGCCAAAATTTTTTTGAAGGGTGGTTATTTGAAAACCAGAAAGCTTGGAGGGGGGAATTCCCAATATTCGTGATATTTTTGAAAAAATATTGCCAACAGTGGAGAGGTGTGAAATGGCAATAGGATTTTTTCCTGCATCAGCCATTTTTATACCAAGTTTTTATATCAGGTACTTAAAAAAAATGTGTTAGCACATCAACTCTTCTGAAAAGACTAATTTATTATCATGTCATTATTAGCACAATCACAGAAAGGGTCACTGGTCTTTCCTTTTAATTTCTGTCACAGGCTGCAGGCCGCATTATGCTGAATCAAGGATATGGGAAGATAATTAACACAGCATCTATGGCAAGTTTAATAGGTGAGTGATGAGAGCTAACAGTTGTGCTTCAGAATCCATATTTTAATTACTACCGATGCTATTTGAATCAATTAAACCTGTATTGGGAAGGAGTAAATCACTGACATTTCATATTAGAGGAAATGTACTACAAAATTTTTATTGATATCATTTTTCAACATTTATCGGTCCTCAATGTTTTAGAGCACTTATTACTTTTATAGAAAAGGTGGAGTCACCTTCTCTGACTCTGGAGCAGATACCACAGGAGAAGTACAGTTCCCTCCATGCTGTTCCAGGCAAACTCCTTGGCATGTGGGAAGCTGAGCCCACAAGATGCTTACAAGCCACCCAAAGGATTCTGTGCCAATATTTGCCCTGGTACCCATGGGTTTTATAACATTCTCATTGCCAACAGGTGCCTGCACCAACGCTGCTGAATCAGCAGTGTCATCAAAAGGACCAATAAACCATTGTAACATATGGAATGAAATCCCTACTGCTGAGCTAATCTGGAAGGCTGCTGAGCTGAAGCCCATGTAACAAAAATTGATCAATTACACAAATTAAGCATAGCCCTTTAGGAATTTATTTTATTGGTCTGGACATCTGTTGCAGTATTGTCCAAATCCAAAAATCAAATGGTGCCTTGGGTTGCCAAGTTAGGCAAGAAAATCTAGTAGCTATAAAAGTACAACTGAAAACCCCTGTATTAATATCATGTCCATCTGCTGAATGTTACATAAATATGCAGTCTTTTTATTTTCCTTTGGAATAATGTTTATTTTTACTGTGCCCAGTTTGACATTCAATGTCATTCTACTCAGTTTATTGCACAGTAACTTTAAATGGTTCCTCAAAAATCCATTTATAATCTTGTTGTTAATATTTTTTCAAGTGTCTTTACCAGCTGTTTTACTTATGCCTAAACACAGGCACCACCCCTTCATCCCAACTTTGTAAAGTTACAAAAACTCCCCAAGAAAAGTAGTTTTGAAAAGATTGTGAGGCTTTAAATTTCAAAAACCTCAGGCTTTCCTGCTCTGCTTTGAGCAGTCAGGCTCTGGTCTGTGCTTGGGTTGTCACCATCCACATCATTGTCACAAAGAAAAATTTCCTGGGATGTAGTCCATCCTGGAGAAAGTTAGGAAGCTCTGGGAATTGGCACAAACTGGGGATCTGCTGGTTTGGCACACAGCTCCCAGCCTTGCTGCAGCCCAGCAGTGGTCTGCTCTGCTTAAGGAGAGGCTTTTTCCAACGTTCCAGTCAGGGCTTGGCACAGCTTTGCTGAGCTGGGTGGTGATGCCATTCCAACCCAGCATCCATCCCAGCCCCAGCTTGGAGCTGCACCTCCTTGGCTGGTGAGCCAAGCCCAGGGGATCACATTTGAGGGCAGTACCTGTCCTGGAACAGAAAGGAACATTGGAAAGCAGCCCTGAGAGCAACCTGGAAGGGTCATCCCAAGATGCATTTAAAAGTCAGGGAAAGTTAATGCATGCTAGGCCAGAAGTTAAGAGATGGAGAGATGTGTTTACCTTCTGAACCTGTTTGAATCTTGGCATTGAGAAAATCTAGTAGTTATGAAACTACGACTGAAAACCACGATGTTCATATCATGTCCATCTGCTGAATGTTAAATAAATATGTTGGTTGGTTGGTTATTTAAGTACGTTGGCCAACTGGCATAGTATGAAATGTTTCTAGAAATAGTTAGGGGATATTTTTTTTGTTGTTGTTGTAGGTTGAGTCCTTCCTCAGAGATACAGGAAAATGAGGAGACACTTAGCAGGATAGGAGGTTTTTGTTTGTGATTTTTCCAGATACACTGCTCAGAATCAGCTTTAATTAATCGAAGATAAGCTGCATACATTTTGCATATGTGCATTTTGATTCTGTGTTCCAATGGAATTATTCCAGGCGTTCGCTCCAGCAGCGGCGGCTCGGCCGCTCACACAGGTGTAACTCAGAGCTGAATTATTACAGTGAATACCTTCAGTGGGAAGTGGTCTGCTCTGCTCTGTGTGCACCTCTCATTAATATTGTGTGGCTGCTTCAGGGTCAGGCTGGGAGCCTGATGCACCAAACAAGGGGGCAGCAGCAGTGTCAGGTTGTTGTGATATAACCCCATAGCACTTCCCTCTCTTCCCCCAAGGATGGGAGAGAGAATCTAGGAAAAAAGGTGAAACCAGTGGATTGAGATAAAGACAGTTTATTAGGACACAAAAATAGAGGTAAATAACAATAAGGAAAAAAGAACATAAAAAACAAGTGGTGCACAGTGCAGTTTCTCACCCCCTCTGACCAATGCCCAGTCAGTGTATACCCAGCCAACTCACCCCAGTTTTGTTTTTCAGCACAATGCCATGTGATTTGAAATATCCCCCTTGCCAGTGAGAGTCAGCTGTCCCGGCTGTGTCCCCGTGTCCCCTCCCAGGTTCTTTTGCATCCAGCCTCCTCGCTAGCAGGGCAGCAGGAGGCCCTGAAAAGGCCTTGATTTAGAGTAAGACCCACTCAGCAACAACTAAGCCATCAGTGTGTTAACATTATTCCTGTCCTAAATCCAAAACACAGCACTGTAATAGTTAATAGGAATAAACCCAGCCAAACTGAGAACAAAGGTGTTTAAAACATAACACAGCTAATGTTGGCAGAATTTTTATCTGCTTTCTCCTCTCATCTGTCTTGAAAAGGAGTGAGCATCCTCGCTTCCCAGAAGCCTTAGCAATGCTGATTTTAGTGACACTGCTGGAGGCATAGCTTTATTCACAAACCCTATTTTGTGTGAGTTTGGAGGGTTACAGATTTGCTCTTCTCTCTGTAAGAGACCACCTTAGGTAAGGGAACAGGAGGTGGCATGGGATGCTTAGCTGCAGAAATCCCATCCAACACCAGAGATTCGCAGCACCTGTTGGCTTCTCCTTGAGTTCTTCCAGTTGAGAGGGGCTGAGTGTCTCAGCAGGGGAAAATTCCATGCTCCTAATTACCTTCTTCAGATAGTCTTATAAAGACAAAAGTCCATGGAAGGACTTTTGATAGCTGTCAGAAGCTGATTCTCATGGCTTGCAGCAGGTTGTTCTCTCCCACATGCACTGTAGGTGCAGAGCCAGTGCCAGAACTCCTCTCCTCTTAACAAGTGACCACCAAAATGATTTATCACAGACAGACATGTTTGGAAAGTTTAGCAAAGAACTGCTTTTGGGAGGTTACAAGGTTAACTACCAAAGTTGTGTGTAACTTGGAGCTGATGTATGGCAATTAATCAAGAAATTACGTTCCACATCTCTTTGAGAGCCCCTACGGCGCCCTGCATCAGGGGGCAACAGGCACACACTGAGGGCAAGGCAGTTCTGCTGGTCAAAATGCAAATTATTTCATATTGAACAAAAAAGAGCACAGAATAAATGCTGGCAGAGTAGGGCCATGGTAGGAAATGCTGTTTTTAGCAAGGAAAAGGAAAAGACCTCTGAATTCTGAGCAAATCTGCAGCATATGCAGAAAAAAAAAAACCTCTAATTGTTGCTCCCATCATGTGTGTGCTTTAAATCTATTCACAAACACCTCTGCTCAAGGAAAACGTCCTTGTTCACATTCTCACTGATTTGCAACAGGGCTTTTTGGCTCTTTCAGAGTTTGGGTAACTCAGTTATCACCTTCTTTCCACCCTTTACAGTGACATATTCAAACCCAAGATTTTAAGTCAATAAAATCAGTAGTGGGCGTGTTGGGATGCCATGGGTGGGAGTGATATAGAACTGGTGCATCAGTTTAATTTATTTAGACCAGTTTAATGCCAGCTACCAGTGCTGCTTATGTACTTTCACCAAAACACTGGGAATTGGGGTTTGGTTGCTGAACCTTGTGCAACCCAGTGATTCCTTTTCTTCCAGGGTTCAGCATTATCCAACCCCACAGGCTGGAATTGCCTGTCTTTGTCACTACTGATATTCGCCCTGATTTCCCCCTCTCTCCCTCCATCAGAGTCAGCATCTCAGTGGAGCTCTGTGCTGATACAGAGCTAATTATGGATGGATGCTTTGCACTGGATTTCTTTAATGAAGTCCTAATGGCAGCCAGAAAAGTCCAAGGAGAGATACTTTGTGGGTGTAAATCCCAACACCTGGACTGACTTGGATTGACTCCCGTGGGTTTAAGGCACTTTACACCCACTGGGGATTTGTCCTTAAGTAGCTTTCATTGAGCTGGAGAGGGGCAGAGCCACCGAGCACACGGCACTAACAAGCTTGAACATTGTAATTAGCAAGCTGATCATTTTCTGTCATTGACTGACATGTGACATCTCTGAAACATTTTCAAAAGCTTCAGATTTTGAAAGTGGTGGGTGTTCTGAATTTTTGGGATGCACCTGTGTTCACATCCACACAAACATTAGTTAAATCATAAGATGTGTTTGCCTCAGACTATGGATAATTTAAAAATTAGGGAGAATAATTTGTTCCAAGAAGCTATATATATAATATGTTATATAAAATCTATTATGCACTTATATCATATTCTATCATATAATGTCATATCAAACAATTTACGGTTACATTCAGCTATCACATATTATCTACCACATAATATTATAAATAATATTCATATATTACATAACAGTGAGTACATCTGTTAGACATTACATTATTGATTATATAATATTCTATAATTATATTATAATATATTTCATTAGTATTACAGTGCACAAGTATATAAACATACATATGTGTACAATATATGACTGTGCATGTGTGTACACAATTATTTATCTTTCTTCAGAGCAGTCAAGTATTGCATATATATGTTTAATATATTGTTTTTTCTTTGCCCAAATATGGGATCTTTTAAATGTCTTTATTTTTATTTTCACCATTGTTTTCCAGCACCCCATCTGCTGAGACAAAATTGTTAGATGGCAAAATACATATTTAGGGGTTTGTGTTGTAGGTGGCTGAATTTTTGCTGCTCCCTGCCTGGTACCTGGGAAAAGGGCAAATAGCTCATCTCAATGCAGGGAGTTGTCTGTGTAGTACCTGAGCTATTTTAATTTGGGAAGAATAAATAATTTTCTTCTTCTGATACCCTTGTAGTCCCTCACCCACAGAAGCAGTTGGCGTACAACACCTCCAAAGCCGGGGTCGTAAAATTAACACAGACATTGGGAACCGAGTGGATTGACAGAGGAGTAAAAGTCAACTGCATTTCCCCGTAAGTAAAATGTAGTCTCATTTTGAAACGACAAAGGGAATGAAATGTTCTACAAAGCTCAAATGAACACTATCTCAGCAAATAAAGTTTCTAATTAGCAGGTGGATTGCATCCCTTTTTATGTTGTCTTTTCCTTAACAAAGGTTTAAATACTTAGAACCAAGCCTGCTCTGTTGCTGTGTATACTCAGGGATTTAAGAAGAGGTTTTAGCATTTGGTAATAGGTTTTCCAATAATGTGAAGGGTAGTTTTTAGCATTTCCCTTCCAGATAAAATATCTCCTTAGTCTGTCCAAGCCTTCTGTGGTTAAAGAAAGCGTTTTTGACACTTAGCAGACAATACTTCTTTTCCCTTTTTACTTGAGACAAAAACATAGGCACTTTAAAAGCTACATTTTATTGCTGTTATTGAGCTGCTGCTCAGCTCCAACAGACACAGGAGGCCAGGTGTAGTTTTGTAAATATATATATACATAGGTATTACAAGTGACATTTTCCTTATTTTTGGAGATTTCAAGCTCTATGTTTTAAGGTATTTATTCACAAAGAAAAGTTTTCCTACCAGATCCACTTTGTCTCTCCCTGTTTCTCACACACATGCCCAACCAGTCATTTTATTAAACAATTAGCAGTGCATGATAGTGCTGAGCAGAAACCCAAGTGGATAGTGTTAATTGGAAGCGGTCAAATTCTGTAGACCATTGAAGTCAATCAGAGTAACTAAGAAGGGCAGGATTTTAACCCAGGAGTTAAATTGTAATAATGAAGATAATAATGTAGATCAAATTAGGGAAAACAAATTACATATTTTAATCCACAAAGTGGAGGGGGAGAAAAAAAATCACAGAGCTTAATGGCAAGTGCTTCTGTTTTTACCGCTGGTCTGCTCTCCCCTTGCTTGTGCTAGCTGTCTTCCTTATGATTATTTATTACTAATTATACCAGAGACTCCAGCCGTCACTCTACGTGATCCACAGATTCTTTCAACAACATCTTACTTCCTAATGGGATTTTCCCCATGCCTATGCTAGCAGCACTGTAATGGTGTTCCTACAAGTAGCACTAGTGAATTTACACTGGCTTTCGGGAGCTGGGGAGATGAAGGGAATTAGGGAAGCTCAGCAGGACCTGGCAGGAATTGTGTCTGAAAACATACGGGTAATCTGCACCAGCAGAGGTGGGATAGTTGTGCCACATTCACAGCAATTATGAATTAGAAGGCTTTTACAGGAGGAATTGCCCATTTCTTAGGAGCTTACATAAATTTAAAAAATAGTCACCAAATGACCAAAACTCATTGTTTTGTACAGCTTGGAAGCAAGCACTCGCTTCTAGAGAAGTTAGGTTTTTAGATAGAGTTGCCAGAGCATGGAGAAAAAATTGACAGCTTCTCTTTCTACTTTTCAAGGCAACACAGGGTTGCATTTTGGTTATCTCTACCTGTCTTAAACTCTAGCTCTGAGCTCAAAATCCTACAACAAAACGGGGGTGATGTATTGCCTTTTTGGAGGAATACTCAGGAAGGACACACAGAGAACAAAATTTTGCAGTCTTTGAGGTCCCCTTTTGTAGACAGAGCAATTTTCCCTACTGCAGGTGGGAACCTGGACTGAGCTGCTTTGGAGACCAGCAGAACTTCCCTCACAGAGCCTCCAAGCTCTGGCTGAGCTCCTCATGATGGGATTGCCCAGGGACCTCTGGGCACGAGGAAGGAGCCTGCAGCAGCTCATGGAGTTCAGATCCCTCATCACATGAGCAAAAGCCACATCTGCTTCTGAGTGAATAACCATTCACATTTATAGTCCTGTCTGTGTGAGATGTGAACCTGCAGTTCAGTGCACATTTGGACCCATCCCTAGAACTGTGGAGCCCACTAGTATCACTGTCTCTTGATGTGACTCACCGAGGACCAGGGACACCTCTGACCCACTTGATCTGAGTACCCAGCATCAGCAGGAGCCTCAGTGTCATCTTATAACAGGATGGGATTCTAAGGAGTCTGAGAACAGATGTAGATATAAGGCATTATGGTGCCCAAGATCAGCTCTGGATAAGTAAAATATCTGTGTCCTTAAGTACTTTGTCCCTCCCAGTCATGGTTGCATTAAAGCTTTAAGGCACTCCCAGTGTGCCTCTGTCTGAAGCTTCAAATGCTCCAGTCTGGCCTTAAACATTATTTCACCATGCAAACCTTTTGGCCTTTTCCCCCTCTTCCTATCTGGTCACTTTTTATCAACTTAATTTCTTAATGAGTGCATAAAACTTATGCAGAGCAATGCATAAAAGTTAGCAATGCATAAAATGTTATGACAGAGTCCTTAGGATGATTTATTACATTTATAAAATTGAACATGCAGGCTTCTCTTGCTGGCCAGGCAAACCTGATGCCCAGGGAGAGAAGGTGGCTGAGATTTCCTGGATGCTTTGGCTGACTTAGACTGTTGCTATCGTGGAACCTGTGCTCAGTGCTTGCACCACCATCCAGTGCCATCACCTCATAGCCTGCTGCACAGCTGATGCCAAAAAATGAAGGTGGTCTTGGAGTCTTCCTGAAATGGATGTGGGGGTTGAACTGCAGAGGGTACCTGGGTGTAATCAGGGAACTTTACAAGGCACTGACTGATGCCCAGCTGCCCACAGGGTTTAGTCTCTTTGCTGGTTTCAGGACATGGAAGTGTGTTGGGTGTGATGGAAGAGGAAATTCTGGAAGGTGTCTGGTTTTTGGCATGTGCAGCATTGAACATGTCATTTTTGCAGCCATTGCACTGAATCAATGTCCATTTTTTTGGCTAATTACTGCCTTCTTGATTAGCAAGACATGAAATGCCATTATGTAATGACCTTTGGGAAGAGCAAGTGGAAGTTGATATTAAGGTCAACTTGCAGCCAGGCCAGCAGCCCTGGGGGATGAACCATGCTCCATCTTGATGGGCTGCAGGGATTTGGGTTTGGGCTGCTGGGCAAAGAGCCTTTGTGTGCCCTGCATCCTGCCCTGCTCTCCTGAAGGCAGCCACACAGTGCTGCACCAGGCTTGTAGCCCCAGAAAGCAGCAGGGCAGGATCACTGCAGGTTTGGGGAACACCCCATAAGGGGGAAGGAGAGGCAGAGCTGGCAGGTGAAGGAGCACCCCAGCATCACCTGAAGGCATCCCAATTAAGCAGCATTACTATCCCCATTAAGCAGCAGTCGTTGCTGGTAAGTATCTTTGGACTTAAATCTTAATTCCTTGGGAGATGTCCCAATTAAGTGGATCTTGTGATTAAACACTTCCTGATTAAGTGGAGTGTACTTAACTCATTCAAATTAATAACTCATCTGAAAGAAATCAAGTTACACACAGATGGAATCTTTTTTTGCTCTCATTTGGGGATTGAGTGCACGTAACAATTCCAGTTAAGTATCTGGTAAGTGATATTTTTCCTAATGTGTCTCTCGAAGTGGAAATGTTTCAGGCAATTGTTTTTTACTCCTTTTTTTTTAGTGGTCTTTTTTCTTCCCCCTTCATGTTCAAAATTGTCCTGTGTATCAATAATGAAATATTGATGCTCATATCTAACATTAAGGAACCAGCAGTTTGATATTACATTGACATGCAACAGAAAGTACTGATAGGCTCAGCACTGCATACGAGATGAGGTAGGGAATTAATGCATTGGCAGTTGTCTTTGCTGGAACTGGTTAGGAGCCAACTAAAATCTGCCTAAAAGGGTTCGACAACGTTAAATTGCCCAACTTGGCACCAAGCTTTCCCAGAAGATGTGTAGTATCAATGACATGCCTAATATTTATAGTGCCATCAGTATGTGTGTTTGCAACTTTTAAGTTTTGCGCTGTATTTTTTTCTCATTTCTATAACAAAAATTTGTAGTGAAGTTTGGTTTCACATCTAAATTTTTGCTACGTGGAGTGAACCTAAAGAAAGGTCCAGCAAGAGGCACAGCACGGTGTTTCGCAGACTGCAGTAATCAGACCAAAGATCATTTTTCTTAACAGATTGAAAAACGTCCTCTTTTTAGCAAAATCTGTTGTGCTGGAGGACTGTGTGTTTTATTCCCTAATCTGCATTCCCTTGAGGTTAAAATGTATCTGTAAATGAAAAAAACCAAGAAAATCATATGGATCTTATTCTGGTCTCTGCTAGTGTAAAGCCAGAATGATGATGACGATGGTGATGGTTTTGTAAGCTCAGTGAGAGGCACGTAAGGGAAAGGAGTTTAATATATTTCATGTCTGCTGTTCAAAGCATGTTTCTCTCTGAAGAAAACCAGTTCTTGAGGAGTTTAGGAAAGCAAAGGAGACCATGGGGCTCTGCTTGAAGGAAATAAGTAAAGCATTCACAGTCCTATACTGGAATGTGCTTGATTTTGTTACATTGCCAGAACTTAAGTGAGCTGCATTGCTCAGTGTTTCTGAACTGCTATGCTCTTTGTTGACAATTACAATAAAATATAAAACTGATATTTAAATCCTGCCTGATTAGAGCGAACAGAAATGTTTGGGGGAAAATCTGAATTAGTTCCACTTCATAACAGAGTAAATAGTGGATTTCAGCCTTCGTTTAAAACAAAAGGTAAATCTCATACCCAGAATCCAGTCTGTCTCAAAAAATTATTTCCTTGGAAGTCTAAATTGGGATGCCGATGAAGTTTCAGAACAAAACGGGTATTTTTATACTTTGTTCATTTCATATTTATCACTAGCTTGTTTGCTAATTTTCATTTGCAAGAGGCAATTCTTCCAGCTAACTGGCTGCCTCAATGGGCCACTGATTTCTTTGAAGTGACAGTCTGTAAATATGCATAAAAAAGAGATGCAATTAGCGTGTGTGTGGTTCAGTGCAGCCTGATTTCATTGGCAAGTTTACCCACAGTGTTGATAAGCTACATTATCTAGAAAATTGGCCGCTGAAAAACAGCACCTCTGATTGCCAGCAAAGGTTCCAGATAACAGGGTGCTGAAGAGAAATATAATTGAGGTTGAATATGTTAACCAAGGTGTCACATGCTCCTTAGAAGCGCTAATTTATCAGCATGTTGGAATTTTTATTAACATTTGGAATGCATTTCTACCACACTAATGAAGTGGAATTGGCAGTTCAGGTTTTAGTTATTGTCATTTCTGAGAAGTTAAATGTAATTTCTCGTTAGACACAGTTATGTAAATATATTTGTTCAGGGGCTGAAAAAATTATACATTTCGCAAAATACAAATATGTTGTTAAGGAGGAGTATGACAAATCAGTTGCAGTTGAAGTCATGAAAGCCAGCCAAATCTTTGCCCTGCATTGTGCTTCCTGCAGTATTTTAGGGCACCTGAAAAAAAACCAAACTTAGCAGAGTTTTAGTAAATAGTGGAGTCAGTCATTAATGTAAAAGAGGGATGACAGGTAAATCAGTGCGATTTGTCAGGTGTTGGTTTAAGGGGGATCACACTGGGTGTGTTGTGCTTATCTCTGCCCCTCCTTTTTTTGTGTAGAAAGGCTCTGGTGCCCAGAAGGGTGCTGGCTTTTGTTTGCCTCGTTGTTTGACATACGGGGAGTTGGTCTGTTTTCAGTTTCTGGGCTGTACACAAGCACACTGTATGACATTAGTTGTAGAGTGATGAGAAATTGGGGGAAGGACAACAGTTCCCAAGAGCTGCAACAAACCCAATTCAAGGCACTTTCATTTCCAATGCTGTGCTTATTTTCTAGAAAAGAAATTTAAACTGGTGATTATGGGCAACTTAAAAGTAAGGGGGTTGTGCTATTAGCTAAGAAAATCATGTGAGTGTATGTGTACTTGAAAGGAAACCCCTGAGCTGCCCATCAGCAGCGAAAGGTGATGATAGGAGAGGAGCGCTATGGAAGTTTGCACCATGACTTTCAGCAAGCACAGAGCAGTCTGGATGCGCTCATCTCCTTTGTGCTGTTACCCTGCTTTCCTTCTGAATTAACATAAAACACCTCTAGGTGCTGCCTTTCCTTCTGAGAAACTCACTGCTAAACCCTTGGTCCATGTGCTTGCCGCAGGGGCATCGTTGACACGCCGCTGATCCGCTCGCAGGAGCTGCGGCCGCTGGTGCGGCGCTGGCTGGCTGACATTCCTGCTGGCAGGCTGGCCCAGCCCACGGACCTGCAGGCTGCCGTGGTCTACCTGGCCTCCGAAGCCTCAGACTACATGACAGGCCACAACCTGGTCATTGAGGGTGGCCAGAGCCTGTGGTGAGAGGCGTCCTGCAGTCTCCCTTCTCACAGGCTTTGGAAAGTGAGTATTAAAGTTAAGCTTAGTCCCAGCTTTGCCTTGTGTGACTACGTAGCCAGCTAATATGAAATTATTGTTTTCTTCTTTCAGGTGTTAATTTGGAGACTTGTATAATGCACAGGAAGAATGAGGCAAAAAAAAAAGGGCAATCTTTCAGTTTTCCAGCATTCTCGTGTTTTTCACTGCGCAGTCACGTTTCTGTTAAATTAGTATTTAATGATATAAAAGTACATTTACTGCAGTGAGATTTGGCTATTATTTAAGTTTAACAGGGGGCATTTTTAAAGCAATCAATATTAGCTGGTCTGTGTAGTTTATTGTTCTTAGGCAATTTTTTTGTATTCAACTTGTTCCAGTGACATCTGTGAGTGGTGAAAAACAGTTGGATGTAGTGTTAAAAAAAATAAATTAGTTCATTACATTTGAACCTGAATGTTGCCATTTTATATTTACTGGTGTTCTTTAGTTTTTGACAGTGTTTTTATACAAACACCCACATAAATGCCCCTGAAAGAACAGTGCTGCACTTAATAGAGATTCATGGTTGGTAATTATAATGGCTCTAATCCAAACCTATTGAGGTAAGTAGGGACTGCTCATATACTTTAAGTTAAATGCATGTTTAAGTGTTGATACAACTGGGTCTTTGTTTTCCATGATAGACAGAAGTAAGCAAAGGTCATCTTCCAGATAATTTCTTTTTCCACTTGTAAAATTCTGAAGACAACTCTTGGGTGTAAACCAAGGCCGACTCAAGTGATATTGATACAGTCCTGTTGGCTGAAGAGCTCATTTTGGTTGTTGCATTGGGTTCATTGCTTATAGGCAGTAAAACGTGGCACAATAACCCCATGGTTCTGATATTGCTCTGCATAAAGACAGACTTCCATCCTGAGGGCCCTAAAGCATAACCTAAGGAGAATTTACGGGAAGAAATTCACTTGCAAATCCTCATGTCATTTGTTTTGCATTTGGCAGCTCTTTGTTACCATAACATAAATAATTGTGGATGGATGTCATTACTTTGATTAAGTGCTACAAGCCCATGCATTGGCTGGCCATTATTGTGGGGAATTGCTGTAATGGCTTCAGACTTGACATTCCCTGCTACGTTGTAAGGTATGCGCCTCGCTGACGTACTATCATCGTTATCGTGGATAAAGTGCAAGAAGATACTTGTCTTCATTAAATTTTCTATTAGACCATTGATAATTAATACATATCTCATGTTTCATCTTGAGTCGTTTTTCTGGGGAGTGCTGCTGTTAAGCGACTCAGGGCTAGAGCTTTTTGGATGAAATCCTCGCCTTGTGTGCATGAGCTAATTTATTGACAATGCTCTGCAAGCTCACAGGCTTAAGTAGAGCTTGATTTTGGATAAATCTTCAAGAAAAACAATTAAGGATTTAAACGTTTTATTATTTTTCTGGGCTCACAAAACCTTTTCTCTCCTAGCTCCCACACTTGCATCATTTTGTGTCATGCTCTGGAGGGCTCAGTGGAGTTCTCACATCCCTCTGGCTGGCTTTTCACCCAGAGGTTAATGTGCAAACATTGGTGAACTCATCAGGAGCTCTTCCAAGGGATCCTAGAGGGGCTTGTATACTATTGCTTGGACTGCTGGTGAACAGTTTGTTGCAGCTTCTACCTAAAGTGTAAAATAATGAACTTTAGTTAATTTGAAACATGAACTACAGTTGGCACTGGAACTATGAGCAGTGTTTTCACTTTCTCAGCAGAAAGACAAAAGACTGAATGGACTGCTAAGGCTGAACTTCCATTCCTTGCCTGGAGATGGTTGAAGTTCAGCACCAAAAGGCACTGGCAGGGCACTTCAAGAAGCTGAACTTCACTGCCCTGGTTTCAGGAAGACTTTCAGCCAGCAAAGGTCATGCTGTGATTTTCACAAGTTTCAAGTTAAAAACAAAACCCAGACATAAAAAAAAAATCACCTAGACTTAAAAAAATCAAAATGATCTCTTAACTAAGCAGCCTCCAGTGTTTGGACTAGAGCTTGTCTCGCCTGCTCTGTTTGCCCCCAGGCTCTGCCTTTGAAGGGCTGAGTGGGCAGAGCAGAGGAATGAGCTTACCTGCACAGGCTGGTGTGGGGCTTGTCTCCTGTTTGGGGGCATTGCTGTGTGCCCATGTGGGACCTGGCCTTGCCCCATGTTGGCCCAGAGAGCCTGGTAGAAGGGGCTGTCTCTCACTCCATGACACAGGAGGGGCTCAGGACTAAGCAGCCCAAGGGGACACAGCACTAGGTGCCAAGTCTCCAAGCTAATTGGCAAATAACTTCACAGTACTTTTGTTTTTCATGGCACCCTCACTTTGCCCAGAGAAACATCCTGGAGGAGACCATGTGTCAGAAGGGAAGTGTCTTTCTCCCTGTATGTATGAGCTGGTCTGTCTCCTCCTAAGCAGCACTTTCATCTCTCTCCTCCACAGGCCTGTTGAGTCATCAAATGGTTTGGGTTGGAAGGATCTTAAAGATCTTCTAGTTCCAACCCCCCTGCCATGGCCAGGGACACCTTGCCCTAGACCAGGTTGCTCAAAACCCCATCCAACCTGGCCTTGAAGCCAGGGCTTCATCCATTTGGGAGCTCTGGCAGTGGCACTGCGGCTCCTCTCCCACAGAATTTCCTGAGGAAAACGACTGATTTCCACTCAAACGCAGGGCTGTGACCATGCTGGGCTGATTCTGTCTGGCAGCACCAAACTTGGGATTTGGGTTGGGAGCTGTGGGGTGGCTGCTCCTGGAGACGCACTCTGCCTTGTGCTGTGGGGGAGCCTCATTGCTACAGCCATGGGGCCTCTCCTGGAGACACAGCCCTAAGGCCAAGTGGAAGCACCAATTTCCACTTTAAAGGGAAAAACAAAGTTCAATAGATTTATGTCAATGTCTAGAAGTATCCAAAAGGAAGGTGTTGAGAGGATGGTGGTGATGCCAAGTCAAAGAACAAGAGGCAATGGGCATAAAATAATTCCCAGGAAGTTCCATGTGAACACAAGGAAGAACTTTGCTGTGCAGTGACGGACTATGGGAACAGACTACCCAGAGAGGGTGTGGAGTCTCCCTCACTGGGGATATTCGAGAACTATCTGGCTTCAACACCGTGTTATGTTTTCTAGAATAACCCTGCTTGATCATGGAGGTGGGACCAAGACACACACACTGTGGTCCCTTCCAGCCAGAACCATTCTATGATTCTGTGAAGAATGTGAGAAAAGCTTTCTCCCCTCCTAGCAGTGTGCAGGGGATGCGGTGTGGGGGCATGCAGGGTAGGGGGAAGCGGTCCGGGGGATGCAGTGTGGAGGGGATGCGGTGCGGAGGGGATGCGGTGCGGGGGGGATGCAGTGCGGGGGATGCGATGCTGTGCAGGCGGAGGCGCCGTTCCCGGCGGTACCTCTAGGAGGAAACCTCAACCTGTGTTGTGTCTGTGGGAGCCGGGCTTCCTAGCTCTGCTATTCAACTTTCATACTGCAGCTAAGTTAGTACTTTTGATATTTCTAAGTTTTTTTTTTTTTTAAACATTTATGTAGAACACCACATAATTGCAGAAAAGATAATAGTCACATACCCTAGGGCTTGGTGTACACTTATGTTAAAAGTACAGCTTTTATTGGCAACTAAAGTAATAACCTTTCCATGTCAAATTGCTTTAAATTAAACTTAAAAAAAAAATGCTGGCTGATACCCACACTTAGTAATTGTCAAACATTAGCATAATGTGGAATACTAAAGCTGCTTAAATCTTGGGTTTAAAAATAATTATTTACTTAGGTAAATTCTCTATTCAAAAGCATAATATTAGATTTTTTTTTTTTTAAATACCGTCTCCTTAATGTATATGTTAAAATGCAGACCTGAGCTTGACGTAGATGTGGGGCTGAATGTTACTGTGGTCTCTGTGAGAAAAAGGGGGATTTTGTACCTTTAGCTTGTCTGTCCATCATTGTTCACATGGAAAGAAATGTTTTAAGGTTGTACCTCTGAAGGCAGAGGTGCTGAGGGTGACATCTGGTGACCCAAGGACAGTGACCTGCAGTACCTGCTGATCATACCCCCTGCTGCAGCCCTGGACTGCAACATAATGTTTCTGGTGGTGGACAGCCTCTGGGAGAAGGATGTCTCAAGGCTGTGGGTGTGGAAGGCCAAGGGCAGCAGGTCAGTAAAGTGTTTCATCCAGGTCCACTTCAAATTTCTGCTCCAGCACAGAACTGGAGCACATGTGGTGGGAACCATTCAAATTTCCAGTGTGAAGCAGGAGAGGGGACATTTCACTATGAGATGTGACTCTCAGGGCTTGCTGCTGTGTGTGAAGGACACTGGACCTTCAAGGTCCTGCAAGGACACAAGTCCTCATGGTTTTCTGCTTTTGGGAGGCCCAGGCTCTGACACGCCCACCATCTGGAGTCCATCCCCTTGCCAGCACTCTGTGAAGTCCACCACAGCCCTGTGAGTCTACTGGTTCTTCCTCTTGCCAGTGTTTTACTGGAAGTTTAGCAAAACCTATTTTGGAACATTTTCTTAAAGAAATCAGCAGTGCCCTTATTAGGGCAAAAGGTTTTCTGGCAAATTCCCACACCTTTGACTAGCAAGTTAGAAAGGGATTGCCCTTCTCACTGCTTTAGGGAGCAGAACACTCTGGGAGTCTCTTGCTGCCTTTCCAGCAACTTTTCAGAGGAACAAAATGGAGCAGTAGCACCCAGTTACAAGGAAGTTATGAACTTTAAGACAGTTAAACAGTTGTTGGGAGGGGAAACACAAGGAGCTGAGGACTGAAAATTAGATAACTTTCCCAGCCTTGCCTAATATCATAAGTGTTTTACACTGTAATTATAAATCTGATTATATACTAATTTCCACACTGTTTCAATTCTTTAAAGCAGGGAAGGAAAGTACAAGCTCTTCTTGGAGAGCCCTAATGCAGTCCTACAGCATATGCCTTCTCACCACGCTAGACTGGAATTCTTCAAAATTCCTGAATAACAGTGAGTGTTTGCTGCTAGATTCTCATCTACCTGGTCTCTTTTGTCCATTCACACCTCTTTCCTCATTCTCTAGAGCTCTCCTTTCCCCACCTGCCCTACCTGACCTCTTTCCCCTGCTCTGCTGTCAGTGCTGCTGCTGCTGCTGCCCCATCACACCAGAGAAAAGAAGACTGCAGAGGGACCAAGCAGAGTGCAGGTTGCCCAGAAATGCCTCTCAGTTCCAAGGCCTGGATTTAACCTTCATTTATTTGCCCCCTAAACCGCTCCATCATAATCCATGTTGCATCTGGTACTGGGACTCCTCTGGTAGCAAAAGCAGGAAGGCTCTTGTCAATGGGTGAGTGCAAGTAACTCCCACCTCAGTACCTTCCTCTTTGCAAACATGAAGGTATTGATGAATATATGCTGGGTGTGGAGATGATATTCCCTCCCCTGGGATATGTCCTCTGGGTCACAACCCCACACTGCAGCTGCAAGTGCTCTCTGCCATGTTCTATTTGCTCCCCTCTCTCCAGCATAGCAGGCTGTGTACAGACACACTTTGTGCCTTTAGGAAGCCTCATTAAGTCACAAGATATATATATTTTTTTCTCAACAGCTTGTAACAGCTTCTTAGATGTGTAAACTGGCATTTTCAGATTTGTATTAAAATACTGAGAAATAGATTTATGTTTCCATAGGCTACTTCTTATGTCCAGACAGACTTCTGACACTACCTTACATGTACAGTTGTTGCATAAATGATATGTTAACGCATGAGAGAAGCCATTCACTTGAAACTGTTCCGAATGATTAAGGGCTTTAATTACAGCCCTGATTGAAACAAGGCTTTTGGTAAATAGCAAAATGGCAAAACTACACTGTTTCATTACAAGCCTTCCTTTGATGACAGTGTGGTTTGTCTCTATTTCTCCTCTTGTTGTCATTTCCCTCATCCAATTCTGATGTCCAAATCCCACCTAAGAAATGGTAAGAGGCTCTACTTTAATGCTTACCTGTGAATAAGATGTTGGAAGTGTTGTTTTACTTTTGGCACGCTGCAAAGTGCCTATGCTGTAACAGGAATTAGATGTGGGGCTTGATTCACCACTACATATTACTTTTTCCAGACCTCAGGTAGATGTATTCATCATCTTGCGTGAAACCATGTCAATGCCTTTCAGCAGGAGTTCTCAGGGCAGTGTGATGATCATCTGGGAGACCACTTTTCTCCTCCTTTGCAGGGGACTGTTGCCTCTGGTGGCAGAAACTTTGGTTATATTTAGATCCTCCAAGCAGCACCACGCAGAACACAAGCTTCAATGAACTTCAGCATCTTTCTGTCCAAGCATTTCACATGCTCCTGAATCTACATAGATTTTTTTTTTCTAAATTTCTAATTTTAAACAGATCTTTCACTGCAGAAATGTTGGAAAGTCTTTTCTCAGTGCTAGAAATGGCTTGAGTGGGTCGCAGATGCTCGGGAGTCATCCTCCCTCCTTCTCTCCTCCGGTACTTTCTGGAGTTAGTCTAAGTAGTCCTGAATGAAGAAGCAAATCTTCTCTCTTCCGAAGCTCCTCATAAATGTGCTTGCAGTTAATATGAGTCCTTTTATATTCTCTCCCTTCAAATTCTTTGGATTAAAACAAATACCGTCTGGTTCTTTTAGCTCTTTTGATTATATATTCAGAACTATTGTGTATCCTGGAAAAGGAATTCTTTTCAGTTTTCACTTTTCTTGACAACAAGCTGAAAAATTTCCCCAAATGAAAATTTCCTGCAAAAGTCTTGGTTTGTTCCAAGACCCATTTTTCAAATAAGTAACGTTTTGATGAAAAAATGCCAACCTGTTCTACTTAACAACTGTTCGTGGAACTGACGAGAGAAAAACAAGGAATTGGAGAAAAAAATTACCGAATCTTTTATGTAGAGTTAATCTTTGAATATTCCTGTTGTTTCAGTAACAGACAAGATGTTGGTACAAGTAGATGAATATTTAAACATTAGCGTTGACACTGACTTATCTTCTCGATAACATATTGATCGTGTTCTTTCTATAGAGATTATTCCGGACTTCCCATGGAGTCAGGGAGCAGCTTAATGAAGTCACAGGCTGGATGTTTATGTAGGTATTTCCTTAGAGGTTGGTTACACAATCTGTGCACAGAATAAACCCCCACAGATACACCTCAAATGCAAAATCAGTGCATGTTTCTGCCTTTTTATCACGGGTAGCATGTGTCATAAGGTGGAGATGTTGGTGTTGTGATGCAGTCTTGACTTAATATCTGTTATTCATTGCTTTTAAAATGACCAATAGCTTTTCTTTTTACCAAGGCATCTGGAAGCTGATTCAGGCTCCCCTTCCTATGGAAATTGATGTTTTTCAGGCATCAAAATGATGCCTGGGAAGAAAAAAAACACCACAGCCCTTCCTGGAGACACCTGTAAATCTGTGCCCATGATTTTGGGAAGCCTCTGAAGGGTGCTGTGCCCAGAAGGGTGTCCCAGTGCAGGAGCTGTCACCAGGTGGGAGGGTGACTGCCAGGCAGCCATCACTTCCACAAAAGCTAATGGTGATAGAAGTATCCTGCTTGGATTAATGCAGGATCTGTGTTGTATTAGCAGCACCAAATGAATTTTGTAGTGGATGGAGATGTATGGAAAGAGAGGCTCTAAAATGAAAAACATATTTATTGCAGTAGGATATATGCTAGTGTCTTTGAAGAGAACTTTTTTTAAAAAAAATGAACAGTGCTAGGAAGGAAAAACATAAGTACACAATAAATCATGACTCAGAGCAAAACTCTCATTGACTTTCAGAGGAAGGCAGGATTTAATTTTCACTGTAGTTATTAAGAAATGCCTCTTACTTATGTGAAGATCAGAGGTGGAGAACACTGATCTGTGGGACAGTGAAGGGTTGTTAATGCCATTAATATTTAAAGTGGGCAGTACGTTTGGGGTTCTTCTTATAAATAGCTGCTTTTTGCAAGCTTTGCAAAGTCATGCCCATGCTCCAAGAGCCTAAAAATCTTCAAAGAATTATTAGTCAGCCTTGCTGCTCTCAGCCTCCTTCTTGCAGTTCTTGATGTTGGGCTTCTTCCAAAGGGTGCTCAGGGCAGTTGCAGTTTTGGGCTGTTGAAATGGTTTTCACACGGGAGGAGCTCCCAGTGAGGTTGGAGATGCCAGTTCTTGGTGGGGCAGGTGTCCCCTCTCCCCATTAGTGCTCTGGGGAACAAGAATGGAAGTTTCTGGAGCTGAGGAGTGTGGCCTTCCTCTGCATGCAGAAATGCTGAATGCCATCTCAAAGTGGTAATGGAAACGACCCATTCTCCAGGACATTTTTGTGCTTCTCTGAACGTCAGCATAAGGCAATAGGGGAGACTTTATGTCACAGGGTTGCTCTAAGTATAGTTCACCAAATTGTCTTCCTTGCCCAGGTTCCATACAGACGTTTTTAGGTTTCAGTCCAATTAGGTTTACCCTTAATTTGAGATCCAGCCTTGAATGAACCCTATATTTGGAGACAAACTTGAGATGTATGATACAATTTTTGATAATACAATGATCTGGAATTTGGACAGTGCCAGAAAAAATGCATATATTGATCCAGGGTTGTTTTAAATTAAACTGGGTTCCCTTAAAATATTCATGAACTGGAAAGGGTCAGTTAAAAGCTTCAAGCTAAGAGATTTATAACAGACTTATCAAAGCAGATGCGTTTTGCATCATTTCTAACTTTTGACTGGTGAGAAGTTTAGATTTTTTTATAAATACATATACATTTTCTCTAGCAAATGTGTGTGTATATTTATATAGATATAATTTTTTTTCAAATACATCCCCATATGCACCCTCACTCTCAGAACATTTTGCTTTTACTCTCCCGGCGTTTCAGTTACTTTGCCTCAGCTGTGCGCCGTGTTGCCTTCCAAATGCAATGCATCATAAATTCATGATGGTTTGCCAAGTAAAAGAGGGCATTGAGCTTCTTTATGAAGAGGATATTTTTGCAAACTGGACCTCATCTCCATCCCAGTGGAATTTTCTGATGCTTCCCTATTACTCCCGTACAAAACTTTTAGGGAGTTATAGATCAGACATCAAAACCAGTAATTAAAGTCCAACTTACTCCACTTCAATATCTGTCTATCCTTTTCATTAGGGAGCAGAGACATTCCCTTCCTCTCCTATAACAGTCAGTTTAATGACCAGCCATCAGCTCTTCTGCTTCTCAGATTTCTAAGCCTTCCCAGTTGAAGGATATTGCTTGTGCTGCTGTGTGTCCTGTAAGGAGTGTGTGGTGTCAGTCCCATACACAGAGCTGGGTATTCCAAAATATTGGCACACATAAAATTAAGTGCAAACCAGCAGCTACCAGGTGACCAGTTTGGTTTTGTGCTTGGAGTCTGGATGGATGTGGGCATTCAAACAGAGCTGGTACCTGGTTGCTGGGAGGAGTCACAAGGGACTGAGAAATTCTGAAATATGTGAAGTAAGTCTGGTGTCTTTTTTTATTCAAACATATTTTGAAACCTTCCAGAGTGAAATAAGCCTAAAGAGGCCTGTGTATAGCACTGATCATCAAGGCAAGTTTGATGCTGTGGGTCATGCCATCGATGCAGTTTGTACCAGTTTACTGTACTCTCCCCGCACATCCTGCTCCCATGTAGTTTGCTCTCCTCTGCTCACACCACCCCAGATCACCATCTGAAAACCTACTGTAAACAATAAGCACAAGAACACAGCAAAATTTTCCTGGAAAACACATATCCTTGGACTTTTGATTGGTGTTGTTTTGTTAGTTTGATTTTGAGCACTGGCCGAACCCCACTGCAATGTTTCCAGATAATTTTGAGTCAGAGGAAGTTTCCAAAAAGCCTGGAGAGAGGAGAAACTGCCCATAGCAAGGGGTGGACCTTGTTTCTAGAACTGCTTCAGTGCCTTATGGAAGAAAAAACAACCCTGGGAAAGCAATGCAGGTTTGGTAGACCTGACCTCACACGTAGGCAGGGTTTAGCTGTGTAAAGATCTAATGGACCTCTATAAACTCCTTTCAGCTTTGGGAATGGGGCTGAGAAAACCCTGTGCAAAGCAACACTACAGTGGTATCAGCACTGGTCTCAGAAGAAGGCACAAGATGCTCTATGGAGATCCTGGGTCTCCCTGCTTCAGGACACAAGGGAGCTTTTAGCACTGGCAGATGAGAGCTCACACAGAGAAGAGCCGAGGAGTTTTCATTAGTCTGTGACCTCTGCTTTAATGACCTCTGCTTTAATGTCCTCAGGAGCAGAGAAACTCCTGAAGCTCTTGCTGGGATGATGGGCCTTTGCAGAGATCTGGCTCTTCACTGCTATTCAAGCCTTGGAGGGGTAATTATGCTACAAGTGATTCACAAGCAAGAGAAAGCTTGTAGGCTTTCAGCTGTCTTTAATTTTACATTAGACAAAAAGTGATAAAGAACTTGTTTTCTGTAATCTATGGATTTAACTTTGAATAGCAGGTGGTAAATGTTCCAACAAATATGTATATATATCAAATCAGTGAGTGCCCAAATATTTACATCTTCAGCCAAACAAAGGCTGGAGACTCACGTTGCCTGAGGGGAAGATTGTTTTAGAGAAACAGGTTGAAAGGAAATCAAGAATGGGAATTACAAATCCTCTTTCAGAGATGAGGGGTTGTGGTAGAGAGGAATCATGTTCCTGATAGATCACTGGCTTAGGGAGATAAGCCGGCTTGCAGAAAGGGATGTCCCGTTGTCTTTTGGGCTGTGGCCTTGTTTCTCTGAGTACTGTGCACATTTGAATCAAAGTCTGCAGAAGGAGCACGCCAACAGTAGTCAAAGTTTGTACCAGGTTTCCCAGCATGGGCTGTCAATCTGGTTGTATGGCAAGGGGATGTGATCTGTAGCTGATGGATGGATCTGTGTTGGATAGCAAGACTAGCAAGTCTCTCAGCTCTCCACTGCTAGGGTGGCAATCCATAGGGACGTCGGTGGTTTTGTGGTGGTCCATGGGCCCCAGGAGTCTGGGACCTCTCACATTTGTATTGTAAAGCCCAATAACAGGGAGACTGGTCTGCCATTTATAATTTTCACACTGATCTGCCATTTAAAATCTGAGAATGGCTTAAATAATGATATTTTACCAGAGGGCTGCTAAGGAGAGTTAAAGCTTCTCTGGATAGTGAAGTTTGTCAGGATGTCCAGCCCCTTCTTGAATCTCACAGGGTTGTAGGCTTCAAGGGCTTTCTGTTGCACTTGAAGAAATTTGGAAAATACAAGTAACCATCAATTTTTAATTTCCCAGTTTAATGTTCCTTTTATGTTTTGACACAGGGAGACCAAAAGTCCTAGCTGATCTCTATTACCTGCTTCTCTTATATGTCCTTTCCTTTAAGGTAAGCAATTGAACTAATTTCCAGCTCTTCCCATAAAGATTTTTGCTCAGGTTTGATCGTTCTATCACTCACCTATAAATTACTTTCTGAGTAATGCCTGTGTGTTCACCCATAGCACAGGTTCTGATCCATACACTGGAATGATTCTTCAAATTTTGGGGTTTCTTATGGAAAAGGTGAGCATCATTTGCATATGCAAAACTTCAGTAGGACTTACAGAAGTTAATGGTATATTTTCCTACTGAAAAACTCCCTGATTTTTTTTCCAAAGGTGTTGCATGTCTCTGTTGCCAGATACAGTGTATCCTCACTGTAGAGGATAAAATTTTGTACATATCTGTGCACTAATGAGAATTCTTAATCTTCAGGAAGCTTTTCTAGAGCATCAAGAAAAACACCATTAGTATAAGGCACAAGATTAAAGTCTGCCTTTGACCTTTGCTTGTGGGCTATTTACAAGAAGCTGGAACCAGACTGGCACTGCACTGCCTGAGCAGAGCAAAAATAAGGCAAGTACAGGATAAATGCCAGGATGAACAGGTACACTTTGCTAAGCTTTGGATGTGTTCAGTGACAGATGCTGCAGCCTGGAGGTTTTCATGGGTATGTGTCACCTGTCATGAGCTGCAGATAGATCCAGGCCCTTTTTAGAGTCAGGGAAATGCAGGCAGGCACAGTGCTCAAGGCAGAAGGAGGAAAACAGTGAAAAAAGTCATCTCTCCTCGCCTCATGGCTGATGCAGCCTTTCCTGTACGTCAACACAAGCTAAATCTCTCTTGTCCAGACTTCCACCACCTTTTTATTTCTTTTGTTGTTACCACTTTTAGTGTCGGACTCAAGCTGCTGCTCTTCTTATTCAAGGCTTTTCTTGGTCTCTCTTGACCTATGTGTTCATCACTTTAATTCCACCATTCTGCCAGTAAATAGAGATGGGGCTTTTTTTTCTTGACTTACTACAATGGAACAAGGCTTCCTTGTCTGTTGGTTAAACACTGTAATAATGTACAAGACTTCTTTTCTTCCTCCAGCTCCTTCCCTTGCTTCCATGCTTGAAAAAAACAGTTATGGCTGGAATAAAGGGTTACCCACCCATTTCCAACAGGAATAATTGACAGAACCCTTAAAGGACTGGTACCTGGTGTTTCTTGACCAGGATAACTGAGGTAATAAGGAATGTTTTAGTCATCCAGACATTAAAGTAGGAGTTTGAATCATATAAAAAGTTTACTCGGATATCCTTTACTGTCCATGTCACCTAGGCAGGATTCTGAATAGCTTAGTAGAAGAGAAAGACCAGACTGAAAAATGGAATGATTGAAAAATGAAATGATTAATTATTGTACATCTCTGATGCACAGCAAGTAGGAAAAACCCTGTGAAGTTGAAGGGACATTGAATTTTTTTGGAATTAGATTTTAATGTATCTGTAACTTCATGAAAGGAAAGATAAAAACGTTCTGGAATTCAGCTTTTCAGTTTGCTATATTTTACCATATGATTGAGTTTAAATGTATTGGTGTATTGGATATGTTTTTTCCATTTAAAGAGCTCTTGTAAATGAACTATTTATTTACATGAAAGAAAAGGATATCCAGTGCAGCCCACAATACTTCTCCCTCCAAGCCTGCCTTGAAAGAAGGTTGCCTTTTCATATTTGGCTCCAGCTTTCAGTGTTCTCAAAATGAAAAAAATAATATTCTTAAAACTAAAAAAAACATATATATTAGTATTTCTGCCAGAATGAAAGAGCACTTCTCCTGAATAGACCTATTTGAATGGCTACTCAATGTTTTGTAAGAAAAGTATATTAAAAAGTTGAAAAAGCCTGCTGAATGAAGGTAAGGGAGAGAAACAAAATATAAAATATGTCATGTGAAAAAAAAAAAAAAGAGACCCTTTATCCAAGAAGATCTTGGTAAAACTTTAAATGGAAAAGTGACACTCATCAAACGATTTCTATATCATCTGCACTGAATAATTTACTTTTGGGTGAGATTCACTAACATCATTGCAGAGGAAGTGTAATTGAAAATTATGAAAGCTATATCTTTATTGTGTATTACAGCACATGCCTTTGATATGGCGTTATGTCTGCCACAGCGGGAAGTGTTTTTCAGAAAAAGTCAAATCTCTGGGACAGATTCTCAGTGGTGTAAATCAGTGTTACTGCACTGACAGCATCATATGTGAGAAAGCCTCTGCCTGCTTCTTACATGGATAGAGCTAGGGAAGAGCTCTGCTATTTTGTTTATTATGGACAGCTCCAATGTGATCTTAAAATTTCAGGGTCTTCTGCTCAAAGTTTATATAAATATCTATTTTCTCCCAGTGCAGTTTAAGCCAGCCTCGTTAATGATCACTATCCAATGTCACAGGTCGCTGTGGTACATCCTGGATCTAAGCAGCCTCTTATTTGAGGTCTTGACCGTGCACTGGCTTTGATAGCACAGACACTTCAGCTTCAAAAGGTGCTTCAGAAGTGGAGTCTGAGTAGGAGCTGGTCTGAATACAGAACTGGTGTCTAAATCAATGAAGATATGCTGGCTAAGGACTTGTAAATGTCTTTAACAATGTACATGGCGAGTCCAATGCATTTTTTAATTCCTTCAAGAGTATCTGAATGGCTTAGGCCCCATTCCCACGTGATTTAGAGAAATTACCCCCCCTTGCCAAGGGCTGGCAAAAACGGGCAGTGCTGGCTGGCTTAAGGCACTTAAGCAATGTTTGAGCAAAATGTTTTAGTCTGGCCATGGGTGCTGGGCTGAGCTCTGGCTGGGCAGAGCCCCTCTGCCCCAGGAGGATGGCCACCAGCTCCTCCAAGCTCAGCTGCTTCCCAAATGACTTGTGCTGGTGGAGAAAGTCTGCCCAAAGTAGAACACCATGAGTGACATTAGCATTCGGAGAGCATCTGTTCACCCATCCCCAGTTAGCGTATGACTGTCAAACTGAGACACACGTCTCTTCCCAATCCAACTCCTTAACCCCTGCTTTGCCTAACCCACTGCCACGTCTCCCAGGGCCCTTTCTCATGGGAGAGACAGGCCAGAGCTGTGCTCATCCATAGGCACATGAATTAATGATGAAGGCCTGACTTCCTTATTAGCAAACATCCCTCCTGGCAGTGCAAGGAGAGTGCATGACCCTGCTGTGGGCAGCTCTCAGATGTACCTTATAGCTGCCTTTCTTGGCCATACACCCTAGCCTGCTCAGGGACGTGGGTTTACTGTTCTGGAGGAGAGGTGGGAATTTTGGCAGCCTTGGCAGCTAGGAGGTGTTAACCATCATGAGTGAAAATCTGTCAGGGTGGTGTAGGGACCTGGACTCAATGAGGTGCTGATTTGTTCTGACATCAGGTGAGTCTTAGCTAAAGAAAGGCCAGCAACCCCTCTTGTAGTCCACGAGAAACAGTGCTAGAGAAAGCCCAGGAAGCAGAATTCTTCACCAGAATTTCCAGGAGTACATATTCACAAAGGGCAATGGCACAGAGCGCTTTCTCTTTTAATGCAAGTTTCCATGTCTCCTTAGTGCAGCTTCCATTTAGTGCAATTTCTGCCCATAGCTGACAGAAACCCTAATCTGCCCTGCTCTCCTGAAGTGTGTGTGTGTGTAGATGGGTAGAATCTGAGTGTTAATTAACATTTGAATAGTACTTCAGAGCACCTTGTGTAGAAACTGCTGTTTTTTGAAAGAAAAGAAAGTATTTTTGTTACTTTTCAGTAGAGGTCTTTCTCTGTGCTGAAGATAACTCCAAAGCTGACACCATTAAACTGTCAGCATTTGCCAAAAGACACCACGCAGTAACCACAGGTTTTGCTGTGCTACCCACCATGAAGTGCTGGCTTCTCCAGGAGCTCAGGATCAGGACTTGTGATATTGATCCAGAGAGGGTTTTGGCTTCCAATATCCTTTCAATGCCATTCATTGACAGTCCTGTGAGAAATGCATCACTTGCATCATCCCTAGGCCAGCAAGGGTGTTCAATTAGCAGCTGGCCTTGTGGTGGAAAATTGGATTGAAACCCTCAGGGATGCAGGTTTCACTGTCCAAAGGGCTCTGTCCTTGTGTGACCTTGGGCAAACACCTTAATCCCTCTGCTCATGTGGCCATCTGCCCCCTGCCCAGATGTTTGGGGAGGTTCTGGCACTCTTGTGCCTTGATCTTGTTTTCAGCGCTCGCAGTGCAACTGTGATGTGAATATCTGTATTTAGAAGAGTGCATTGCTTGCTTTGCTTCTCTTTTCAGGAGATTTTGAACTTTCTCAGAGTTAATATATTTCCTAGCACAGAATGATTTTTAAGCAAGTTTGCTGCTTAAAACTTTGCAAGGAGTTAAGGGGGTTTGCTCAGCAATGGCAAATTATTTTTTTCCAAGACTAGTGAAAAATGCCAGTGTACATTCCAGTCCCTGAACTGTTAAAAAAAACATTCTCATAGGTGTTTTAAATGTGATGCATTTTCAGATACCATTTATAAATGTCCAGTGGATAGAATTTTATTATTTTTTTTAATTTCCTTCATCTGATCTAGGTCTTTGATAAATACTACAGACAAACTGAGTGCTGTAGGATCAATCTTGACAGTTCTTCAATAAAAGGCTGTGTGGTTCTTCGTCAGTGTCTTCCTTTCAGTGACAGCTGCTTTGTTCTTTTTCAGTCAGATTTTCTAGTTAACACATCAAAAGTGTATCTGTGTACATGAAGTACTGAGAAAACAGTTCAAAGAGGCAGGAGATTCACTTTTAACTCTTCACTGCATCTCCCTGCACTTGTCACAGAAGATAGCTTATACTGAAAGCTTCAGAACAAGGTGAGTAGTTCACCAAGGAGCACTGTGAAGTACAGCACATGTGGATTAGTCTTAAAACACAAACTGGTCAGTCAATCCACTTACCATCCCAAATCAGCTTTCTTTTGAGCCAAGCCATTAAGTGATAAGAAGTTTTCAGATTTAGGCAGCAAAAGCCTCACATTGGACACAGATAAAGCCATATGTTTGATCCAGCACTG
This sequence comes from Fringilla coelebs, assembly GCF_963513975.1. NCBI lineage: Eukaryota > Metazoa > Chordata > Aves > Passeriformes > Fringillidae > Fringilla > Fringilla coelebs. Next base: position 17,984,963 of record NC_140039.1, read on the forward strand.
AAGTTTTGTCTGATGGTTCTTGCCGTGGTGTCAATACCTTAAAACTAATTAAACTGAGTTCAGTGTTCAGTTTAAACTTATTTCTTTGGAGGGTTGCCATCAGCTTCTAAACCAAGGTAAATATTAAGGACAAGCAGCTGCTTTGCATATCATTTATCTTATCTATTGCGACTGAAAACTTATTTCTGACTGCATTTTTAATTGCTTACGCTTCACCCACCAGTTCAGCAGTGTAGCACAAAACTTGGGATGCTCTCTGCTGCTTCATGGCTATTAAGCAGTGCTCAGGTAAGAAGCCAGATCAGCAGAGAATGTGCCAACTCAGGACAGCACATTCCAGGCCTCCTGTCCTATTCTGAGCAAGGTTTCAAACCTGTGCTAAAATCTGGAAATGTTAAATCTTATAGGAAGTTCTGGTTTTGAGTGCCTGTTCTCATGAGATGCCTCCTGAGCAAGACCAGAGAAAGCAGCTGGGATTAGCAGGGATGTAAGCCTCCTCCAGGATTTTTGTCAGCCCTGTGGCACTACAGTAGTCACAGAGGCAAACTCTTAATTGCTCCTATTTCTCTCGTTCATCCTTGTTTTTATTGTACAGCAGTTCAGAGCATCCTTGTGCCTCTGTACCTCAAAGCAAGAGGATGTATCACACATTGGTGGGAAGGAAGAGGAGATGTCACTGTCCCAGCAGTGCCAGGAGGCAGGAGGGGAGCTGTGACCCCATCCTTGCTTCCCTCTGTTCTTCACCCGGAGCTGCTCCATTCCCCTGTGTGGTCTGTGGTGCAGGTAGGGGCTACAGCCTCTGCTGGGGAAATTTCCTGTCTTGGCCAGACATTGCCTGTGAAGTGTAAGCTGTTAAAGGCACACAGGAGCTGTGTTTGTTCAGAGGCAGCTGTGTTCTCCCTAGCTCAGCACTCCCCAGCAGCTTGCTCTGACATGTCCTCTGTTTGACTCCTGCAGATAATGGAGACCAGAAACACGAATCTTCCTGGAATGAGCCCCACCAGACAAGCTCTCCTCAGGCTGCCCTTGCTGTACCCTCCTGTGGGACAAACAGCCTCAGACACGAGGCGACAGAGTGTGTGGGAAGACAGCATCAAAGCCAGGGCTTGTTACAGACCCTTCCTCGAGCCCTGTCATCTCAGGAGTGGGCTGGACACCCCGGTGGCAAAACCACCACATTTCCACAGGATGGAATTTATGTGGTCTGGGGATTTGTGTAGCAGCTCTGGAAGAAACCATCAAAGGAAGGACAGCTGGTTACAGGAACAGATAAGGAGGTATGTACCACAGAAAAAGGAAAACAAGGGGGAGCTGGTGATTTATGTGCAGTGGAAATCAGTTATCATTAAACCAGATGGGTTGGAGGAATGAGAGGGTGGAGCCCTGGGAGGAGGGGAGTGAGTCCAGCAGACACATCCTCCAGGAGACACAAAAAGCTGTTCTGGGCTCCTCTCAGGTATCAAGGAAGCAGAAATATATGCAGGAGAGATCCTCTGGACCTTAGATCCTGGGTACATCCAACTGCTCTGCAACCATCAGTGAATGAAGCACCTCTGCCTAGCAAGTCTTTATTCCAAATTCTGGTGGGACACCAAGCTGTAAGTGAGGAGACAATGCTTAAAGGACTGAAAAAGAAGGATGGCCACATCTGAAATTTTATGTGGACATGCTTTGGTTACAAATGAAGAGTCAACACAGTGAAACTGGGTATAATTAAAAACAAGAGGTGGAGAGAACACTAATGAATGGTACAGAGGACATGTTTTAAATCAAATATGTAATTTCAGGCTCAATGTTTTTGGAATATATTCTGCTATGTGACTAGTAATCATTATTTCTGGAAATTAGGCTTCTCCCTCTCATCTATACTGTATTGTCAAATATTACATGAAATTTGACTAAACCAAACAAAAGAAATACTACTGCAGATATAATTTAGGATATAAAATTAGACACTGAATAGCTGATAGAATTGATTTTGATATTTAAAAATGCCCAACAGAAGATTCCCTTGGGGTAGCTGGATGTGTGTTTAAATACATTTGTTTTGCACAAAGATGACTTTGCAGGTAGCTGAAAGAGATTTCCAAGGAGCAGCAGAATAGGACAGAGTACAGGGCAGCTGCCTTCCAGAGAAGACATGTGGGTGCAAGAAAGAGGTTCTGGAGCAACCAGGTCTGTCACTTTGTCCTCCCTTTATTGTTTCTCTGTGCTTACATTTCCCAAAAGCTGTACATTGTCTACCAAGTTTGCAACTCTTTGTTGGTTCCTTGAACCTCCACGACCATTTTGCTTCCACAAACAGGATTTTTTTCTCACTAGATTGGCTGGGATATAAAATCTGCTGTGCTGGCCCCATTTTAACCAAATTCCTGAATCTTTTACCCACCCTGAAAAACATCAGTGGGAATAGCCTCATTAATTTCAGTGGTCCTCTGCCATCAGCTGGTGTTAATAACAGTAGTGAGTGAAGGATCTGGAAAAATGTTTTTTATACACTGTCAGCCAGGTAGAAAGGTGGCAAAAGGAGTGCATTAAAAATCAGCATTTATTTGTCAATATCAGAGTGTGCACTGTCAGTAACCTCTGGCTACACTGTTTTATCATGTCAATATTTCATAGCATCATAATGCTATTATACGGCTGACTAATGGGAATGGCTATTAGCAGTGTTGATGTAGTTTGAAAATAGCAATCCATATTTTATGGACCAGAAAGAGACCGAGCCTTTACCTTAGACCTTAGCAAGCATAAAAAGAGAGATAATGTAAATGAAATTTACCTTCTCATTTCCATCTTCCCCCAATTAGTTCATAATTCACATATTGTCCGTCTGCTTTCATGCTTTGAATGCACTTACACAAATTAAAATATCCTGAGGAGGTCTGTTGAAAACTCATCCTTTCCTAGGTTGAGGTAACACAGACAGCTCTGCTCTGCAGCCTTACTAAATCACAGCTGTCCTTTATGTTCTGGGCTAGGCAGTATTTTGAATGATTTACTAAAGTTACCAACTGAGGATATGGACCATCACTGCAGGGAGTCTTGGCAGGCAAGAACATGGGACTGTGACTCCCAAGGTCTCAAATGCTGACCATAATACTTGTGACCACAGCCAGGCTTGGGGCAGATGGAATAGTTTATCTGGGAATGTGCAGATCTTACATATTGTGCGTTTCATTGGATATAGAGTCTTCTTTCAGGCACTGGCCATGTTTACCTGTCTAAGTATACAAAAATAGGAAATACTTTGGTGCCCAGCAGAGAAACACACAGCTCTGTCCAAAATCCCAATTCCTCCTACCTAAAAATGCAGCTCCCCCTCAGCTTGGAAGGCCAGGAGGAGACAGACACATGTCTGCTCTGAATCAGTGCAAATTTCTAATACATCCTCTGGAAGGGCCAAGAAAAAAACCTATTAGGCTGCAATCGTCCATCTTCTGCACTAACCTGCACTAGACCTTCATGAAGTTAAATCTATGACATTAAAGAGAAGAGAAATGAACATTGCAAATGGCCTGTGAATAGCCTGACTCTGAGAAGCTGCCATAATGTGGTTTTACACAGGCCAACTAAATATACTTTAATAGTAACCTAATGGTGGAGCTAGAAATTAAATAGATTGTGTGTTAATTAGGTATTGGTTAATGCTATTATTTCACTTCATTATTCCATATTCCACTGCTGAAAACAGGAATCCACCCCAGTGCTGAGAGGCTGAAGTTGTCCCAGACAGGGCAGAGCTGCAGAGGATCCCAGGCACGTAACTCTTACACCCACCTGGACCTTTTGGGTGTGACACAAACACATTTGCTCAGTGAGAAAAGCTGGAATAACACATCTGAACTTTGCTACTTCAACAATTAACAGTGCATTATTAGTACATGATGAACTTCTTCCTAATGAAAAAAAATCTCCCCAAGCTAGATCATTAGTAAAGTATTCAGAGAAGGTGATGGGAAGATTTTGTCAAGACATCCCATTAAAATCTTTTGCATTTTTTACCTTGGCCTTTATTGTCCCCATTACAAGGTATGCATTATTTATTAAAAATGCTGGCTACACAGCAGTGGGCAGCAAATTGCCCTTTAAGCCAAGTATTAATGAACAAGTGTTAAAACTTCCCAAGAAAGGGAGGATTTGGAAACACAGCCTGCTGTGTCCCAGAGAGAAAGATGAATTGTCAAAATTCATTTTACATGATGGCCACACTCATTGTGAATGCTGTGGGTGATCAGTGCTGAGGTAAACTTGGTGGAAAGAGTGATAATGTAACTTAGTGAAACTGCATTTATCCCAAGGCTTCTTTAAACTCCTTTGTCATCACTGTTTCCCTTTGGATCAAGGCACTAACTGTGCACAGCATTTTCTTTGGTAGAGTCATTGGTCCAGTAATGGGCAAGAGTTACACTGCATTGTCACAGCAGTCAGTTATACAAAGAAAAGGAGGAGAATGTAAAAGATACTGATGTTTTCCCAGATGAAAAAAAAGTCTTACCCATTTGAGTCAGCATTGTGGATGCTAAAATACTGGATGGTTTTCTAGTCAGATTTTGCAGGAAAAAAAAACACCTTATTTTCTTTTTTTCCTCTTGAAATCAGATGTTTTAATGTTCTAGTTATGACAAAAGCTAGTTTATTTTTTCTCTTTTTTTCTTGGGTTGGTTTTTTGGGGATTTTTTGGTAGTCATGTCATGTTTAAAAGCCTACACTTTCAAAAACAATTGGCATGCCTTCACCTGTCCCTTGGGACATTTTATTAGCTCCTGATTCACAGTCAGCCCAAGCCTTTGCTCTCTGGCAATCAATTCTCTTGGGCAGCCACCCAAAAAGAGCAACTAAACCCAGCAATCTCCTTCTGAAATCCAGAGTGATGTGCTGGTTTTTGTCCATCAGCTGTGCTGGGGAGGATTTCAGCATTCCTCAGATGCCTGCCTGGAGGTGCAGTCTTCCCTTCTGAGCTGAAATGGGGGGTCCAGCACCAGGGGACAGGAGCCTAAGCTCAGTGATATGATGTTTCAGCCCCAGGATCTCACCCAGCATGAACAATTGCAGCTGTTGATTTGCAGGATGGGACAATCAGATAATTTTCTTCCTTCACTGTTTTACTGCTAGCACCACTCCAGGATTTCATTCCATGCAATCCATGTGACTGCAGTCTATATTCTTCCTAAACTTTATAAAAACATCCTTTGAGTACTTTAAACTTCTAGTGCTTTTAGAAAATTTAACTTTCAGTCTTTTCTCTCTTTCTCCTGGTTTATCATTTTCCAACTCCTGCCATGACACAGCTACAAATCCTCTGAGGCAAAGCCTGCACCATCAGAGACCGACAGCCGCTTGTCGGAGCGAGCAGGGAAGAACCTGCTCTTCAGTAATTAATGCAGGATCCATCAGATCATACGAGACCCCAGGCTATGGAGGCATAATTTTGTAGGTAAAAATGACCCATAAGAGCTGCCCTGGAGCTAAATGCAGTAATCTTTACAGTAGGTCAGAATGAAAGAGCAGGCCAAAGGAAATGCCTCCTCCTTGCTCGTGTTCTTTGCAGGCTGGCGCATGTCTTATATTTTAAGACATTTCAAGCCCTTTCTGCTCTAATTATGTGCAATGGTCTCTTCCTCCCACTTTATTTTTAAAAATTTGCAGACGTCCTCCTTTCAAGAAGATCTTTCTGTTGGCAATGGGCTTTGTAAGCTGCTGACTGTGAAACCTTCCTGTTTTATCTATTCCAAACTAGCACTGCACTATTAAAACAACTCTATTGCTTCTCATGCTGCTCAACTAGCTGGGTTGGAGTGCTGCAGGAACAGTCCTGATCACAGAGTGAGCTTTAAAAGCATATGATTTAATCTAGGAAATTTGAATGGAAATATTTTAGGGCAATATTTTCACTTTTTCTGGTAGTTAAAAGGCATTAGGAAATGTTAGCTTGGAGAACAGAGTGCAAATAAAGCATTTGCACAACACAGATGAATTATTATCACCCCATTTTACTGAAACAGAAATCATAAGGGTTTTTTTTAAAGAAAATTGTGGATATGAATTTGTAATCCAATATTTATTGGCCTAGGTTTCTTCAAAATATATGGTTTCCAAATCTGAATTTAAATATTTATACTCTAGCACATATTCCTGATATAGCTAATATAAGTAATATATTTATCTTTCAAGGCAGCAATATTTTTTCACTCAACCTTGACTTTCAAGTTAAATATGCGGGTGGGAAGTGGTGCTATCTGGAGGTTGTTGTCACTTATTTCTATGTAAAAATCAAGATAATTCCAACTACTCTTTTAAGAGGTAGCATTTTTTATTTCTGTGCTCCAGCTGATCAAGCAGATTATAATGGTTCATTGTTACTTTTCAATTTTCTGCCTTGAGTTAGACAAGATTTTTTGTATGTGCCTTCCAAAAAATGAGGAGGTGAATTTCCACAGCCACTGTAACGAAAAAGTTTAATGATAAATTATGCTTTTCCCTGTAAAAATCCAGGATAAAATTTTCATACACGTGAAGTTGGTCTTGCATCATTCTCACACTTTAAGGGGCATATGATGGGTGTATATTTAGAAGAGCATGAGAGGGATTTAGGGTAACTGAGACTCTTGTCCATATCTCTGAGTAGGTGGAAACATCTGTTTCTGTAGGAAATTTTTGATAGATCCCTGAAATATTCTTGTTTGGTATCAAATCCAGTGCATTTATAGCCATTTACTACTGCTGACAAAGTGATCCCAAGACCCACTACTTCTTGAGTTTCCAATCCTCAGTTTCCCTTTGCACTGAATTTTCTTTTTATCAGACAGAAACCATATATACAATAAATTTTACTTTATTATTCTTGTGCTCGAGAAGTAACTTTTCCCCCAGAGAGGCCTTTCCTCCATCATTTTTTCTTCCTTTCTTTTACATTTCATTCATTTGTACAGCACAAGCAGATGGCAATGGGATTTTTTTCCCCTCTGGGTAGGTCACTTTTGCCTGCACTGGTATCTTGGTCAATGACTAAGGGACCCAGTGCTCTCTGCCTGGGGAAAGGACAGGACCCTCTCAGCAGGTGACTGGCTGGGGAAGGGACATGCTAAATGGCTTTCTAGTCCTGGGAAGCAGTTTTGTCCTCTTTTGGAAAGTGACAATGCTGGTTTTCTTCTCTCCTGCTGAGGAGGTTTGAGCCAGCTCTGGGAAACAGCCTTGAGGTGCTCCAAAACTAATCCTTGTCCTTATTGTCCATAGCACAGGATGTATAAACTCCCACGCTCAGAAGTGCTGGTTTGTAGAGGGAGCTGACAATGGCTTTCACTGAATTTTTGTATGTGTAAGTCCAAAAAGAATTTCATGGGCTGAAGATTCTGCAGCTGTACCTCATTCACTGTATCTCGAGCTCTTCATACAGGAGGACAGCAGTGAAAAGTCTTCCCATCCCCCTTCCCAAAATGGAAAGTGTCTCATACAGCAGCTTTGCAAAAGAAGTATTATTCTGTCAATACAATGGCCCTTGGGATGTCAGTGGTAAAAGTTAAAAAATCCAAAGTCAAGAGAAAAGCTTAATACAGTTGCACTGACTTTGCATACACTTTGAATGAGCCATCACTATGTCAATCAAGTGTCTAACACAGAGCAATCTCACAGTGTCAGTGCAAGCTCTGTGCTAAAATCAATGGCAGAGTTCCTATTAATATTTGGAATTTCTATTTTCTTAGACTCTTAAAGCTATTTTCATATCTCTTGAATATTCAGTAATGCATGTGAGAAATATTGCTGCTCTTCAGCAGTCTTGTTTTCTGCATTAGAAGTTGTGTGACAGTAAAGGGTTTTTTATAAGCCCACTTGCTGTCTCCTTTTTTTGCAAGGATGCCTTGAAAAGATCTCTGCTCAGCTCTGTGCACATATGCTAAAAGAAAAAAAATGTTCCCTATGTGGTGAAACACCCTGAGGTCTCTAAACCTGCCATCACTGCCCCTTGACTACAGTCCAAGAAACCTTAGAGAAGATTTTTTTGATGAAGGCTTGAGTGTTGATGCAGAAAGGCTTCTTTCTGCCCCTCTACAGACAGCCCTGACCCAAATGCCTGCCAGAACTCACTGCACAAACCCAACCACCTGGAATTATCTGACTCCTCCTGTAATTCTGTAAACTACAGAGGGACTTATCAGTGCCTTTAAAATCATTACCCAACGCCCCATTAAATTTCCCTTCAGCTGAGTTATAAGATGGGAAATAAGAGACAGCAAGCAGAGAATATCGTTCCTCAGCATGGTATAGCCACCTACCCCACCAAGGGAGCAGAAGGAGAAGCAGCACTGAGTTTCTGGAGATAATGCTGGCACATCAGCATTAGGCAATAATGGGGAATGTATTCCTCATCCTTCTTCTCCCCCAGACAGCTAGAGGTGATATATCTTTTGGCACTGTCAGCCTAATCTAGGTCAGTCCTATTGTCAGGCTCCTCAAATAGTACCTGTCCACAGTTAAAATTTATGTTGGAAAAGCATTAATGCAAGCTTTTAATAAGATGAAGAATTTAACAGTATGCTGTTATCTGGAGATGATATATTTTATATACAGGAGACATATTTAATTAGCTCTCAAATAGGCAAAGGGGCTCGTGCAGAGCCATGGATCTACCTCCACTGCTTCCCTTCTGTAATTAGAGACAGCAAATGCAAAGCACACATTAACTTTTCTGGTGGCTGAGCTGCCTTGTGTGGACCTTCATACACACTGCTGCTCAAATATAAATTAGCCCTTGCAAAGTATGCTCAGTGGATAAATAAAAAGGAGAGAAAGGACTCCTTGAAGCTTCTCTGTTAGGTACCCACAGCAGGGGAGGAGCCAGGAGCTGCACGACCTGCAAGCTGATCAGGTCCTGCAGGGAGGAGGACACCCCAAAGAGGTGGGTGAGATGCTCCTGATTCCAGGCTTTGCCTGCACTCAGAGCCACCTCTACAGCCAAACCTTTCTCACAATCCTCTGGTGGGAATGCAGGGAGCTGGGCTGTTCCCATCCCTGTGAAACCCCTCATTTCCTCCTGTTCAGCCTGTTCTAGAAGAATGATGTTCAGACACCCATCAGAAGAGAGGGGTTCACCTCTCTCCTGCCTGGGGAATGCTCTGGAGCCAACAATGTGGCTGAAGGCAGTGGCACTGTGAGCTGGAGCTCCCACTGATGGTCCTGTGCAGGTCATTACAACCACTCCAGCTGATCCCATTTCTCCCCCAGCCCTCCTCTCTTCTCCATGTGTTGCACAAACAGGACATTTCACTCATGCTGAGCAGTAGCCAAGGGCATCTTTGAAACTCTGTGAGCTTTTCTGCTCATCCTGTACAGCCCATGGCCAGGCTTTGCTCCAGACCACGGCCCACCTGTGCACCAAAATGAAATCCACATGAGTCAGAAGGTTGCAGGGGTGAGTGTGGTGCTAAATGACCCCACACTGCTTCTCCTCCCTTATCTTTCCCTGCCCAGGAGATGGTAGATATCCTTCCCAGACAAAGTGATGCTTCTTTGAGCCACATCCAGCCTGCTCAGCCCTGTGCACAGCCCAGAGCTTGAGGTGTTCTGTTTCACCACAGGTGGGATCACATCTGGCAGCTGATGGCTGAGGGACTGCTTCACTTGGACCCCATCATGTGACAGCCAAGGTAAGCACTGCTTTGCTGTGATTTTTGTCTCTGGCTGTGACCTTGGTCTCTGAGGATGGCTTCAATACTCTGGGAGGGACTTTTTTAATGCCAAAACACTTTGTATGGATTGGTGATAGCCAGCAAGTCTGTTTCAGAGGAGACACATTTATTAATGCACTACTGTGTAATATCTGTATAGAGAAAAGTCAGGAAAAATACTTTAGTCTTCTCATAATGATGATATATATGAGGCTAAATGGACAAATATGTTTTATAAATATAGTCTTCTAGGCTATTAAGGCTTTTCTCCTGGCTGAAAAGATACAAGAAATCACCATAAACTAACTAAATTTAAATGGCTTCTGTTAAAAAAAAACGCTCACTATTAATAAATTGTTGAATAACAGGCATTTAAAGAAAGGCATAACTCTGATATTAAATAGATAAATGTAAAATAATCTGTGTGCATTTAAATGTGAAGATCACATTAGGAGTAGAAAATTACAAAAATTTAAATACTGTAGGAGGTTGTTATGTAGGTAGTCTATAAAAAACAGGCAATTTGGAATTCCTCTAAAGAACATAAACCCTAGATAGAGCTGCTAGTTCCTTTGATAAAGACAGGTCTCAAGCTGAAGGTTTGATGTATAAAACCCCCAAAAGGTGTCTGAGCTATCTTTTTCTAAGGGATTATATAAGATAAAAGCTTGCACTGTAAGTCCCTATTTTAAGAAACAGAGTTGCTAGGAAGTTGCTAATACGAAAAGGCTAATTGTGCATGCAATCAAAGTACTGCTCCATTCACAAAATAAAGTGCTAACATTTTAATAAGGGCTGAAAATTGTCTGCTCAGGAGCTGCTGCAGGGCCTATGTCACTCGGGGGCTGCTGCCTCCTCCCCCTGGCACTGGGGCTGCTCCTGTCCAGTTCCAGCACCAGGATGTGCCATGGACACTATGGAAGTGCTGCTGGCACTCAGAGCAGTGCTGGGGGAAAAAGAGGGATATCCAGATTTGCACAGTTCAGTCTTCCCAAACTGTTCACATCTCAATTACCTACTTCTTTTATTCAGTTTTCTTCCCCTTCCAGCTTCCAGTTTCTCCCCCAGAGTTCCAATCTGCCTGCATCCATTAGCTTGTTTGTCCTGAGATATTTTCTCTTTTGGATGTTGGGACACAGCTGTCCAAGACACAATGTAGTTGCTCAGCACTTTTCTTGCTGTCAGAGAACTGAGGTTTTCATCCCTCAATTAATGTTTCATATCTTAAAATGGGCTGCACCCCCATCTGGTTGTGCCTCCCTCACTCTGTGGATTAGGAGTGCAGATCTGGACTGCTAATTTAACTGGTGCCATTAGGTGAATTTCTGCAGCTTGTTGAACTTTGTGTAGGCTTCAGAGGCTGAACCCAAAGCTGGTGTAAAATGTCTTTCCTCCATTGGATTTGCTGATTCATGAAAGTTAGATCCAGGAGTGTTTTGTGGTGAGGCCCTAGCACAGTTTGCCCAGAGAAGCTGTGGCAGCCCCAGCCCTGGAAGTGTCCCAGGCCAGGCTGGACTGGACTTGGAGCAACCTGGGATAGTGAAAGCTGTCCCTGCCCATCCTAGGGGAGTGGTACGAGATGATCTTTAGGGTCTCTTCCAACCCAAAACATTCTGTGATTCTATAGTTTTAATACAGGATGAAGGTAAAAAAGAGCTGAGCCCAACTGGGACAGCAGGAACCCTACAGCCAGCAACACCACGTGGCCTCGTGGTGGGCAGACCCCTCTCCTTTTGTCTCCTCTTCCTGGGCTAATGAACACATCTGGGTCAGACCATGAGTTCCCACCCACAGCACTTTAAGGGCTCATTTTGATTATTGAGGTCTTCTATTCCTGGCAATGCAGCAGGTTATGGCTATATATGTATATAAGAACTTGTATTAGAACTAGGGAACAGATTCTCAGCTGCTGTAAATTGTGTCACTTCATTAATGTGGCTACTCTGGTGCTATCAGTGTAGCTGGGTTGATGTACAACAGCTGAAAATCAGGCCCCAGAGCTTCCTTTTATTAAAGCATTCTTGATCTGTAAAATAAAGTTGTGAATAAGATGCTGGTGACAGAAGGGGATAGCCTGCTTTTGTAGTACCTTGTTCACTAACATTATAAGTGATATGGAAATTCAGTTGATGTTTTGCCTTTAAAATATTAGCTAAATCATTCTGTCAACACATATTTTTTAATACATATCCTCCCTGTCAGATTTTACACTTTATCTTGGATTCTGTAGACAGCTCAACAGCATTGCTTTCTTCAGCGACTCCTGCACCAAGGTCTCCTTTCCTGTTATATTCAGCTTGCATCTGTTTAAACACAAGATATGAGATAAATGATAGTGCCAGGCTTAAACATACATCATCAGGACTCTGATGTGCGGCTCTGGAAGTGGCAGGCCAGATGGTGTAACACAAAACTCAGACATCACAGTTTGTCATGCCGTGCTCCAGTCCACCGCACTAAAAATGGACTTTGCTGTGCACTTAGTCAATCATCTCTCTGGTGACCAGAAAGCAGGGGTCAAAACAAGAGGTGGCATCACACAAAGGTTGTGGTCATGCTCGGCAGCTGTTCAGCCCTCCAAATCTGGCCATCGTCCTTGCTAGCTGCAGAGATGGAATTAATAGCGGGAGGAAATATTCCAGATAATATCAGTTGATCTGAACAACCACTCTAACTTTTTTATTGTTAACATAAAAGCAAACATGTTTATTAATTCTGCAGAACAGAGTCAAGAATATAAGAACTCATTTGGAATAATGCTGCATTAGGGAACTGTCTTTTTGGAGGACACAAGAGATGAACACATAAATAAGTTCCTGTGATGTTTGCTGTAAGGGAACTATGTAAATGCCATTCAAAGAAAAAAAAAAGCAACTAACTTGCTAAATTTATGTGAAAAGCATTCATCAGAGAGTAAGAGAGGAGAGGCAGAGCCAAAAGACACTAATTTGAATGAAAGTTGTTGGCATTAATTTTGATTTATGATATACAACCACATTTGAAATGTGGCCACACATTACAGTTTTTACATGCTGACCTCAAGACTATATTTAGAAGCCAATCTTGCTGCTGAGCAGGAATCAAGGTGGTATACAAGGAATTTCTAGGAACAAGTGTATCTCATGATCATTAATAATCAAACCACTTGTATTTGGAGGTTAATTCATCACTGTGCTACTTCAGTTTTTGGTGTGTGCAATTTCAGTGAAACTTGAGAGTTCAATACTTTTCAGATAACTTGAAAACCTCCAGTACAGGTGCTTTGTCCCAGTTGTGTATCAGTGCAAATCCTGGAATAATATGGCAGTGAACTGAGCCTTGTGGTGCTAAAGGTGAGGAAAGCAAAGGAGCCACAACTTGCATCAACAGAGCAAACACCTTCCAATCCCACTGAATTTGAATTGCTGCTCCTAGTTATTAGAAGAACATTTGTTATATTCTTCAGGGCAGGTTTGTTTGCTAAACTCTGTCAGCTGAGGAAAAACACTGCATGGGAATTTGCTTTCATTTAGTAAGGTAAGTTACTCCTTGTGCTGCTACACTTTGCAGTAAAAGAGAAGGTTTCTTCGCTCATAAAATGCTCACCTCTGTGAGATTTTGCTTTATCAAGCAGCAACCTCAACATGTGTGTGAGGAGTGGAAAAGATTCAAATAAAACAAAGCCACATTTAAAAATATTTGCTTCAATCTACTATTCTTTCTAAATTTTCAAACTGCCCTGAGCATAGATAGGGCTGAGCAAGAGGTCAATGTACCTTTACAGCTTGTTTAGCAACGTTTATCTATGCACTGTGAAATCCAGTTTAACTTGAAATAGGACTACATTTATAAAACTTAAATGCTTTTCCAGGCTCCTGCTATCCCCACAGAGGTTACACTTGCTCAGCTGTGGATGTCCTTTGAGCCAGGTAAAGGTGGCAAAGGAGGAGCAATGGTCTGTCCCATTTGGAAAAAGGAAACCCAGGCACAGAGTTATCCTTGAATACAAGTGAGTAGAATTGGTTTTAATTCTTTACTTTACAAGGAACAGACCCTTATTTGTTGCCTAGAAAGAAATTTTTGGAAGTGCTTGTTGCTGATACAGTTAACCTTTTGGAAGAGGCCAGAAAAAGTAGAATCGGTCTGTTTTGAAAGTGTAGAGTTAAGCTGAATTGTATTTATGGGAGCAAACCACCAAGAGCCCATTGGTATTTTATAGAGATTTGATTTGATAGGTTATTGATTTTGGCTTCGGGGGATATAGCCCCCGTTGAGAAAGTATCAAACTCACACTGAGTAAAATTGTCAAAAGCCTTAAAACCAGTAGTGAGGGACTGGCTGGCTCTCACTGCAGCACTTCAAATGGAGTGGGGAAGATATGCCTTATTGCCTCCAGACCTCTGGAAGCAGTTATGTGTATTAAATACTGGAATAACTCGATATTTTAAAAGCTTATACGCTCATCCAAGTAAAATGGGTTTAGAAGACTGCTGGGAGTTTCATTATTTTATGGCTAAATCGATACCCAGATTTATGCCTTTTGGACATAGAAACTTGAATTTAATTGAGAAAATGGATCTAACGAGGATAGACATTTTTCATGCAGGTGCCCTTGTTTAAAAACACACATGCACGCAGCTCTGTACCACATGAAAAAAAACCAACTTAGTTTTAAGAGCTGAATAGACCCACCAGAGAGAGTGACACACCCTGAAAACTGGGGAAACAGGCAAAGAAACAGTAATACTTCTGAACTCCTGAGAATCCAAAGAATTTGTTGTTGTTCCTGAATAAATAATTCATTAGTTAACACAGAAAAGAAAATTATTTTCCAACATACCAGAAAAATTAATGGCCAGATGGCAGTAACCTTGCCATCAAAATCAGCACTACTACTGATTCAAAAGCAGCATCACTATTTCCTATTTGCCCACTCTCTGGCAAAAGTGTGATATTTATGGCACACTTTTCCTAATACAAGCTATTATCTATAAAGATGAAAATCAGAAGGAAGCTATATTCAATATATTTAGCTAAATTCTGCTCCCTGTATGGAATCAATTTTTAAAAAAAGCCCCAGACAAGAATGTATGTGTGTGCTTAATTTTATTCCTGTCTCCAAGACCAACTTTAGACCACATGCTTTGCCAAATCGAAATCAAAATGCAGAGTAACCCCACTGACTTCAGTGAAATAACTTGTGATTCAGTCCCATATATTTGTCTCAGTATGTGTTTCATTGGCTATAATAAGCAGAAACTATTTATGACACAAATTTCCTGGACTTTAACAGGCACAATTAGCACTCTGAAGGGCAGAAGAAAATGCATAGGAAAAGCTAAAAAGTAAAGAAATGGAGATGGAGAAATCATTAGCATTTCATTTCCTCTATACATGTGCTCACACACACACATACACACAAATGACTCTCCTCCGGGAATGTACACATCCTGAAAATCTAAATTACACACTGAGAATAGGTTTGTGTTGCAATGTACTGCAAGAAATTTTCAAGTTTGTAGTTGGCAAGAAATTAGCATTTACTATATAGAGAGACAACATGATGGAGTATATTTTGCTCTTTATGCTAAACTTCCATTGATTGCCATGGGAATATTCTATGTGTGGAAAGGCGGTAGGAGCTGTGCCTTTAACAGTAAACAACAGTGATAGTCAGAGATGTTTCTGTCTGCACTGAAATGAAGTGCTAATAAAAAAAATCTGTGTTCTTATTGTTTAAAACCCACAGTCGATAGATTTTTATTTTCCCTACTGACTTGAAGAGTAAACTTCTATAAACAAAATGTGACGTGCCTATCTTATTAAATGTAATTTAAATGAGCGCTTGGTAAAAAACCCAAAGAAGCCTTCAGTGGAAAGACTCGAGAATGGGGCTTGGGAAGTCTCAGGTGACACAACTTTTCCTATGTAATTTCAGGTATGCTCCTTGAGTTTTCTTTTCCTTGCAGAAATATTGGGGAGCCAGGCTCACGTGAGGTGCTTAGGACAGTGAGGGGACAAGTTAGGAGGGGGGCTCGGCACGGTGCCCACTGAGCTCTGCAGTTGTGGGTCCCCATGCTTTGCTGGCCCATACCCAAACCAGCTTTGACCTGCAGAAACATGGGAGTGGTGCCTCCTCCCTCCCCTTAACTCCCCTGCATGCCAACCAATGTCTGTTTTCCTTCCAACAGCTGGGAATTTTAATGGCCATTAAAGGGATGGATGCTTAGGCTTCATGGGCGATGCGGTGTATGGTGTGACCTCCACCCAGCTGAGTGGACTCTCCTTGGCAGCCAGATTTATCCCTGTGGTTACTGGCAGATTTGGGTACAAGTATAAGCCCACACAGAGCACAAGACCACAGCCTGCAGCAGCAAACCCCAGGGAGAGGTGCCAACGTCACTTGGTGGCCCTCGGGATCGCACTCCATGGTCCAGGCTGGCCCGAGCACCCACAAATGTGCTGCAGCTACCTCTGTACATACCTCCCAATAAAAAAAATTTCCAGAGTGAATAACTGCAGGCTATGTGCTTTCTACCTATTACTGCTTGCTGCACTGAGAGAAATTCCCCAGCAAGTCTTTCCTGTTTTATTCAGGTGAGCAGGTTTCTATTGGAGTTAATGGCACGGCTGTCGTGTACGCTGAGCTGGATTTGCACAGGGTTTTGCCCCAAGTAATTTTACAGGCAAGTGCATCCCATGATGGGCTGATCAGATGTCCTGCACAACTGTACAGCTTTGTCCCATGACTCCTGTGTGAAGCCTGGCTGTTGCTAACTAATTCTGCAAGTGCAGTGTGCTCAAGAGGAATTAGCTGGTTTTAAAAATAGATTACTTCCTGTCACATCCCAGTATTTTTACTGAGTGTTTTTCACACTAATTTTCTGTGTCTCACTGATACTGACATTTCTGAAGTTTTTTTTTTTTATAAACAGCATACTATTAGGGGAAAAAAAAACAACCCTAGAAAAAAAATCTGTAAGAATAGTGCCAAGGAGCTGTGAAGTACTGGAAGAATGAATGTTTTTCTGCATCCATGCAGGTTCAAAATGGATCTAATTTTTCTGAAGTTTGTGTGAATCTGAAACACTTGGTGAAAGAAATCTTTGTAGTGGTTATTAAGATCTTCCAGGTTGTTTGTGCCTCTATGATGTAGCTCAAGGACCATTTCAGCATCTCTGTGTCAGGGACAATTCTGGGGCAGAACAGCATTGCCCAGTGAAGGCTGACCTCTACATAGGGGATACAGAATCAGCCTAAATTCTAAACTTCTGCCATAACCCCACTCACAGCAGTATTGGGGTGTAAACTATACACTGGAAGATAAAGGATACATTATTTGGAATGACTGTGACAGTCCCATCCTCTCTCCCCTACAAAGAACACCCAGGCAAGGGCTATTCGTCTGGCCTCTCCTTAGAGAAGGAGGAGGCTTTCAGTTTCATGATTAAATCTATCTAAACTGCTTAAAAAAGAGTCTGCACTTTCATGCTAGATCAATTTGCATTAGGTTTTTGCCAAGCAATTTTTTTTCAGGCATGTTTTTTTGCTTTATTCTGTACATGAATAGCGTCCAGGTAAAATATTTTTAATTCATTTCAGGCTGGATTATTGGAAAAAAAGAGATTTTTTTTCCTTGTTGTTACTTGATTTAATTAGTGCTCTGTTTTTAAAGTGGCAAGCCAAGCTTTGCCAAGTCTGGATCTCTGACTCATGCTAACAGGGTTTTATAGCCCCACCTGCATCTAAAGCAGCAAAAAAGCCCCAAAGCTTTATTTTTAACTCCACGTACATACCTTGTCCATTCCATTAAAACACACAAATGTCAGCGCCCTCTGCCTGCCCAGTGCTGGTCTGGGGGGAGGAGTTGGAGCCCACCAAAACCCACATTTTGGGGGCTCTGAGGGATCTGTGGGACATCACTGCTGCAGGCAAGGATGCAGGCAGGGAAGATCACTGATGTGCTCTGTTTGCTATGGACACTGTATAGGTGAGCCTGAGGAGAGAGCTTTTATTTTTGTCTGATTAGTTTTGTATTTTCTTCTTCTCTGACAGGAGCTTGCACCCCTCCAAAAGCAGAGGACCATGTGGGTGGAGCTGGGGCTGCCTGCAGTGGTGACCCAAAATCTCATTTACTTACCCAACATCCATGTGAGAGCTGTGAATGAGAGAAGGTGCACCTGCAATTCCCCTTCCCCTTCCCCCCCTTTTCCCTTTCCCAACCCAAATGCTCCTTTTCACTCCTGAACTGTGTCCAGATGCTGATTGAGGCTCTTGGGGTGTGGATGAAGTCCTTTTCCCACCTCACTGCCCCTAAGGCAGGTCTCCCTCCTTTACCAGGAATCTGGGTGACTAAACCTTTAATCCCATTGGAAAAATGTTGTATTTAACATTGCTGAGGCTTTTTTGCAGGATGGGGCCTATTTTGATGATTTTCTTCAGCTTGAAAAGGTTTGTGGTAAAAAAAGCTTTTTAAAAATATGGAACCTGTCCATGTTTTGACTGTTATTTCGTTTTGCCTTGAAATGGTCTTTACTTTCTTCTTTGGGTTAAAACCAGTAAAAATGTTTAAAGTAAAAAAAAAAAAAATGAAGAAAATGTTTTAAAATGACCAAAAATTAGTGATTTTTTAAACTCTGCTTTTTTACCCAGTGGTCAGCTCAGAAATAATTTTTTTTTTACAATCCTTTCTTTCTTCATCCTGAACAGGGACAGAAAAAAACCCACTGTGAGGTCAAACCTCTGACAAGGTGGCAGAACCCCAACTCCCCAGGCTGTGCCCAGAGTCACCCCCCTGTGAAGGTGTCGGGGTCAGCTCCTCCAGAGGCCCCCAAACACCCGTGCTGGAGGGAGGGGGTGGGGAAGGATGCTCCAGGAGACGGCTGATTCCTTCCTCTTGCATCTCTCAGGGCCAGGATACCCTGGCACAAGGTTTGCCTGCTCACCCTGTGCTCTGCCTCATCCCTTTGGCCTGCAAGGGCCCCAGTCCTGCTCTTCCCAACGCCGCTGGCAACCTCCCCACTGGCTTTGGCAGGAACAGGCCTTTTGCTGTTGATTTTTTTTCCCTGTCAATCAGTTACTTTGACATCTAAATGTCAAATGACACCACATGGCATTTTTTTTCTTTTTTTTTTTCCTTTTTTCTTTTTTCCCCTTTTTTTTTTTTTTTTTTTTGTGCTTGTAATTTAATTGCAAGTGCAAAATGGTGGGATCAGTGCGAAGGGTTTCGAGAGAATGTATCATTAGCAAATTCAATTAGCTGGCACTTGTGCCTGCTGGCATGGAGGGCTCTGAGAGTGCCAGGGAGGCTGGTGCTGCACAGAGGGGGCCACGGCAGCTCTCCCAGCCTTCCTGGCTCACCTTTTCTCCCTCCCCCCCAGGGGCAGGAGAGCCTCCCCTCCTAAACAGCTCAGGAGAAGAGGCTGTACACTCAAATTCTCCCTCTGCAATGATAATAACACGAGAGCCTGTCCTGCTTCCAGGAATTGTCTTACTGCACCAGCATTTCTTCAGTTGTAGCATCTTTCCTGGAAATAGTGTTACATGACATGCCCTCACTGCCTGTCTCTGTGTGAATGAGAATACAGCAAAGCTCATGTTTTCCATTGTTGAGATATGAGAATAAATCTTTCACTAATGCACTGCTGTCTTTTATTATAACAGTCACTGCAGCAGAGAAAGGTATGTCAAATCTCTCCTTGTTGGTACAGTCAGTTGTTGGCATTGCCCTGACACGTTGTTTCTTTCCTTAAAATGGCTTTGTAAAGGGACTAAAATGAGTTGCTCAGCCTCTGGCAGCCCCTTTGCGTGTTTTGACAAATCTGAGCCTTCAATGTTGTAGGTATGAAGGTTCAAAACATTGGGGAAACAGAGCTGGAATTATAGGTTTTGACAAAAGTCAGGCCCAAGTCAGAAGTGATTGTTCTGGATCTCTTTATCAGAGCAGATCCTGGACTGATAACTGCAGAGGTGAGGGATGGGGAAGGTCCCTTCCAGGACCTGGCTAGGGATAACCCTGTGGGTGTGGGTTGGCTGGGACCATCCCTCCCATGCCTTCAGGATGCTTGTCCATCCTCTGCATCACCTGCTGATGTGGAGAACCAAATCCTCCCTGGCAGGCACCAGCAGGAACCCTCACTGCAGCCTGAGGATGCTACTTTGCAGGAGCTGAGGTAGCAGCTACCTCAAAATCAGCTCTTCTCTGCAAGGGACAGATCTGGGATGACCCGTGGGGGTCTGAGGACCGCCCCCAAAAGGCTGCAAAGCATTTGGCACATATGTGAGGGAGCAGAAAGTGTTTGGCAAAGCTCCTTGGCATTTTTTAGGTTTTTTTTTCTCCATGCTGCGCAAGATATTTTACAGCCTTTGTGAGTCTGTAGAGAGGCTGGTTTCTGGCATGGGGTGTGCTGGAGGCTGCAGGCTGTGCTGGAGCCTCAAGAGTGCAGCTGGTCTTTAAAACCAGCTTTATAGGAAGGAAATTTTCTGGTCCCGCTGGAAGGAGGTACGATCTTGTGACACTTAGTGGAAATAGAGCAGGTTTAGTTTGGTCAAATGGGGAGTATTTCCAAGGAAACATAAGTTTTTTTACAGTGTCCCAAAGCTGAGGCAAGTCCAAAGTTTTCAGTCCAATTGTCTTGCTTTCCCAGGCTAATTTTATAAGGAGGCCCTAAAATGTGAATGAGGAGTGATCTTGTTCGGCCTGAAAAATAAAATTAGCGCCAGTATGAAAAGGGCTGAATCCCAGACAACCTCAAATTCTTAATTTTTTTTTTTTTAACAGAAGGATGCAAAGGCTCAGCTCTAAATATAACTGAAGTCCTTTTGGAATAAGGTATTTTAGACTTGCTTGTGGTTGCAAACCCTTTTTTTAGTGAAATAATGGAGAATAGTGATGCTCTTTCTCTTCTTTCTCTTGTAGGTCTTTCTATTCTAACCTGGGACATTTTCCCTCAAACCTGCTATTTGTCTCAGGTAGGAAACTTCATCCCTCCCAAGTCAGCCTGTCCTTCCTTTTCTTTCCATTTTGTGCTGGGCACCGTTAGAGTTCTCAGGCAAATTTCAACAAAAATCTGTATCCCACTGGCCAGGAACAAGCCTGGACTGTACCACCTCCCTCCTCATGACTGCTGGTCATGTTTCTTCTTTCCCTTGCCAGCAACTTTGGAGTTCATCTTGAGTCTCTGCTCTTCTTGTTTGTGCCTTAAATGCATTTTGATCCCTGCTCTCTCTTTCCCACTCCAGCCAACATGCCAGCTCTGGCTGCAGCCATTCCAGAAACGTCACCCCTGGGGTTCCAGAGGGGTTGTTAAAGAGCAGGGATGACAAAACCTGGCTAACCTGGGTTCTGATGGCTGGTGGCAGTGGCTGCCAGCAGCAGCTGCTGTAGGTAAACCAGAACCCTGGTATTTATACCATTGAAGTTGCCTCACTCCCCCGAGTGAATCTCCACAGAGTTGCTCTCCTAGGTGTGACTGTTTAGGGTGCAGTCCTCTCTGCAAGTTAGGCATTCTCCCATAAAACAAATTTCAGCAACTTCATTCAACTTCTATATATAAAGTTTCCCTCAAACCTTTTTCAAACTAAGTCCTGTCTCCTCCCTAGGAAGCATCTGCTCCCCATTGCCAAATTCTTCCACGTTCCTGTCCCTTTGGTCGTGTTTTCTTTAAATCCTTTAAAAAATGTGCATTTTGGCTGTGCGGTCATGCCAAGGAGTGTGAGAGTTTGCACATTTCAAGCAGGGATTGGCCCATCTCGAATTGGTGCATCCAGAGAACCTGTCACAAGTTCCTTGAAGCACTTCTGCCTTCTGTTGTGCTGGCACGGAGCTGACGGGCGCTCATTTTGCATGTCTCGGCTCCGCGCTTGGCTGGGGAGGATATTTGCAAGGCTGGATATTTCTGGTTCTACTCCACGGAAGCCTTAAATGGAGTATTTGCTGTGCCCTGCCTCACGAAAAGGAGCCTCATAAAAAAAAACTTTGAAGGCTCCTGTTCAAAACCCTGATGTCAGACCCGCCTGGGTGGTGGTTTGTCTCTCTCCTGGTTGCTGAAGGAGTTTCTGAATTTTTTGGCTGTCGCCACGCTCCTTTAGCTCCCCTCAAGCTCTGCTGGCTTTGCCTTACCAATGGCTTTTGTAGGGCTTTCAATGCCATTTCCTCTTATCCCGCTCAAGCCACTTTCTCCACATGGGTTCAAAGATCTGCAAGTGGCTCACAAGGTGGTTTGGGTTATTTTCCACTGTGCAGGACTGCACTGGTACTGTTCCCTATGCTTTGAACCACCCCATAGGGCTGACAGCTGAGAGTGTTTATGGTCTGAAACCCCAGAGCAGGTCCTTTTCCATGAAACAATGTCTTTGGAACCTTAAGAGGTATATTTCTGCTCGTCCCCTTGGGACTTTTCCATCAGGCAGTGGCAGAAGGAGCCTGTGCTGAGCGATTAGCAAACACCAGCAGCTGTAGATCTCCATCGTGCAGCAGGAGCCACATCCCTTGAGGTTACCAAACTAGCAGTGATAGCACAGGGATGCAGGTCTATCACCTGTCTCGTCTGTCAGTGGTGACTTAATAACCTGGCACCTGGAATCCTACTGACATGAATAAGAGGGAGGAATGATTGATTTAAAACCTCCTTTCTCCAAGTAGATGCCGATTTTGTGCTGCCAGATAATATTACTGGTGCCTTCTGACCTTAAGAGCGAGTAATCTAAGTTAAATATCAGGCATTTGGATCTTGGCAAAGTTCAGATTGCCAAAATGAAGAAATACAAATAGCTAGGAAGGCGACGCTGCGCCTTCCCTGGATGGCTGAACAAGTGCCATTAGCGCTTGAGTGTATTCCCAACTAGATATAAAAGGAATCGGGAGTGTTAAGGAAAAACAGAGTAAAGTGAATGCCTCTTACAGCTGTCGCAATGGGAAAGTTGCAACATTTGCTTGTAGGAAAAGATGCAGAAGCACACAGAGTACCTGTTAGCGCGAGCGGAGCCAGACTTGGGCAGGATTTCAAGTGTTACAGACACAATCCTGAAGGCTATATGCAGAGCAGCATGACTTTTCCATGATGCTGGTTAAGAAGACGTGCCATTGCAAATTTTTTTTTTTTTT
Organism: Fringilla coelebs; assembly: GCF_963513975.1. Lineage (NCBI taxonomy): Eukaryota > Metazoa > Chordata > Aves > Passeriformes > Fringillidae > Fringilla > Fringilla coelebs. The sequence continues at coordinate 18,007,712 of NC_140039.1, forward strand.
TTTTAAGGCTGCCTAAGTTTTCTTGGGCCTTTATAGAGCAGATGTAGCTCAGGAGTGTTGAGTGTGCTGGGGGACTGAGCTGAGGGAACGGCATCCTTGGCTGTGTTATAAACACGGCTTGTCCCTTGGCTCCCCTCGCTGCAGATCAGGTTTCTAGCTGAGAAATAAAGTTCTCTGAGGGGAAAAAAATCCGTCCTTGGTCCCTTTGTTCTGCTTTCCCATGGCAGACTCTACTGACTTGTAGTGTTCCCTCTTTTGTCTGTAAAGTTATGAGCTCTCTGGCTCAGATGTAGTTACTCCTATAAACAGGGGTTGTGACAGAGCCATTATGGGCAAAACCAGAGCAGTTTATTCCACCAGAGATTCTGGAGTTTGGGGAAAAATATTTGTTCAGATAGATTTTAGAAAATTAAAGACCTCGTGCAGGAGGATTGTCAAATAGAACTTTTTCTGCAATAAAAGAGGAAGGCTTTTCTTCTAGTTATTATTTAATATTTTCATGAAATGGAACAGAGGGTTGGCCTGAGTCTCCAGGACTTTTCAGGCTGCCAGGCAAGGGCCTGGGTCATTCCTCTTTCTGTGGGGTGGCAAAGCCCTGTGGAACTCTCCAGGGAAATGAGCATTTCCCAACACCCATGGTGCTGCAAGGTCTGCTTTAGCAAATGATCCCTCTGTCATGAGCAACCCTTTCACTGGAAAATTTATCCTCAGGCTCAGCTGGGGTGATTATACAGCTTCTAAGGGTATTAAAAAATAGTGTTGGTTCTGGCTTTGTCTTAAGAAAGTTTCTATCACAATTAATCTTTGCCTGTTCTCCATCCTTTCTTGTTTCTTGGAACATATAGACAATGCTATAAATATCTGAGTTTAGATATGGATTTCTACATGCAAATATAGACCCAAGTGCACAAATGGACATTTTATCATATCACACCATGCTGCATCATATCATTTAATACAATATTGTGTGTCTGCAGTGAGAAGACACATTTTTTTGTCCTAGTCAGTCAAAGTGAAGCATCAAAGGTTAATTTCTTTCTGTCTGAAATTTGCACGAAGCAAGTTAGACACGACTTTACTGTGCCACGATAAACTTTGCTTAGTATACCTTGTATAAAGGTAAAATACATTTTCCATGACTTAAACCTTTGTGGATCGGTGCTATGCTAAGGGCAATTAGATTTAACATCCCTGGAAGCTCCAAAGGCATTTTAAAGGACTCGCTCTTTTGTTCCAACTCTAGCACTCAAAAAGACTGAGACATTTTTGGAATAGGTTTTGATGGACTTATATGAAAATTTATATGACTAAGAATTGGATTTGTTCCTCTGGAATATTATGGATTATTTTTATGTGGGAATTACATAAGTGTGCAGAGCTGCATGCAGTTGGCTTAATGTAGCTAAAAATATATATTCTGATTTCCAATTGGAAAGGTAGCTGGATTTTTCCAGCTTCCCCTCTCAGTGATGACTTTATGGTGTGTACGGGTTATAGATTACAGGAAAAATTGAAATGCATAGTAAAATCAAGGGGTTTAAAATGGATTAATATTTGATTATATCTTTGAGAAGATGAATACTGATGTGTGTCCTTCTCCAGTCCTGATTTTGAACTATGGTGAAATCCCTTACAAATGAAAGTTATATCAGAGAGACCACCAGGATGTAAACAAGGACAGGAGTGGGCAGCACATGAGGAAGCAGAAATCTTTGAGACCGGGGGCAAAGGTTCATCCTGCTTTCATCCCATGGCTCATTTGCCTCTGGTGCAGCAGAAATCACAAGGATTACCCTGACAAGAGAAAACTTCACAGAGCAATCAGAGAGCACAAGTGAGGAACAACTCTCTCCATATACATATACAGGAGAATTTATTTGACACAGTAGTATCCAAAAAATGCTTCTTGGAGAAGGATTTTTTCCATCTGTATTTTTGATGAAAAGCCTCATGAAGTGGAGGCTGAACTCTGGCTCCAAAAGAGAACACTTTACAAAACCTGATCCTTTTATTTCAAACTATTGGCTGTCCCACTTAACACCAAAATTTGGTACATTTTGCTTCACCTTCCACGTGGAGCAATGCCAGGTTACAATACCCCAAAAGATTTTAAGAAGTGGAATTATGGTTCTGTGGGCAGCTTTGCTGTTCCTTTAGAAGGGTTTGTGTGATGACTGTATCAAGTGATACAACACAGTGACTCTCTGAAAGGAAGAATGATGCAAATATACTGCAAGAGAGATGAACAAAGGGTGTTCTTCTAAATTATCTGCACATTTGTGACTCACCTAGAACAAATACAGTACAAAATTACAGAGCTGACAGGACGCTTCCATCAGGTTTTTAAATGTTGTGTGTGATGGAACATGTTTTATGGCACAAAACCCAAATTCTGTTTTTGTTTTGCTTCTTCTGTATGTTTTCTAAAATGGACATGTCACTTTGGCTGTATAATCTTATCATATTTAGATTTGATTTAAATCCTGTCTTTTCTCAGCTGTGCTTGCTAATGGAATCATTCATGCTTTTTATACAGTTGATCTAATAATATTTTCCTCACTGCTCTCTGGCATTATTTTTTACTTTGTAGGAAGCAAGGCAAAACTGGCAATATAAATTGAGTCTGCATTTTAATGACATTGATGGTGATTTTTCATGCATTTGGATAAGGTCGAGTTTTTTTCCTCTCTTTGTACCATGGTCATTCCAATATGCTGTGGTGTGGGCATGTGAATGACTGATTGATTTGCAGGATTCTCTAATAAGGAAGAAGACTTTTCCAATATTACTTTGCTGCTTAAGCTGCTCTGTTCATGCAGGCCATCAATAGAATGTCCATGGGATATCTTCATTCTTCTCTCTTTATTTTATAAGCAATGTACTCCAATGACCTGTGAACTTCTCTGTTGGAAATCCCTGATCCCTCTTCAATAAAACTAAAATGGTGTCTCCTACAGGAAAGCACTAGGAGATGGTAAGTCTGTGACTTTCTGCATTTCCTATAGGAAGATTTTTCAGATTTCAAAAGAGAAGTGGTGAACAAACACTTCTCATTTAGTGACAATGTATTTTTTCCTGGATACACTTAGAGAACAAATTATGGACTGTAGCAATGTCTGTCTCCTCTACATTTTATACTTGCACAACCCCCACGATGACTTTAGTGATGGGGGGGGAAGAGGCACAAGTGTGGCCCTTCAGAGTGAGTTTTCTTCTTATTTTACAGAGGGCCCAAGATGCCAAGAGCTACCTCAGGAGAGCAAAGCCCTTTGCAGAGGCAGCAGATGCAGTTCAGCATTGCTCATTCTGTTGTGCTTCAACTCTGACCACGGAAGCACGAGCTCTTGGGACAGAAAGTGCTCTGTTTACACTCAGACCTTGGCATTTTTCCTAAGGGTACCAATTATAATGGTGTTTTTTGTGATATGGGCACACATCCATTATGAATTGGCTTGCACCCACCAACTCATTTTGTACAGGCCATGGAACATCCATCAGATGGCAACAATTCCCATTCGTGTGCAATGTTAAGGAAATCTAGATCATTACCAGCAGAATAATGAATTCCCTAGAATTGTTCCACTGTGCAATTATATGAAGTATGCTAAGAGAAAGGGCAGTTTCTCAATAAAGTACTCCTTTTTATTTTCCTAAACCACAGGAATGATAGATTATTAATCATGATTAATGCTCAGTTACAGTGAATTATAGTGGAGCAGTGCCTGGAAATCCCAGTCTGCTTGGTAAACTCATTTTCTTGCATAATAGGAAACTTACCTTGCATTTAAGAGAACCCAAACAGATGAAAGCAATGGAACCACCCATTTCATATAATTAAAAGAAAAATTTAATAGATACATACATTCTTAGTCTGACACTCTTGAACTTTTTTTGATACTGTACAAGCATCGTTGGAGAAATACAATTGCAAACATCTTAATTGTTCCCATATTTTGCTTTCTTCCTGAGAACCAAAGTCTTCTAGATCTCAGCTGTAGCACTCAGCCTGAATCCCTAAGCAGCACTGGAGTTAAGGCAGAGTTGTGAATTTTCTGGACATTTGGAAGATGTTTGTTGTTCTAGTTGATGATTTCTTGAGAGAATATGAATTATCAAAGTGCTTTAGGAAGCTGAGGAAACTCAAATGAGGTAATATAATATATTTCATCCCTATATTTGGGGATGTACATGGGAGAATTTTTGCCAGCCCCACATCTAAGGGACTCATTGTACATGGAGAGTAAGGCACCAGAACAACATTATGGAAGTGCTCATGGTCAGTCAGAGAACTTAATATCCTTTGAGATAACTGAACTTAAGTTTTTGGAAGCCCCCAGAGGCTTTTCCAATATTACCAAACATCAATTCCCCTACAGTTTACATCCTAATCCATATTGTGTTCTGAGAACAGAGTGGAAGGAGGTGAAAAGACATTTTTGCCTCAAGGATGAGGCTGCTGGGTCATTTCCAAGAGGAGATCCTTAGAGAGCATCCCATGGTCCTTTCCTGTGGAAGGTGGCAGTGCAGCTCTCCGTTATTCTCTCTGTCTCTCTCTTCCCCCAAGCAATCTGTCAGTGCATTTCTGGTGCCGGGGAGAGGCGTCGTGTCGGAGCGCTGTTCCCTCTTGCAAAACGGGAAAATCTATTTGTTGTTCTCAGGAGCTGGTTCCACGCGCTGACATCTCCCCGGGAGCACAGCTGAGTCCAACATGTTCCCAGCAGCCATCCACCCAAACGCCTCCTACTCCAGCACCCAGACCTTCCTTCCCAGTAAATAAAAAACACAGAGCCAGCCTCGAATTGTTCCAAAAGCTTTGGCTTCACTGGAATGTCTGCCCATGTTCAGATCTGATAAATGGGTATTTTTCTGCACCAGGAAGTCAGTTTAGTGTGGGAATAGGATGGCTTTTCAAAGAGTTTCTGGAATAGTTAATGGAAAAGTCTGACTGACTTTCTCTGGTGTCAATATGTTTAAGTGTTCCTACTGTCATGAAAGTACAATGTTGCAATTAACAACTTTATGACAGAAAACAAAGTTATCATAAGCTGCTGATTCTACTGTGTTGTATGAAATAACATGTTTTTCAAGGCTTCATTGCTCAAAAAGGTCTCAAAAAATCTACTTCCTAAAGCAGGAAACTGAGCAGTGTGCCCAACTTCAGGCAAGGAGATATTGCTGCATTATTTAAAACACCACCAACAGCACCTCTCAATATATCCCAGTGTGATTCCATTTGTATTGCTGGGACATCCTGTCTAATCATGGCTACAGTAATTCTTTCTTTGACCTTACCTGTGCTCCATAGTAGACATGACCTCAGTATGCTAACCTATGGATTACAACACCAAAAAAAAAAAAAAAAAAAATCTTTTGAATAATGATTTCTAGGAAAAAAAGTTGGAAAAAATTCCTCATTTGTCCCAAAAGCCCCCAGTCCAGTTCCACAGCTGAATGAGACTTGCCATGACTTATACTGGTGAGGTCAATGTGTTTTTTCTTGCAGACTCAGAACTGGAACAAGACATCCTGGCTTGAAAGGAAAAGTCCCAATCTCTGATTCCCTCACTGGCATCATTTTGTGGTATGCCATCCTCTGGTTTTCCCTCTTGGAATCTGTCCAGCTATTGCATATGAAATCTCCCATTTTGGAGATGATGGGCATCAAGAGCATCAAGATGGACTGCCAATGTCCATCTTTATTGGTGCTTCTCTAGGAACTGGTATGTGGAACAAGCTTCCCTCTTTTCTGACTCCTAAATGCCTTGGGTTAGAGTTTTTATTCATAAATACCCACATGCCTCTTTATCAAGGACAACCTGTGGTAGAAAGGAGAGAGTGATCCAAGCCTCTGTGGCCTGGTATGCAGCAGTGAGAGTTTAGCTTAGCTTTGGAAGATTTAAGATCAAAATTCTGTGTGAGAATGCAAACTGAAGCATTAAAACACAGCATTGCCCATCCTGGGGTGGGGGACCCAAACCAGTGCCTCCTGGATGGCAGTGGGTTGTGCTGTGGGCTCTGGGTCCAGACCCAGACAGCAGGCTGGGGCTGATGTGGTGATGAAGAACTGATGATTTAGCTCCTTTAGGTGACTACAGCTCACGATGGGACAATGTAAGATAAGGAAATCTCTCCTATTCTCCACCAATGTCCTGGAAGGAACAGAGAAAGGAGCTGTTCTGGGCTCGCTGCATTGCTGAGGTTTGTTGTCTTCTGGTCACCAGGCTTTGTAAGACACCTGGGAAAAGGTTGTTAGTGGTTCTACTTCTGGCTTTCTGGTTTTTTGAAAACATGAGTTCTCCAGAAGGGGGATAAGGAAAGGACAGACGCATGATCTTTTTTTTTTCCCATTAAATGTTTGTGCACCAGGACTACTCTGATTAATAAACAAGTGGCTTCAATGATTTTAGAAATGCTTAATATTCCAGCATCTTACCCAGGATCCTTGTTTGGGATCCTTCCACAGGCACTTCTGCACTGAGATCAGTGGGGGTTTGGGAGAAATTTTATTACTTATACATAGCAAACTCTGACTTTGGTGTTTGTTTATAAATGCCTAATGTGAGCAAGCAATTCTATTTCCCTCTGTGCTTAATGCCTGTGTTCTGCACACTCAGGCAGCTGAATTTACATGCTTTTGTTGTCATATATGTAATATGCAACACGTATTTCCTTTTTATTAATCAGACCTGCCACCAGAAAAGAGAGAGAGGGAATTTGAAAGCACAACCAGGATAGATACTGTTATTTTGTAATCTTTTGTGCCCAGGTGGAGATGCCTCTTTGCACTAGAATAGGTGGCAATATTCTGTTTCTTGCAAAAGTCCTACACATGAAACTCAAGCAAAGGAGTTACTGGCTATCTATGGGGTAATTCTCCTCTGGAAGTGTGCAGTCAATCCCCATTTAGGCTAATTACACTTAAGAAGCCCTTTCCTATAACTAATGAACAATAGGCATAACCTGTTATTACATAACCATGGGCCAGCACATTAATACACTGTTGAATTGCAGAACCCTGTGAAAATGCTTCCTCCACAAAATTCACTGGAGATTTTCAGTGACATTTGCTGTAATTACCAGTAGCATGATTTCTAATTCATTTAATTTTTTTTTTTTTCTACCTATACTGGGCATATAAGAGTGTTTTAAGAGATTGAATAAATAAATTTTTAATTATAAAATGATGCTGTATCATAAATTATTTATAATAACCAACAATGTGTAATACATGTTTAGGTATGAATCCATTAGGAAGATGAACTAATATATATATCAGTCCTAAAATAATGTCCTAATTTGTTCTGTGTTTATGAATGGCGAAATCAGTGTTTAAAGCAATTAAAGGTTTATAAAAGCTTGGATTGACAGTGGGTAAAGCAGCGAGCACACTTGGCACTTAGGAATTCTGTTGTCATCTATGGCAGAGAAGACCCCTTTTTGTCCTTTATTGGTTTCAGCAGTTTGTGATATCATGCCACCAGAACGGTACAGACACAGAGACCTCCAGGGAGGGAGGAGCAATAAGATGCACATAGTCCTCATTGACAAAACCTCTGGTTATGATTAATATTAAAAAAAAAAAAATCTCCTTTGTAATCTGTCAGTTTTGAGGAATTTTGTCAATTATTTTCCTATCAATCAGCGATAGCAGACTTCTGAGATCTCCATGGCCAGCTCCAGGCACTCCCCAGTCTCGTGGCAGGACTCAAAGAGGCTGCAATCAATGTCACAGTCACAGTTGCAGTCGTTGCTGCCGTGGTCTTCGTCGGAGGTCTGGTAATATCTATTGGATGGACAACAGGTATCTGTCAGCCAATGTTCACAGGTATCAGGCAGCATTATAAGAAAGTCCCAAAACTGGCAGAACAAGCAGGCCAGGATAAGTGTTGCGCATTCATCTAAGAGAAAGGAAAAGCAGGGAGACGTAAGAACAAGTGTGAGCTGGGATTACCCAGGTTTAGGCCAGAAGTGAAGGGGTGGACTAAAAATACATTGATGATAACTACTTCCATAGAGACAAGTGAAAAGTTTATTTTCTATTTTAATTGCTCTGGAAAAACAACAGCTGTATGAAAAGAATCTGAAGGGAAACATTCTGTGGCAGTGAAATCCGGAAGAACAAGGCCTTTAAACCAAATTTTATCCTCTCATGCCTGGACAGCAGGGAGGCTGAAGAGGCACAAGAAGCTGGGAGGGGACACAGCCAGGACATCTGACCTCAGCTGGCTAGAAGGATGGTCCAGACCATATGGCATCAATCTAAATTAGGCAGAAAACAAGCAGGAGTTTCTGCTCAGGTAACTGACTGGGCATCAGTTGGTGAGTGGTGAGCAATTGCAATGTGTATACCTTGTTTTGTATATTCTAATTTTTTTTTTAAATTTTTTTCTTCTTCCTCCAGTATAAAACCACTACATTGTCCTATTACACTGTACCTATCTCATCCCATGAGTTTTCTTCCTTTTACCCTTCTGGTACCTCCATTCAGCAGTGGGGCAGTGAGTGAGGGGTTCTGTGGGGCTGAGTAAACCACACCATCACCACAGGTGACACTGGAGTTTATTTTCATTTTCACAAGAGTTTGCACTAAAAATGTTTAAAGACTACCAAGGACAGGGAGGGAGAGCAGGTCTGGAGAAAAGCATTCAGAGAGGGTAGTGTGTCTCAGCTCAGGGTGCTGCCAACTCCCCACCAAACAGGGTTCTCACCTTTTTGTTCATAAATGTCCGTTTTTCAAAGGAGGCAAAAGTTTGGAAAATAGATTATGTAGGATGTGTGTCTGTGAATATTCCTGAAAGCTTGGTCACCATGACTAAAACTCTGTGCTATGTTTGTGCCCTCCCAAAATCGACTAATTAACTCCTCACCCCTCAGCCTCCAGCATCTGGGGAGGCTGCTCGGGTGCAGCAGGTGTGAGATTCCAACTGTGTGAATCCACTCACTTGGAGCACAGACCCAGACCTTTCCTTTTTTTTTTTCTTTCTTTCCTTCTTGTTTTTGGAAAGGAAAAATGCCTTCAACAATATGAATGTCTTTTCATTGCTTCTTTCAGGAAAGCATATGGTTATAACCACATTTCTTGCCCTAGGATGACTAACTGTGAACTCATTCAACTGCATTGGTTCTGTTGTGGCATTTTCTAGCTCACGTAACATGAAGTTCACTGCCAGGAAGTTTCCAGAATTATGCTTTTTTTTTTAGAAAGCTTTCTTGATGAAAAAACAAAATTAAAAAAAAAAAATCATTCCAGCTTCTTTATTAAAAAGGCAAGGTAGCAAGAACAAATAGCATATGACTGAACTTCTTTCTAAATGGCATATAATCACCAATGTTATCAATTTTAATACTTATTTAAATATGTCAAGATCTATTTAGGTTCAGACAAGCACAACTAACTTCTAAGTCAGTTCTGTCAAATAAAAATGACTAGATTTTGGTGATACTCAGTAAGTTCATGCTTATATTTTTTCCTAGCTAAATGAACTGAAATAATTATAAAATTGAAACAGTTAATAAGGTGACACCACTGTATTTAATTGTATGAAATTTACACTGTAGAAAATGTAATCACTTTATCCAGTAGTTCTTGGTGTAATTAAGACTATTCTTTTTAGATCTCTCATGTTTATGAAATTTCTTTCCTATACATAGATGTGAGAGACAGAATTCGAAGTTATGTCTCAATTAAGGATTTGGCAATTTTTTTTCTCCCTCTCCAAAGATCCATTTTTTAATAACAGGTTTTTTTTCCCTGAATGTGTTAACCATAATGGTGCTTATGTAATCTGGAGAGAACAGATATGATTCTTAGGGCTTCATCCAGGAAAGAGAGCACACAAAAAGCACGAGATTTTAATAATAAAGTAATGTTTCAGCACAGACTCTGTGATGTGCAGTAAAGATGCTTTTAAATTCCCATCAGAGCACACACCATGAACTGTGATAATGGATGTAACACATTTAAAAAAATCTGCATGTGTGAGGCTTTTTGGTCCTGTTTTAAGTGGGGTAATGTATATAAATAATAGATATTAGCAATTAGACATCCATTCCTATGCATTCATTTATATATTTGAAAATAAATTAGCCACAAACTGCATAAAAGAAGATGCAATCTCTTGTTTTCCCCTCTGTTTTCCCTGCTGTTTGCCAAACGGCATTACTGCGTTTATCTCTGTGAGAACAATGACCTCAGCTCTCCTTCTCTACATTACTAGATTAATTAGCACAAAAGAAGAATTTATAATAATTTTTCTAGCATGTCTCATCTCTAAGTTTTCCTGCTCTTGTTTGGTGGCATCTGCTCACACAGATGATGCTCTGAACAGCCCTGGTCCAAAGCTTGTTGAAGCCTTTCTGGTCATCCTTGGTGAGACCTACGAGTGTTGTATTTGCTCTTGTCTGAGCCCTGGGAACAAAATAATCACCAATTTCCTCATCTATTGCTCTGCCTTCAGAGGTTCCCCAAGCACCAGCAAACAGGATTTGGCCTTGTGTATGTGGAATAAGCAGTAAGTTGTCAGAGTGGAGTGAGCTGAGTATGCAATGACAACCACAAATCTGTCTTCCTTTGGTTTTTTTGGCTTCTATCCAGCCCTTAACATTATTAATTAAGCACAGATTGGGTTTTTTTGTTGTTGTTGTTAATTTCCTTCACATTTAGCTTTTTTAAGGAGAATGAAATCTGTTATTTGCATCATATGGTACACACCTGTGTGCCAGTAGCGGTTGAGAGAGACCTCAAACTCAAAAATAGGGAGTGTCTGGACAAGAGGACAAGTCCCCTAAATAAAATAAATACTTCAGATCCTCCTCCGAAATTAAGCATATTCTAATAGATGTATCATAGACATCCCTTTTGTAAGGATCTGTGACACAAAAGAGATGTTAATGATTCTTGGAGAACAGGGCACTTTATTGTGTTGATCTCTATTTAGAAATGCTTAATTTAGGAATTGTCAAATGATATGCATGACAGATCCCAGCTCCATTGGATATAACACACTAATCCATTATTGCAAAAGGCACTCAAAAGAAACTTCTGAAATACTTCACAGAGCCTTTTTTTAACATCCACTGGAATAACCAGGAATAGATTTATCTGATACTGACACTGGTACCTCTGTGCAAACTCTCATTGCTAAAGTACAAATGCTCTGTGGCACAATAAGCTCTAAGCTCCTCTTCTATGACTTTAGTATCACTGACAATTTAAGATCATCTTCTAGAAATTCTCATCTATCACACAAATGTCTGCAGGGCAACTTAACATTGCTTTTGGCGATGTTCTTGAACCTCCTGTTCAGCATTTAATTTCAAGTTGGTTATACATAGTTCTTTTGCAGTGGGCATTATTTAGAAATCAGCTCAAATGTGATCTGTTTTATAAAACATACCGTCACTGTCTCTCTGATGTACTGATGCATCATCTTCAATGTAAGTGAATTCTCTGCATTTCTCCAGGGAAGCAATGGATGATCTGCTTGCATCTGACAATTTCTTCTCATTTTTGGTACCCTTTGATGAAGCGTCTGTGATGCTGAATTCTGCGACAGAACTCATAACAATACCTTTCATAGGCTTTTCATCTGTGTGTTTTTCATTTGTAAGCTGGTTATCTGGTGGGATTAGGAAAAAAAAAGACTGTGATACCAAGGCAGAGATCTGAGAGAATAACATATGCAGAATTTTCAAACCTACAGTTGTTTACTTCCAAGGCCTAACCCTTCTCACCTAATGATTTCAGTCTCTTTACAGAGGTTTCTTCATTGTAAAGGTATTTGTGAACTTGCCTTCTAAGGTTTTCCCTTAAACCCAGAGGACTTAGAGGCTAAGCAATAATTCACTTCCAGTGGGTGGGATCAGGTTTGGAAAGAAAACAGAACTGTTGCATTGGTTGACATCTATTTAGAGTTTGATATCCCAGCTTCAATTTGTGGCATAAAAGAAGGCAAAACAATTATCCTGTTATTTTTCAGCTGCAACTTTGTTTCCCTAAATTAAGAGCCAACAATGTGCACACAGGCGGTACCTGGATGCAGATGTGCCAGCTCACCGTGGCTCATAATCTTGTAGCAAAGACAGCCAGATGGTCTCTGTTTAGCATCCAGATTCCTTATTTCATAACTTCATCCCCACTTGCGTTGTTGGCCTGGAAGTCAACTAGGAGATGGGATACTTCACATGCTGTCAGCGTGCCAGAGAGGCAGCTCAAAAACCAGAGGGAGAGCTTAATTTTAAGCCCCAGCTAGGGGAAAGGTTAAGAAGAGTTCTGAGTTCAATTTATTCTAGAAGAACTCCTCAGGCACAGATAAACATGGGTTGATATATAGTTTCACTCGATCTCTGAAGTGATCAAGTGGCCAAGAAACACAGTCATTCTCTCCATGGAGGGGATGATAAAACCTCATCAGTTCTTATCTACAGCTGATTAACTCCTGCACCTCGCATCAAGCACAGCCTCACTTTTTATCTCAGTTAAATCTTGTGATATGCTTGCTCTTGAGCTATATACAGAAAATCAATCTTTACAAACACCTCAGTTTTGCAAATGCTACTTTCTGAGAGGAACAGTAAGTGCTCTGAAGTGGTTCGTCTGCACTTGCCTGCAAGGAGTCTGAAGAGAGTGCATATCTCTTGGTTTTTAGGTCCCTTTGACTTCTGAGACATGTTAAAGAAAAGCCAAGGAAAGGCTGACAGAGAGTGAAACCTTGATGAGACTGCAGCTGTTTCCCCAGTATCCTTGCAGAGAGAGGAGGAAATGTTGATGGGATGGATGGATGGATGGATGGATGGATGGATGGATGGATGGATGGATGGATGGATAAGTAGTATCTAGTTCAAGTCCAGTGAAGGCCACTGAGGTGGTGAGGGATAGCAATTGTTTTGTGAGTCCAAAAGACACAAGCCCTACCTGTTAGCAAGGTGGCAATATCACAAATGGGTCCTGTTTGTGCACACTGAGAGATGCACCCAGGCTGAGCCTTTGGATATACACAGAGCAGATCAAAAGGCTTGGGCAAGATTAACAATTATTTTCCACTTTCAAAATCTGCCCAAAAATCTAGACTAGATATGTTTTAATTCATGATTTATTTGTTGAGTTCCCCAATTCTGCAACAATACAATGGCCCATGGAATGCATTTAAGCATTCAAGAAGCGAGACTGAAAAGTCTGACAGAAGTAATCAGTAAATGCCAGACTGACATTTACTGTATCCACCGACTTCTACTATTCATACTTGGAGTCAATTTTTATTCTTGAAGTGCTGTTGAAGAGAAATCAAAACCAGAAATAGAAAGGCATAGACATAACCTGAATTTTTCAATACAGCACCATCAAACAAAAGGGTAACAAAAGCTGTCACTCAGGGACTCTTCTGTTTGTTAAAGCATACTACATCTTGGAAAATACAGTACATTTTAGTGTCAGACTCTTAGTTTGAAAAGCTCCCTTTCAGTAATGTTATACTTGTCTTGTACAGCTAGATCAAGTCTTCACGCAATCACTGTAACAAGCAACTTGCTATGACAAGCGAGATCCTTGCTTCCAGAAAACACTGCAGGAGAGGCTAAAGCAGTGTACAATTATAGGTCTCCATTTCATTTTTATGCAATTACCTTCAGTTCAGCTGTGGGTCCATCTACATTATGTCTTTTATCAATTTAATGTTTGCACAAAGTGTCTGAAGAAATAAAGATTGTGCCAGACCAGCAGAAATAAAAGGTGGTTAGCACTTTTTTTTTCCCCATTATAGTTTGTTGCTGGATGGAACAGTAGTAGGTTGAGAGTTTGGAACAAATAGATGTAGCCAAATAGGCTTTAAAAATATATTACATACCACTCATAGTATTTATGATTACTGTTAAATGAGAATATAAAAAAAACAAATTACAATTAAAGATGGGAAGAGGGTCAAACTTTGCAACTCTCTTTTAAGAGCCAGTGTTCAGCTTCAAATGTCCACATATGTCTGTGTTTTTAACGTATAGAATCAACAACTGAAGTGAACTTAAAGGGAAAAATAAGTGTATCATGATGAAGAAATCTCAGATTATTCAGTGTTAGACTGTTAGGCAGAGGCTGCTAAAGGTACACCCCCACAATGTGCCATTTTTAAATAGTATGAAGTAGCAACTTTCTTCCCCACATGGGGAAGCTGGGACTCGCCTTGGCTGTTGCAGTAGAAGACTGGGATTGTTCACCCATGTTTGTATTAAAGATAGTCTCAATACTCACATGGAATTTATTTTTTCTTTTTCTTTTTACAGTTGGGTGATTCAGATGGCTGACTACAAGTGTCTAAATTCATGAAACACAAAGTAAATCACTTACTTTTCAGTGATGCCAGCCCCAGATCCCTCTGGTTAATGGGGAGGAGCAGTGATACCAAGACTGGCATTTGCAGTATGTCCCCTGACCTCTTATTTCTCTTCATTGGCTTTAGGCACAAACCAGCATCTTGCAGCCCTGGAGAAGAGGAGTCTGCAGTTTCCCTGCATGCTTCTGAAATTAGATTTAGTATAGAGGTATACAAGGGCTCTAAGTCTATTTTCGAGAAGGAACAGAGGGTTTAAGAGGTGCTCTCTTCTGCTGAACAGGGACTGCAGCAATGCAGGTAATCCAAAGCAGCTCTTGGAGCAGCTGTTTGGGAGGAGACTCCACTGAAGGAGAAAGAGAATTGATCTCTGACCCTCCTAGGTCTCATCCCCATCTTACAAGCAAAGGATGAGGGAGCCTGTGGCTCTGCTCAATGCTGGCATTTATTCCAAGTTCATCCTGGCAGTGACCCTTTGTCTCACACCCCTGTAGCAAGGCGTCCCAAGGGTTAATGCTAAACTGTGTGGAAAACTGTAGCAGTTTAGGACCTGTAACTTTTTAATTTTCTCCTGAGGCATGTTGGTGCATGAGTGCCGCATTCATTATCCCCTGCCCTGCTGTCGCTACCTGTCTGTTTAATGTAGCACATGCTCATCACTGAAGGAGCTGTGTGCCATGTCCATTCAGTCCCCAGATGACACAGGCAGAGCCACATCAGACCTGATGGATGAAAACTTGTATGTATGAAGGCTTGATCTCAGCACACTTGGTTCTCATAGAGCCATGAAACCCAAACCTCAGGGTTTGACAGCAGTGCTTCAAAAAGGCAAAAGAAAAACAAAACGCTTTTTCTTGATAATTTAAGAGATATATTAGTCTGCCAGGGAGGGAGCATCTCTGCATGCATGGGGACAGCAGCTTACCTGGATGGTCCTCACTGCTCGATGTCACTCCAGGGAGGGCCAGTAGAGGCAGGGAGCTGGTGCGACGGTCTTGGTGGAGAGAAGAAAACAAAATTTAAGAGGGATAAGTGTCAAATGAATGTGGTTTGGCACAGCTATCACCCTCAGCCACTTAGTGACGGTCATTGACTTCTGGAGTTGTTGGTCTGAGGTCAAACAGAAGCAAATCTGCTCCCTTGCTGAGGGAAGTAACATGGCATGGTGTGCTGCTTGTGTTACCTTCTGTCTCTTTTCAGAAAAGGAAACAAAAAATAAAACAAACTGCCAAGACAGAAAGTTTCACCCAAGAAGAGGTGAAGAGGATCATCAGCAAACACAGCAATTCAGGTAGGCACAGAAAATTTGAGAGCTGGGAGGTCTGAGATGAAATGTGGAGCATCATCCATGCCCAAGCCCCTCAGAAACCTAAAATGAGGATCCCAAATCATGAGTAAAGGAGGAGAGAGGAAAATTAAATTTAAGCCCAAACTCCAAGCTTCATGGCTTGTCAGTCTTGGTGGACAGGATGCCCAAGGTCTCTGTGGTGGCAAGCCCAAGTCCCACACGGAGCAACGCTGAGCTCCTCCACCTCGGATGCGACTGCCAGGCTGTTCACTCCATGCCTAAGGCTTGGAGGCTTAAATCTCCTTTTCTTCTCTCTCCAAGTGTCAGGGAGGCAAAGTAGGAGGGGGTGTGGGACTATCCCAGCAGTGAGTGCAGCAGATGGAGCAAACTCCATGGGAACTGCTGTGGCCCAGGTGGAGAGGCCGGAGGGAGCGCGGGCGCCGTGGCCCGTCGGAAGGGAGCTGCTCCAGACCCATCTATCACAGGGCCTTCCAGAGATTCGTGCCCATTACATTTTGCTGAGCACAGGCAGAAGGATGCAGGGGATTTGGAGACTGTTTATTTTTGTCATGAGGAAACAGGAAATAGTACACAAGGCTATAAATATATCCCGGGCTTCAGATGACATCATGAACTCGTGCAAGTGCTTCACTACTGATTTATGATGATGGACTGGTAATTCACAGGAGCTTTGGGTTTACTTTATTTTGCTGTTGCAGTAACAAAGCTAATGGTGCAATCCCGGGAGGGGGTATTTTATCAATAGTGAATTTTTGACCTCATTGCATACATTTTAACTTCATGAATTAGTGACCCAGCTAACTGTAAAGCCTTCTATAGGCTTATTGTAAATCTATCACAGGACTGGCAAAAACTTTTGGCCCAGATCCTAAGCACTGACAGGCATGTGTTGATGGACTGCATAGCAAGCACTTCCACTAATATTTTTTACTAATTATGCCATATATTAAGAAAAAATGAATGAAGCCAATGTTTATATGCCGCTTTAACTGCTTTTCATATAAGAAAGCAACACAATCCCTAATAAATTTTCACCTTCAACATTTCTATTCATTATGATTTTTACCATGATGAATGAAGTTAGAACTGGAGAGGGAGGGGGTTCATCTTGAAATCTGTTCAGTGAATGACTGAATTTACTTCCCTTCCCCAACTTGTGTCGAGGAAGGAGGGAACAGATGGACACAGGAAGAAGAGGGAGGCGAGTGCGGAACGAAGGAGATGGGTGAGGAACAGATGGAGTCAGGAGAAAGTGAAGAGGAGAGTCAGCAAGGATGGTAGAAAAGTTTTCCGCTTGACCTTGAGTTGAAATGAAGATCTGCATGCAGCATGGGGCAGCTAGCTTTTTGGGTTGCATCCTTTTTTCTCTCCATGGCACTTAGCTATAAGGTCCTGTGAGCCATCCCGGCAGCCCAGCGCATCCCAGGGGACCTGCAGAGCCGGGAGCTGGATTTTCCCTTGGGGTCACCTGCTGCAGAAGGGCACCTGCACTGTGTTCAAGCCCTGTAATGGTAATGGCAGGGGAGAACTCTGTGCCAACAAAGTAACAAAAATGGGTCGGGATGTTGTAATTCTCCCAGGCATCCTAGCCAAGGCAGAAATTGGAGTTTATAATTTTGAAGAAGTGTACTACACCCAGTTTGTTAGGATCCAATGGCCAAAATACTCAGAGTAATTTATGATTTTGCCTGCTTAAAGCAAGACATTCGAGATGGCCTGATTTTCAGAATATGCTGAGCGTCTGTGTTTTGATGTGTATTGAATTATATATCCCAAATCACTAGTAAGTCCCGGAAAATCTTGATTGTGTTCTTAATTCAGTTAAATTGCCTGCATATACTCCACTGGTTCTGGCTTTGCTAGCTAAAGAATGGAAGAGGTGAAAGCTAAATATTGGCCATGTGTGTCATTCCCTTTGAAGAAAATGGGAGCCATGTGCACTCACCTAACAGCAATGTTTGGCCCCAAGTATGATTTCACAGCTGGGCCCTAACTTCAGGAATGCCAAAGCACTAAATGACTCAATTGGAGTAATCTGATCAATGCTGTATTTTCGCTGTGGATTTAAATTGCACACACAGCAAGAGCAGAGTTGGTTTTCTTCTCTCTCAAAATCACTTTTCTCTGCAGACTTGATAGCATAAATATGAAGTATTGCTCTCATCACACAAATAAGTGAAATGGCAGAAAACGTATGTCAAATAAAATGCACAACATTATGTCCTTTTTACTTTTTGGAGGCTGTTTAAGAAAACGGCTTCATTAATTTTGACTGAATAAAATGTTCCTTTAAGGGATTTCAATAGGTGACATGAAAAATGTTAATACGAATGATCAAGACAATGGAGGTTAAAACTGTTTTGAAAATATGTTTCTTTTATAGATCTCGGCTGTTGGAAGAGTTACAGAATAAATATACGGTAGTGCTGACATTCAGTGCTGTTTCATCTTAGCAAAGAGTTTTTAATAAAGAAAATTCTTTTCAAGGAATGCTTTCTGCAGCCAGTCTTCAAAAAGAGGTTTTCCCCCCCTCCCAGTTTAATAAAATTAAAGTAATTTATGTCATATTGATATGTCGATATGTTTTTCAATAAACTTTTTCACAGAGATTTTTTAAAAAATTCTCTTCACTTTAAAAATTATAATTATATGTCTTCCTCCCACTTTGAAAATGGCACAAGGTGCTCATTTGCAGAGCTCTACTGTTCAAATCTTCACTGAGAATAGAAATGTCATGACTCAGTTAACAATGCTTTATTATTCACATTGATCTTTTTTTATAGTGTTCTTTATCTCAAAAACATTGTAAATCAGATATCTTCCTCCCACTCTTTTGTTCATTTGCAAATTTTTATTATTCTAGTTTAAAAAAGCAATGGAGTGTCAAGAGTCAGTGTATATTGTTTATGTTCTTTTTTGCTTTAAAATTACTTTTAACTATAAAAAGTAAGATGTATAGCAGGGGGAAAAAAAGCTGCATTTAAAGATGCTTAAAAAAGAATTGAAGGGATCAGTGTGAATTTTATGCTGTTCTCTTACACCTTGGAGTTGTAAGGACTTTGCAAGAAGGGGGACTGAGCAATTTTTGAAAACGTTTTATGTGCTAAGTCCAAAGTCCTTGTTGCATCAGACATCATCATCATCTGTGTTAAAGGCTGGACATAATTCATGCCCTAAATGACCACAATAGCAAAATTCCCAGTGTGTTCACTGGCTGGTTTGCAGGGCCTGCCCAGAGCTCCTCCTGCCCATCACTCCCTGTCACAGCCCGGTGCAAAGTCCTCAGGAGCCCTCAGGTGATGAGCACCAGGATAAATCCCTGAATTGTCACAGGAACCTCACAGAGTTGGTATCAGTGCTAACTGCAGCAGAAACACAACATCAGCTGATCAACAGGCAAGGCAACCCCTGAAACCCATGGGGCTGGATGTGGGATACAGCTGGGCACCTTTCAGGAGAGCCTTATTGGAGCCTTCAGGACTTGTTTGCAGATCAGCTCTCCCAAATTCCCCTTCAGCCACTGTTTTCTTTCCCTGTCATGTTTTTCTTTAGGTCCATATTTCTGTCCTGGCAGTTGTGACTTTTTGAATGGCTTCCATGAGATAAATCTATTACAGGAATTGGGGATAGTCCAGGGAGCAGCAGGATCTCGTGGTATTTCACATGCTTCTTGCTGTTAGGTAATTTTTTAATCATCTTTTCCCTGTTTTGAATTTTATGATCAGAGCATCCTGGCACCCTGTTGTTATTCCAGCAGGTCTTGAAAGAGATCATCCTCTCTGGGGGTCACTGAGATGGAGTGGTTATACCTGAAGTTGCATTTAAACCCCAGACTGGATTTTTTTGGGGGTCTTATTGAATTATAGAGTGGTTTGTGTTGGAAGGGACTGAAAGACCATCTAGTTCCAGCCCCCCACCATGAGCAGGGACACTTTTCACTGGACCAGGTTGCTCCAAGCCCTGTGGAACCTGGCCTTGAACACTCCAGGGATGGGGAGGACCCTGTAGGTGTGTGGTGGTCCTATTATATGGAACAGCCCTAAAAAGTGTTGTAAAGGAAGCTAAAGTCTGTAAATGAAGCTAAAGTCTGCTTTCCAAATTCTTTTGTGTCTTTTGTTTAAAACTGCACCCTGCTGACATTTGCTAGAGGGATGTCCATTGCTCATGGACATCTTGTTTTGCAGGGCTAACTCAAACCTCTCAAATTCTCTTTATTCCTCACTGCACAGAGTGAAACTGGAGGGTTTGATGCATTGTCTCGTTTGAACTGACCTTGCTGTTTTCAAAGCAGAGAAAAAACAAACTTTACAATTGTTGATGTTGCTGCCTCGATGTCGCTGCTGCATTAATTCACTCTTCCTTCCTCTCATGGTTAATGACTCGCCCCACAAAGAGGTTAAGGTCAAATTTCAGAAACAAAATCCTCACCTGAGCTGAGTAGCCAGAAGTGGACAGGGCTTTATTTAATACACTGGCACAGTAACTAAAGGTAGGTGTCACCCATGGACATCCTTGTGTGGTTCCTCACTTTTTAGCTGAGGAAATTTATAGGTAATATAAAACAGAAAATGCTGAGTTTATTACAAAAGATTTTTTTTCCATGTAAAAATTCTGTATCATTAAATTTGGAAAGCACTTAAAATTCTCAGTTTTATTTTTGGTAATCACTATGTATTGAAAAGTGAAAATATCAGAGGGATCTCTAGGCAGAATTTGTGAACTTTCCAATGAAAAGACAGTACAGTGTCTTCCTTTCGTGTCCCAAGGTCCTTGAAAACTGTGCTGCTCCCTGAATGACACAGAAGTTGTGTGCCAAGAGTTTATTCCCAAAGCAGGCATTACACACAGTTATGGTCACAAAGACATCCTTGCATAGCATTAATGCCAGAGCTGCTCCGAGACTGTCAGCATTTTCATTTGGTGGGGAAAAACGCCAACAAACCCACATATATTGACACCATCAAGCCCATATATATTCTTAAAATAAATAAAAAATATTTAAATGCTGTGAAATAGAGCTCCAAATCAGAGAAGATGCAGCATTTCTCAGAGATTGTCCTTAGAGCTCTACTGTTGGCAAATTGACACATGATAATATATGACTACAACCCTCCCCATCTTCTAATAAGGTATAAAAGTTTTCTTTCATTTGATCCCATTGGTGAGTGGCAATCTGTGAGAGTCTTATGTCTTCTATGAGACTTTTCCAGCAAACACTTCCATTTGTTTCCCTCTTGCCTGCATGCCGTGCTGGAACACAACTGGGAGCTGGACTTGCACACTGTAATAAACATTATTAATCTTATTGCCATCTGAGCACCTCCCCAGGTGTTGTAGAACAGGCTGTGCTGGACCATGCTGGAAAACTACTTATTTATCTTTGCAAGGGCTTGATCCTGTACCACCAGATGTCAAAGAAAACAGTTCCAGGGAGCTCAGATCAGGCTCCAAACCAGCCTCCAACATGGTGGCCTTCTCTGGGTTTCCTTGCTCTTTTCCTCAGAAAAAGGCACAGACAAAGCAATTAGCAATATCTGAAGCAGAAGATGTATCGTGCTGTGCATCTTTTCACAAATCCTTTTTTCCCCCTGCACCAAATATGCAGAACATCTATTCTGGGGGCAGACAGATGACATCCACTGTTACTTATGTATGTAATAAGTACTCTTAAAACGGTGTAGTCTTGCTGGCTCTGGCAAAGGCAAACATGGTAAGTGTTCTGCTCACAGCACTAAACACACTTCTCTCACTGTGCAATGGAAGAATGTGTTTAAACTCGCAGTCTATCACTATTCCTGGATAGTGTAGGAGAGTCAGGAACACTCAAGATGTCTTTTCCTGTGTATATTAACTTGTTCTGAAGAAAATAGTGTTCTTAGAAAACACGACTCTTATGGCAGAAGAAAGTTTCCTTCATGATTGTGCTACAAAGGCTTCCGAACAGCTGCTTGTTCCTCTGGGTGCATGAAATATGAGGTTCAGCCTGCTCAGAAGTGCAAACACGTTATTTCTTCTCACTGTGGCACCTTCACTGCGGTCATTTCCACCTAGCTTTGTGATGCTGGCAAGTGCAGCAGCAGCACAATGTCTGCATTGTGTGAGCTCTTGGAGGAGAGCTGTAGAGCTCCACAGCCCCAGGGAAATGCCAGTCTCCCCAGATCTGTCTGTTTGTCCTGCTTCCCCAGGAGCTGCATTCACAAGGAGTTTTGTTAGTCTGATGTGGGCAGTGAACACCAGAGTTTCAGGTGTTGCTGGACTGCTCTGTGCTCACAGGGCTGTTGGGCAATCTTCAGCAGGCTGGGCTTGCCAAGGCCACAGGGCTTGCCACCCCTTGTCCATCTTCCTTGGGGGTGCCCAGCACAGGGACAGCTGAGAGCCCAATGCTCTCCCCAACAATCCCTGACATCAAAATCATCACTGAAGTTTTGCACAAGGCTCAGGTGTACAACCCCTTCCAAATGAGGAGGCCACAGCCCAGCCCTGAGAGGAAGAAGTGGGTGTCAAAGAAATGGAAGAGGTGCCACTATTTTAACACAGATTAGGCAAAATCTAACCCCCAATTAATCCTTCAGAGCAGGGCCACTGGTTTGTTCTTTTTCAATCTGTTCTGTATTCAAAGCAAGCACAGTTTTTTCTGTCGCTATACTGCTATTGTTAACAACTATAAATGTATTAAAAACACAGGGGCATTTTAGTATGTGTATTGTGCATAAGAAATATTGTTACATGACAAGCTCCAATTGGCAAGTGAAAAGAGGCTTTATTGAAGGAAATAGCAGTAGCAAACAGTGAACTATGCAGAATAATGGTAATTGTTCCTTTAACATTGGCAGCGCGCGTTCACTTAATATGACTGCTCCTCTGTCTCTGCCTCATCCAGACCCAGAGGACCTGTTAGACAAGCAGGCAGCCACCTCTCTCTGGGATCAAGCTGTCAATGCAAACTTGCTTTCTTTCTATTTCTCCGAGCTAAGCTATACCCCCAGAGCTCCCGAAGCTTTTCCTGAGTGAAAGCTTTAAAAAAGCTCCATTCTAAATTACATCACACGAGCTGTTCTCTTCAGACTGACAGAACAAAAGCAGAAGTGTGGGGGGGGGGGATGCCAAAAGTACCATCTGAATGACTTGAGTTGCAGGGGATGATTTACCTCCTCATGCAATATCAGAGCAGGCAAACATCTTGACCTTGCCTGCCAAAGCCTCTGAGTAGCAGAGAAAGTTTGCATCATGTGTGTTTCCAGTACAAATAGAATCATAGAAAGGTTTGGGTTGGAGAGGACCTTAAGGATCATACTATTCCAAGCCCCCTGCCATGGGCAGGGACACCTTCCACCAGATGAGGTTTCTCAGAGCTCCATCCAGCCTGGTCTTGAGCATTTCCAGGGATGGGGCAACCACAACTTCTTGCTGTCTTCACAGTAAAACATCTCTTCCTAATATCCAGTCTAAACCTACTCTTCTTCAGATATAAGCCATCCCCCCTTACCTATCACTTCATGCCTCTGTCAAAAGCCCCCTCCCAGCTCTCTTGTTGGCCCTCATGAGGTATTGAATCCATTGGGTGTAGGTTTTTTTGATTGCAACACTGGTGTCTTGGGAGCCCATTTCTAACAGGGGAGGTGCTTTCTAAAATTTTTGGATGATGTGGTTTCTAACACAGCCAGCTCATTGCTGCTGGAAGAGCCCAGCCTGTGGGTGCTGCCCAGCCTGGTGTACTCATCCTTTAATCAGCAACACCCCAATTAATGGTCATGGTGAGCACTGCTGAGGGCCACTGCCAAAATTTGAAAGGTCTCTTGGGCTGGGTCCATCTGGGATGCTCCAAATGACATTTTCAGAAGTAATTGGAGCAGATAAGCATTACCCACTTCTGGAGTGGCTGGGTAGAAAGCAGATAAATTGGCATGTCTCCCCATTCTAAAGGCTTTCAGATGGTGTTAATTGGTATGAGAAGCCTCAGTTAGGAACACATCCTCAGCTGGGAGGGGAGGGGGCCACAGGCCTTGCTTCTCCTTTAGGAGATAAATAGGGGAAAGAGGGCAAACAACATCATGGCAGTTCTCCAGGTAATGTGCACAATTAGTAGCCCTGGAAAGGAGGCAGCTTAAAGGTTGCCTGATACTAAAGTAATCAAGTGAGATCCTGCAAGTGGGAATAAGCAGCATTTTTGTGGCTCCTAAACTGACCCTTTTGGGGTTCTTACTCAGTTTCTATAAGAGAATGGTGGTGAGGTTATGAGCTCATTCTCATGATCTAAGGCTTTTAGGCCTCTGCACAGCATTTTTGTGTTTGTGCTGCTGTTTTGAGTACTCTTCAAAATTTCTTTAGCATTAACATAAAAAATAATCTCAATTTAAAGGTGGGCTGAAAGTGGAAACAGATGAAAAATATTAAGGAAAAAGTGTTGCTTCTAGCCCCCAATGAGATTAGACTTATTGAGCTAATTTTTTTCATGGAAGGTGCTGCTTTAAGTACCTGAAATGATGCTCTACTCTAAGAGCTGAGAAGGTGAGGCGTTTACCTGAGTATCAAAGGGGCTGCCCAGTTTGAGAAAAAAATGGGAAAAGAAAGTTTCACTAAGCAGGAGAAGCTCCTCAGCTGGTGATGTGCCTTTGTTTTCCCACATGGGTGTTTTGTGAACAGCTCAAAGCTGTATTGTTATCAGAGGAAAGAAGAAAGTCAAGCTAGGTCCCCTAATTGACTTCACGAGTGTGTTAAAATATAACTCCTGATAGAATCTGGGAGATCCCCCTTCCCTTTAGTTAATGTCCTGTGGCCTCTCACTGAGATGGTCTTGGATGTGTTTTCCAACCAAAGTGATTCTATAATTCTGTGTTTTCCCCAGGGAATACAGCAATTTTCATGCAGTTGACACAACTTGTCTTACCCAAAAGGGCAGAGGCTGCCTGGGGACCTTGATTCACTGATGCAGCCTTGAACCCCGAGTTCTGAGTGAGTAAAGTTTGTCTTTTGCTGTCTTTTTATTGGTAGCCCATGTCTGAGTTTTCTTTATGCACCTGACCAGTGAAATGAGCCTGCCTCAATCCATGAGGGACCATCCTAATGCCCATTAAAGGTGATGGAAATGTTTGGCTAAAGGGCAAACCATAGCAAGTGTTGTATCTGATACCTACACCAAAATGAAAATCTTAATTATGCAAAACCTTGATTAAAATGATCACAACTGAGGTAACCACTGGTACTGAACTGTATGCTTTGTCTCATCTCTGCTGCTACCAATGGCACAGATAAAGATGCTGGACTTTTGAAGGTTGTGGAATAAGTTATTAAACATAACCCTAGTCTAGATTTCTGAACCATGTGTTTAGGATATTTTGAAAGTTCTAGTTTAGCTCACCCATCTTTATTTCTCTGTTTCAGTAGGCAATGCTTCCTATCTTTTTAGTTATTCTAGGCTTTTGCATTGCCTTTCACCACCATGACCTCTGAGAATCTCAAAATCTTTAACTGGCAAAGTTGGAAACTTGGTGATGTCTGCAGCACTGTGCCTTTCTCCTCTGTTTGGAGGGGAAGACGTAGTTCTCATCTAAATGACTGAACGCTTGGGAGGCACTGGGATCCTGATGGGTGTGGGATTTTGGGCCACACAGAGGGCACAAAAATAATGTTTTGCAGTTTCTTTGGTAAATCTTGATCTGAATACAAATTGTGTCTCAAGTTGTGCTTCTAATAGTGTTAACCAGTGGCTTGCTTTGCTATCAAATGAGGAAAACGTTATCTGGAAATAACTTTCAGATAACAGGCAGGGTGCAATATTCCCAGACTCAATTCCAGCATAGCTGGCCTTCCAGCTGGACAGCAGGGAAGCTTCTTGTGGCCTGGGGACAAGTGTGCTTGTAGGCAAAGGTCTGTGAGCCTCTGACACTTGGCCACCAGCAAGACGTGGAGTCCCTGGGGAGCTGTGTGTCTGAGAAGGGATTAATTTGCTTATGCCACCGTGCAGACCACACTGCCCTCTGCTCCCTCTTTGATTCACAGCCTGGGTTGCTCTGTCTGGCTTCAGCCTTTGGGGGTGGACTGAGGGAATGACCTATTCCCATCTGGACTGAGGTCCACAAAATGCTCTCAGAAATCTGTAGATGTAATTTCTCCCTTTTATTCTCCAAGAATGTGTAAGACAAACTTTATGTTGTCGTTGAGCTTGCTAAAAAGGGAACAGAAATGCATGCCTTTTTCCATGTGTTTATTTTGAGTCATGACTCTTCTGGGAAGTGTGATTTGTTTGTCTTTCCATGACAAATGACAATGGTTTAAGTTGCATCCCTGCCAACCTCTTTCTAAGTGGTTTCAAGTAGTTTACTTACAGGGATTATTTCATCTGCCACAGAACACGAGGCAGCTCTGAGGTAGTGTCTAACTTGCACTGAACAAAACCATGGAAAGTTAGCTTAAGGCAGGAAATTTAAGGTGTTCAAGAGACAGTAGGCTCACAGGAGCATGAAGTGATTGTTTGCAAGTGTTTTGCACTTGGAGAAAAAAGAAGTGATTTGACTTTTCCTCTCCTGATAGCACCAGAAAGACCAGGAAAGTGCTGACTGCTTAAATTCTGACTGTCCCTCAATAAGAGCTCATGCTATTAAACCCCCTGTAAAGTGGGAGCATACAGTACCTAAGCATACATGATTTGGTGCTGGAGTAATTGCTGTAAGCTAATATAGGCTTTGTAAATGTCATTGTCCATGTCTTGTGGCTGCCTTGCTGAGCTTCTGAAAGAGTCTGAAATTCTCTGCAGCAAACATCTCCAGCTCTCACATCTTAGGGTCACTCGTTATCTGCAGCAGGAGGGTCAGGCTTAGGAGACTGCAGCTTCTTTCCAGCCTGCAGGTTTCCTCCCCCTTCAAGTCTGTTTTTTACTCTTGCCAGTACCCTGCCTTCTGTTTAAAAGCATTAGTAATACCAAATAAAGCTAAAGACGCTTGCTATAACAACTAAGTTGTTTCCTTTTTAATCAGAGCACATGCTTATGCCAGGTTTGGCATGAAGAATCTGTGGAAGTGTTTGGTTCAGGGCACAGTAAGCTGATCATTTGTTAGAAGTAGTGCTTTACATATAATTTTGCTTTTAGTGGTACAATTTACTGGGAGGTTGGTACAAGCATTGGTAATATAATTTTTGCTTGGTTGGAGGTGGTTAAAACATAAAGACTAGGAAATAATTCTATTGCCATGTGTGTTGAATTGTGGTTTGGTCGCAGCAGTTGTCTGCAGCTAAGTGGCCATCAAAACCTTTCTTGGGGTGGCAATAAATTATAAAAAAATCTTCTGAAAATATCAGTTTTCAAAGAGTAAAAGATGCAGCAATTATTGTGACACAGGTTTGCAGTCTGTTTCTGATTATCTTTTTGGCTGGAGAGTTGGGGTTTCTAATTGTAAGGTTAAGGAATCCTTTTTATCTATCTCTTTCCTCCTAATCCTATGCTAGACAGTATTGATTTCTGTGCCTTTTGTCTTCTGGGGAAGGAGACAATCTCTGGCTCATGCGAACATCTTGTTAGAATCTGCTGAGGATTAGGGGGTGTGACAGTTTTCTTGCTGAGCCTTTTTATTGGGGATTTTTATGCCTGCTTTTCTGGGAGGTCTTTGAAATGTCTTTTATGTAGCAATCATTTCACTCTTTCTTTGTTGTCTCAAATGTTGAGGCTGTATTCTTCTCATCTGTTCCTGTTTATATTCCATACTAGCTGGTCATAACAGTTTAGCTTGAAACTATCATCACACTGTGTGCTTCTGAATCACAGGAGTGTTGCTAACAGCTCTAGGACGACTGCAAATTTGAGGGTTTTTTTAGGGCATCTGAAGACTTAGCATGGTATTTTAGTATGAAATACTGATAAAGAGGTTCCAGATGAAAAACAGTCTAGGAATTGGATTTTTCAAGCATCCTCAGCCAGGTATAGGCCCTTAAAAATGCTGCTGCTCTAATGAGAGATGTCCCCCTTAGGGTGGTGTTCATCATTCCAGCTCCACCTGATAGGTAGGATTGTTGTTCAGTCTTGCCTAAACTCCTACAGAAATCAATGGAAGACAAACCCATCCTGCTGCAAGTCATCTCACCTTGACTGAAGAGATTAAGCCGGGAAAAAATTGCCTTTTTTTTTGAAAGTCTGGTTTTGTCCCTACTCTCACCCCCCCTTCTCCCTGCAGTTGGCTACAGATAATTATTCAGACCAGAGCCCAGACTTCTCTGAAGTCAGATGATTGACTAATCCTGGCCAAAGAAATGAAAGAAACTTAGCTTTCCATAAGGTTCTTCATCTCAGTTTCAGGAAGTAATGGGTTCAGTCAATGTACTGCAATACAGGTAAAGCAGTAGATTATGTTTCCTAAAATTTTTATTAAACCAATGCTTCTATATCTTGAGTAGCTATCTTAAAACATATGGACTTCTCATATCTTTTAAAAGGAGATGGTATTTCTGGCACTCTGTAAGTTCAGGTACCAGCTGGGCAGATCCCAGATTTAAGGTTGGGCAAGGAGCCAGGGTTATGTAACCTTGCTGATAATGAAGATATGAGAGACAGGTTTCTGAGACATTCACAAGGGAAAACTAGTTGCATCACCTTCCTCTTAGATAAGATTGCGGTAAGAATTTTGGTATTGTGACTTCATTACCAAAACTGAGGGACTGATGTGCACAAGATGCTATCTCTAAATATTAATCTAGCTAAACTCTTTATTTTACTAAACTGGGTATCATACCTTTGTAGAGGAAAAAGCTACCTCTACACATGCTTACTTTTTGCTGCAATAAATACTTCCCTGAAAGCTGGTATCTTTTATTCTTTCCCTACCAAAAATTTGCCCCGTATAACAGCACTTCCACCTCCCTTTGTGTACAGCCTCTCTAGCCTAATTTTTAGTGTCAAAAGCCATATTTAATACAGTTCAATTTCACACATAATCACAAACCCCATTCTTCCAGATACGGCCTCAGTTTATTTTTTATCACACATCTTTTTGTTAAGGTATTTTATACATAGCATAATATGCAATGATACGGCACTGATGTTTATCAAAATTGTTTTACACTGTACTTATTTCTATTCCTGTCTTTTGGATCAAGTACAATACAGCTGCAGATTAATACCACCTTTTAAAAAAGGCTTAATGTGTTTATTTTCTTACCACATTCGCTTCATCCACTAACCTGTTATATGGATTATATTTAATGGGAATCTTGTGGGACTATCAAAGGGCATTTACTTTCTATTGAAATAACAATTAAGATAACACTCAACTAATACAGTAATCAAATAAACCTGACAAATAACAAAAACTTTTTTAAAGCTGCAGAGGCATGCTAACAAATCTATTTGATCAATATATGGGATGTGAAAAAAGAGGAGACAAGATTGACTGATGAATAAAATGGAACTGACACAAATAGGCTGACAGCCAGTCGCAAGTCTCTTTAGGGCAAATGCAATTAACTTAGAATAATAGACTCAAATTTGATGGTTAGAAATGCATTTTTATTAACAATCACAGCCTGAATCATTATGCACTCTTATGAATAAAATTGTAGTTATACTGAAAGTCTGTGTATACATGTACGTACAAAAAAGCCTTGTTGAAGGAGAGCTTTATTTTTGTGACAGAATGGTTGTATGGGATTTAAAATATAAAGCATACACAAGTATAAATCTAAATATTCAAACCAGTGATATAAAAATTACATATTAAGTGTGCTAGTATTAATGATAAAGGCAATAAGCATCGGTCCCAGGACTGCTTGTTCTTTTGGGATGTGAAATTGCAATCAGGGATTTACAGATTTCATTCTGAGGCAGAGAAGTCATTACTAGAAACATAAGCTCATTCTCTTTACTTTAATAGCTATTTTAAATCATTCATTTAGAAAATACATTAACTATTTATTGTATAGGCAGTACGTTTCCACTGGCATTTCATTTTCATGCTTTTTTATAATCCTTTTTAGCAAATTATTTTATTAAAAGAAGATTAGAGTTAGAAAAGGATCCTACCAATTTTTGAAAATGCTACTCTTGAAGAAGAATATTCCCCATTATTAACAGGTATGCAGCATTAAAACTTTAAAGGAAGGGAAAAGATTCAATTGCTAATGTGTCCTTTTTCTTTTGACCTTCATTGCAGTGGCTGATTGCTATTTGTAAATTGCTTTCAAAATTATTAATCTCATTTAATTTCCGAATAAATACATAATCTTCTTTTTTTTTTTCCCTCCCAAAAATCCTCAGGCTTTAGATATGAATAGAGCTGCCCAAAGGTTATGTTGTAGTGCAGACATCTCTTATTTGTGGGAAAAGAGAAAAAACACCACTTGATGCAGACAAGCACTACAAGGTACTAGTGCAATATAACACGAATATGAAACTACAATACTTGCAATGCTTAGTGCTTAAATATCTTCAGAAAAAGGTGGAATAGCAAGAATTAAAACTGCACTGGGAGTTATTTAAATCCAGTGTTCTCCAGGTTCATGTTTGTGGTGGACTTCTGGCTGGATAGGGACAGGAGAGCAGCAAGATACAATGCCCTGGTTGCCTACAGCATGAAAAACCTCACTCTGGTTCTCAGCCAGCTCCTGGAGCTGCTGAGAGTGATCCAAGAAACATCCAAGCTTGGTTTCCTCCACCTTGAAGGTGATTTTAAGCCTTCCCAAGTCTCCAAAGTGAGAAGTGCACAGACACACTGGGGAGGCAGAACACCTCCTGTTGGGTAGGGGAGAGGCTCATGGAGACCACTGAGAACAGGGTTGGTGTCTGGCTGGGGAAGAGATTTTTCTGGTAAACACCTGGTGTCTGGGGAATTTGTCTTCGATTTTCTGCCTCTAATTAGCCTTAAAGTCATTACTGCGTGGAGAAAACTTCTTGGGAACTCCAACAGTTGCTGGAGATGTTCCAGCCATTTCTTTCTCTCATAATCTATTCTAGATAGTCACCACAACACTTTGTGAGCTGGCTTCTTGAATAGCTGGCATTGCTTGTTCTTAGAGATAAGATGGATGGATCACATGTTGTTCTAGCACCACCAAACCTGGTGTGTGCCTAAAATGGCAAAAATCCAGTTGGTTCTGGCATAGTTGTTTTACCCAGAAATCATTGCAAAATATTCCGAGACTTGGCTTGCTGAAGATGTCTCACAGATCTGCATTTAGTGTAAAAAGGAGTCTGAGTATCTCAACTTGTGTTATCTAATTAATGTCTGCTTTGTAGACATGTTGCTGGAGACTGATGGGGGAAAAAGCTACCTTTTTGAATGTGTTGCTAGAAAAAAAACGTTCTTTGACCACGCATGCTTCACATTTTAAATGAGAAACTGGTCTTACACTAAACTATGCTAAGTTACTTTACGTAAACAGACTAAAGAAGAAAGACCAGATGATCTCCTGATTTAGAGTCAGTGCACAACTACTGTGTGGAACTGGGGCTGTGGGCTCAGTTCTGCCAGCTTGCTGGTTTTAGGCTACTGAAATACTGAAATACTGACCAACTTCCCACAGTGTTTCCTGATGTATGGTGATGTAAGAGAATGGAGGTTCAGGCCCTGCATGATGATAGACTAATTCTCCACTGATGCAATCATCCAACCAGAACAGGAATGACTCATTCCACCCATAAATATCTTTGTGTGATCATTTAAACTCGTTCACACCAACCTCATCTCATTTGCTTGAATGGCCTTTCTCCTGAGTTAGGATAATACATGAAAGAGAAAATCCAGGTCCTTAAAAATAAAATCATAATTAGTTTCTCTTAATAGCTGCTCTATTAAAAAAAGTCAGATCTTCAAAAAGTATATTAGCAAAAGACAATGTATCTAAGTACATTGGGGTTATTTTTCCTAACTCAGCAGCCACAGGCTTGTTGCTGATGTTTCATACTTGCAATAGGTTTCTATTGGCATTTGCGTTCCATATTTTTTATATTGCCTTCTTAGACATTATTTTGTTTAAAGGAGATTAGAACTACCAAAATGTAACTACCATATCTTGAAAGCACTTATCCTGAAAAAGATATTTCTCCCCAGCACCTGCCACTTTTGCTCCACTGTATCTTAAACCTGCTCTAGTTCTGAACTCTGATTTCACTGTTTCATGCTCCCAAAATATTAAAAGATTACATTCCCCATCGGTTTACACTTTCCTCAGTTTTTTATCTTCTACAAATAAGGCTGGGCCAAAATGTTCTTGATGAAATAAAAATACTTTTGCTTTGCTTTCTGTTCACCTCATCCTCGAGCAGGTGCCAGGCAATCTGCGGCAGCTCTTCTGCTACCTGAGAAATATTCAGATATAGAAACACCAGGCCAGCCTCTGTTGTCACAGCATGGAAAGCCAAAAATAGATGACATGAGAACATATTTCTTCCAATGAAAATTTTTGCAGCTACGTGAATTCTTCAGATAAGCAGGTTTTAGTGTTGGAAGAGAACAGTGTTGGAGTGAAGAATCTAGAATGTACATTTATGATATAAAAATAGTCTGTATAATATAGGCTTAATTAGATAGGAATGGGCATATTTGAATATTCCTTCTTCCTTTTGTGGCAACAGCTGGTCTTCCATGTCAGGTATATCTTTCCTCCTATTAGTACGGTTGGAAAGCCACAAAATAATAAGTTTCTTCCTAAATCCATATTTGTAACGTATTTAGTTTGCCCTTCCCTGGTTTGCAGTGTGATTCAGGACTGTCCTGAAGGCTGGGTGCGCAGACATCATCTTGTGTTAGGGCCACTGGCATGAGGGAGTGATGGAATATTTTAAAGCTGAGGAATGATGCCAAAAAGGATTACAGGTCATGCAGATGCAAAGGATCTCAGTTCAGCAAGACCCAGTCCCCATGACATGAAAATCTCTGTGGGCTAAACCCTTCAGGTGATTTCCCTCTTATTTCTCCTTAATATCCTTAAGTGACAGGGCCTGAAACACTTCCTAGGGCAGAGCATTGCCTAATCGTCCTTGCTTGGAAAATATTTCCGTAACATTCAAGCTGTTTTTCATTCTTTTCCCTAAATGAGCACAAGGGCAGGTGTCCCACTGTGAAAGTGCAAAGTTATATAATGGGTTAGCAATTCCAAGTGGAGTAAAGAAGTCAGCACTGCAGATTCTTCAAAACTTGATATTTCTGGAATAATTTGTTTCCCCCTGGTCTTGGTGGTGCTGCTTACTTGCGCTTTTCTTCACAGCAAAGGATCGCATTTTGTTCCCTCATGTGGTTTTCTTTTAAATCAAATTACCCTTAAAGACACCCAAGGCAATTGCCATTTCAGTTAGGATCTAAGTATGTCTGATGGATATCTTATTTATAATAGGCAGTGTCAGTGGTGCTAGGACAAGGGGTTGGTTCTGCTTTAGCTTTTATGACAGTGCTAATAAAGTTCTCTGGTTCCCAGATAACATGTAACAGTCCCGTTACTGCAGTGCAAAATTATGGTTAAGACTCAGCTGGTGGTTATTGTCCTGTAAATGTTCAGCATATTTCAGAGGTGCATTAGCACAAAGTTGCTATGAGGAGTGACTGGTGATTTCTGCCATGGCCAGAAATCTGTCACACTAAATGCTCAGTGCAGATACAGGTGAAACATTTCTGTCCCTGAAAACTTGAGGTCTAAATAGGCAACTGAGCTGTGATGATTTTACAGGTGATAAGCTGCAATGTGGACACAGATTTATTTTTTTCTGAAGAACAAAAAAGCAGCTCAGGTAAAGTCAGGTACAAAACTGTGTTCCTTTGAGTGCTAAATGGATAATGAAAAGTCTATTTTTTTCTCCAGTTTTAAATAGTGCCAGCTATAACCTTTATCCTCTCTATTGCTTAAAGATCCTTGCTTCATTTTCTGCTGTCATCAGGGAAAGAACTATGTTGATTCACCTTCTAGGTGGCTTTCCAGCTGTGTATGGTGTATATTTTTAATTCCTTTAGGTTCAGTTTGAATTGTTCACAGAACACTTACGTAATTTCAGTGAAGGTTCTAATGCTCTCCCAAGAGAAGGTGAATTTGTGAGGGTTGTCATTATGCTTCTTTTCAAACAGCCTTTCCCAAAATTTTAAGGAAGGAAAACCACAAAATTGCCCTAAAATGGCAGAAAACACCTATATAAAATGTTGCTTTCTTGTGAAAATAAGCAAAA
Source organism: Fringilla coelebs (assembly GCF_963513975.1). Lineage (NCBI taxonomy): Eukaryota > Metazoa > Chordata > Aves > Passeriformes > Fringillidae > Fringilla > Fringilla coelebs. The sequence goes on from NC_140039.1 coordinate 18,041,472, forward strand.
ATACCGTAAGTACCTTGGAACCCAGAGCAGTCTATGGAGCTCTGTGATTTTTGGGAACAGGCTAGCCCAGCACAATTATCCTCTCTGTCTGGAGCTCACAGAACCCCTGTCAGTAATTTTTCTTCCAGAGGGATTTATTCTTTGCTGCATTAGTGAACACAGTCAAACCCCACCACATCAGCAGAGAGCCCTGTCTCTAAATCTAGGTGCTGCTCCCTGAAAGCCAAAGGGAGTTTTGCCATCCACTTTGATGAAAGTAGGAACAAGCCCTTTATTTGCAACTTAAAGCAAGTAGGTTAGAATTATGAAGAATGATTATTTAAAATAGCAATGATGTAATATCAGTGTCAATTCCATTATTTTAACAGATGTAAATTTGCTCTGCTCTTGAACTCTGGTGAATTTTAATGGCAATATTAAAGAGATACTATTAAGACTACTTAAAAGAACTATTTGTAAAAAGTGTCTCCAGTTAGGGGGGGAAAAAGTTTAAATTGCTTTTTTATTCAGTCTGCACAATTATTTATTGAAGGGTTTTGTATATTACAAATTAATATGCATTAGAAGCTGAAAAGATCACACAATAATTCCAGTAGTCATTGAATATGGGAGAGCTTGCACTGTTTAGACAAAGCAAATAGAGTCTTTATCCAGCTGGAGTTTAGGCAGTCTTCACCATAGTGAAAGTAAGGATTTTATAATGTACATTATGGGCAATGTAGATGAAGAAAGCAGTTTAAAATCAGCTGCTTAAATAACTGTAATGTAAATTTACATACATTCCAAGGCAAGAGCCATGCCAACAACTCCAGTGTTGTACCTGGCTAACGTTGACTGCTGTCTCTTCCCTGGCAGTCCAAGGGAATCCTGGATTTGGAAATAATTACAAGATTCAGGTCTAATTTTTAACAAAACCTGCATTCCAGTGGGGACACCGATGGGAGGAGGTCAGAGTGACCAGTCCTGGAGTGAGACTCTTAAAATTTATGTACAAAGCTGCGAGCATCTGCCTCTAAAATGTTTATTTTCAGGAGCGAAACTTTAGTTTTAAAACCAATTCTAGTGCTTGAGTTCAGAGCTGATAAAATGAAATGTAATATTCTGAACAGACTGGTATTGCACAAACAAGGTGATCACAGGCCAAAAAACTAAGTGCTGCCACTTTTTTTTTTTTTTAAGAGTGGTAGAACAACAGAAGATGTGACTGAGTCAGGGAAAGACAGAGTCTAACAATTCAGCACTGGAATTTTTATTAAGGGCTCATTTTTCTCATTAAAGTCTATGTCAGTCCTTTGTGATTTTTACTTCATCTACAGCTATTAATTTTAGGTGCTAAAATTATTTCTGTTTATTTCTTGGCTAAATGCAGAGTTCATTAAGAGGTGCTGGGCACTGGAAACTGCAGTCAAGGGTTTCAGCTACCCATAAAGCTGGATATTTAGAATATCTAAGTATTACATATACCTAAAGCAATCACACTTCTAAGTAATTGCTTCACCTCCACTCCTATTAATCACCTTCATGGAGCAAATAGGCTGCTTTAGTGGTTAAGTGCTGAAAAGGATCTGAGAACCTCAAGTGAAAAGTAAAAATTTGTCAAGTTTTTTTTACCTCATAAGGGAAAACAAGGTGTCTGAGCAAAGCTGGACTTTGTGAATCATTTCACCTCACAACTGTTTCTTCTGAGTAAAGTCTGGGAATGCAGTCTTGGAAGAAATCAGCTTTGATCCTAGAGGAAATATCTTTTTCCATTAGTTTTTATTTCCTTTTCTTGCTGCGCACAAACTTGAATCTTACAGAGGGCAAATCCATCAAACTTTCTCTAATTTTTTGTTGGGAGGTGAATCAGGCTTCATCTTCAAGTCTTTCAGTTGTGCAAAAAATGTCTTTAATTCTGCGAAAGCCACCCAGATGAGAACTCTAGGCTGACCTACTGGGGCAGGAGAGAAGGTGGAGGGGATATTTGACTGCAGCATCTGTTGTAAACTCACACACAGGCAGATTTAGACATCACTGCATGCAAACACAATCTCCAAAGGTGGAAAGAGCTTTTTTTCTGTCAATGGAGGCCCACCACGACTAACATTCTTTTTTGTTTTGTTTTCTCTGCGTATAAAAAGGTTTTCTATATTATGCAACAAAACACATGGTGGGGTCAGTGCAGCCTGTTTGCATCACAGCTGACCCAAGCAACTCTAGCTCAGCCCAAAGTTTTAAAGCACAGCCTAATGCAGCCCAACAAGCAAGGCTTGGAAGAGTTTCCCTGCCAGAACTCAAACCCTGCGCTGCCAGTTTGCTTGTAACTTATTGGTATGGTCTACACAGTGCTCCTGAGATTAATAAATATATAATCCCATATCCCATTACCAGGCAGTGTTTGAAACATTTCCCATTAACAAAACACAGCGCAAGCAGGTAAAAATATCAATGCATCTCATTAGTGGGGGGAGAATGGAAAATATGTATTATATAAATGCCAAGTTTTGGGCTCCTGGGAGAAGTTTAGGGGGGTGGGGTGGGGAATGTGTTTCTCCAGGTGGTCTCAAGTGGAAGGATTGAGTTTCTTGACTACACCAACAATTAGAAACAGTGCAACACTATAGCCAAGATGTGGCCTCTAATCAAAACCAAGGCATTCTTCATCTTCTATCAGAAGCAGATTCAGCAACAGGCCTAACACAAGCCTAACTTCAGGCATATGAGTAATTCTGGTGACTCTGCTCTTGGAATCTTGGCCTAAAGAATCATATCTGATGTTTTCATTTTGTCAGCATGTGCATGGGTTGTTTTGGGTTGCACAGCAACCTGCAGTGTCCTGTGCTCTGATTTTCCTCAGCAGTAATAGAGAACTTGAGTGTGACAGGAATGAAGGTGGGGCTGAAGTATGGGGGGATTGAAGCCTTGGGGAAAATAATACAGGAAAACTGTGTGTGATGAATCCATGCACTGCAGACCACGGCCTGAAAACCAAACAGACCAAACCACTCAAATCTTTGAGTGGCAAAATCTTTTTCTCCCATTTTATAGGAATGCTGGGGACTAAAATCAGCACTGCAAAATACTGAGAAAAGGACACTGACATTATTAATTTCAGTGGGCAGCTTCTGTTCTCTAGGTCTTCATGGCTGACCCTCTGTTAAAACACCTAAGCCTGGGCATAGGAAAGCAGGTGTTTAATTTGTGGTTTGGGTCTGGAAGGGACCTTGGTAGTTGCTGCACTCTGCCTGAAAGATGAGGTTCAGATGGACCAAAGTCTTTTTATCCTTGTAAGGTTGAGCCCATGGCAGGGGGGTGGGAACAAGATAATCTTTTTAAGGTTGCTTCCATCCTAAAATATTCTGTGGCTCTGAGCAGATCAGCAGATCACCTGCTTTTTTACTTTTTGGGTTGAAACAATCAAACACATAATTCAATGGGTGGGTTTTTTTTAGGGAAGCAGCTCTACTTGGTGTAGATTTAAAGGATATAATACACCTCTTCCTGGATAAACACAAGCAGGTAGTAAATCCTAACAGGTTTCCTACCATGGTTTAGGATACCTTAGGCAAAACCTGGAGTACCAGTTTTTACCTGGGATATTTCTAACTCACTCTTAATGTAGTGTTTCTGGAACGTTCTTCGTGGGGAAAAAAAGAAAAACAGCCAAAGAAATTAGAAGCTTGGATTGGGAGGTCTGCTGGTTTTCTGCTCTCATAAATTGCCTGCAAAACACACGTGGCTGTTGAAGGGCTGTGCTGGGGGGAGAATTCCCCTGGCAGAGCAGCACCACATGTTCCTGCTTGTCCACGTGCAGCTGGACAGTGGATCACATAACACTGTCAATGCCAGCTGGCCATCCCTGGGGCCCCCAGAACTGTAAATAGAGTGGGCAGAAAACCCCCCAGAAGCACAGCACTACCTGTGGGAGCAGGAATACTCGAGCCAGCTGCCCAAGCCTGGTAGTCAAGGGCACAAGACAGGTGGCCATGCCTGGCCCAGGGCTCTTAGCTTGTCCCAGGCTCAGGGGCTCATGCCTGGAGCCTGGATGTCTGGCAGAGTGGTGAAGAGGTCACTGAGGGTGGTCTCCACCGTGCTCTGCAGACACCTAAGGGCAGGCTCCTTGTAAGGTGCTCAGCATAACTGGGGCTCTCAAATGCTCTCGCTGGCATTGCACTGAAAAATCATAAATCATTCTGCAAGCAGAAGGGGGCTGTGGTGTGTGCACAGCTAAGATTCTGCTGTTATTTGATTAACACTAGTTATTAATTTAATTAGTTTGTGTATTAACAGTTTTTCTGTACTTGAGAAAAGTCTGGACTGTATAATCAAGCTCCTGTACAACCCATGCCCAGCTTCTCCAGTACCTACACTCCTTTGTGGTGTTGTGCTCACCCTCCCCACGTGTGATGTCCCTTCCCACAGGGTGTCCTGAAGCTCTTGCCACGTTTCCACCTTGTCCATCCTCCTCCCTGTCCCTGGGCTGCCCAGGCAATGCCCACCCACGGGGATCCAATAAGAAATGAGGGCATTGCAGAGCCAGCCAGCAGGGATGTCTGGCTGTCAGAGGTGTCACCTTGAGAGACCACCCCTGTAAGGTTCAGCAGCAGGAGAGCCTGAGGAAGACATTTTTGGCAGGCAGGATGAGAGTCAAGGGAAGATTAGGTTAGATGTGGCTCAAATGACACTGCCTAGACACGTGCACCATTTGTTTTCCCAGAGCTGATGAAGATGCATATCTGTAGTCCAATCATCCCTTGCTCAGTGTTCTGACAAGTTCTTGTTTTATGAAAATGTACAGAGATAAAAAAAACCCAACTTGGGAAAACTATGGCATTGTACATATAAATCTGTTTTATTCTGTGTGAAATTTAACTGTAATGATCTTAATGATTTATGTAAAGTGAAATATTGGGTTTTCCTTTTTCTTTCTCTTTTAGCTCTGGTCTCACACAGGCATATTAATGATTATTTGTCAAAGTCACACTGTTTGCTTACAAGGTACGAAGGCTTTTTAGACACTATAATGACAGCTTTTGATTCACTTGATAATATTTAGAATAAGCCATAAAAGCCAATCTCTGAACGAACAGACCGCTTTTATTGGCTTTTAGTGCTATTACTGCTATCATAAGTGGTAAATTGGCCTAATGCAAGTAATACTGCTGTGTCATACTGTAAAAACCACTGCTGTGATTTTATATTTTATTTATTTTTCATGAAAAAAAATTCAAGGCATGGGGACTGTACTATCCCTCTACAAGTATTGGTGATTCCCTCCAAGCCAGAGCTGGGGAGAAGCTTCCACTGGTGGAACAGGGCTGATCATAAAGTTGGGGACCAAGAGTGTGAAGTGAATATCTTCCAATAGCTCATGGGCTACTTATTTATTTAAATCATAAATAAACTAGGAAAAGAAAAAAAAAAGGTTACTTAGCTGGAAGCTGAATTGGATCTAGTTCAAATACTTTATGCTAGATTTTATATGCCTTGTTTTATAATAGCAATAGTATTTTTTTAAATAGTAAGCACTTAAAATATCTGCTGACAATAAATTTGGTCACCACGTCATCTAGCCAGAATGACTACCAGGTGCCATAATTGCTTTTTCCTATGATTCTCTTGGCTTTCTTCCCCTAATCTCAACATCTCTTATATTGTTTTACCCACTCCTGGAATATAAGCATGGGCTTCAGACCTTCAAAATTAACCTACAACTTCTTTTTCTTTTAATAAGGAAATTTGTTTTTTTAGTATTTATAGATGAGGGAAATTGTTGAGGAAGTGAAACTGATGAGACTTGAATTTACTTTTGAGTTTTCATTCTTTTATCTTCCCTCTTCTTCCTCTTTGCTCATGAACTTTCATAGTAGATATTTTTCAGTGGCTCTTGTTAGAGGGGGAAAAGTGTAGTGGGTTTTAAATTTAGTTAAAACTTGAATATTCTGAAGGCAAATAAACCTTCATCTTGGTATACTGTGTGGTTATTAAAAAACTAGTCTAGTGACAGGGAAGTCTGAGTAATAATCAACAACTTAACTTGGATGCATGCTTGAAATAATTATTCATATTCAATATGCTGTAGGAACAGGAAGAATCATATTCCAATTTAAATTCTGGCATCCAAGCATTTGTGGATACATGAAAGCATTTTGGCACAAGTTTTAGTTACCATGGGCATGTAGCTAAACACAATTTTTGGTGCTAGTAGGGTTTAACTTCTGTTTAAGACAACTATATTTACATAGACCACAAAGCAGAAAGTTCTCTAAATCTGATGCCTGTGTTTTCTTCAGTTGGAAGACACTGATTTGACCTGTACCTTACTCTGAAGAACTCAAGTGGTTTTATTTACCCAAAATCTACACTTCTTTGAATTGCAGGTGCAGTGATATAAGCAGAGAGTGCTCCTAGTTGCATCTCTGCTGCAGTGGCATCTCCTTTCATTTGAAGCTGTTTGTAGACATATTTCAGCTAGAAGAACATAATCTGTCAGTAGTCAGTTCTCTCATGTCTCAACAATATCATGGCAATGTTTGTTTTTCTGTAGAGCACAGCAGTGAGTGGTGCATCTACTTCTCTGTATCTGGAGCCCACTGATGTATTCAGGGAGAAGTTTTTTTTTTCCTGGGCATATTTCTGTGCTGTGTGTATTCATTTATATGTGAGAGAAGACAACATTATCATGTTTAACTGCTGCAATCATAAGCACATTAAGTAGACAGATAATAAACAATCCATCTGAATTTATGATTAAGTTAATTGTGTCTGTGTTTTTCTAATGTGTTTATTCAGATTAAAGACTGAAATTAGAATGAGACTATATAATCAAGAGACCCTAAGAGACTGTTTGACTCCTATAAAATAAAAATTAATTTCGTTTAGGGGGGTAACAAAGATCTCTGCAACACTGAAATATCACCTAGGGGGTTAAGAGGCCTTGTGCAATTCTCTTCAGAGATGAATCTCAGGAGCAGTAGGAGTTATTAAGGAACTCAGCTGACACTGGAGGCTTCACCACCTCGTTTTTGCATGTGCCCTTCTGTCCAGCAGGGAGGAAACTCCCAGGTTCAACCTTCTGCACAGTGCATGCAGAGGGTCAGGCAACTGGGACTTGATAGGTGAGGAAACAAGGAATTAAAGTTGGATGGGGTGTCGAATTTTAAAGATTTTCCACTTTTTACTGATAGCTGAATATGTCCCTGAAAGAATTAGAGCCCATCTCCTGCCCTTCCCTCAGGTGTCCTCCCCTCCATCTCTCTGGAATCTTGAGATTTAAGTCGTCAGTCCAGACAGAGACACTTGGGAATCTTCAAACCATGACATTGCCCAGAGTGTCTGATATCAGGGGATGAGAGCCTTCTTCTGGAAGGAGTGAATCTGAGTACTCTTGTATGTTCATGTGCCCTGAGCCCAGATCTGAAGTCTCAGATCTGATCACCAAGCTGTTCTGAGGAAGGGTTTGTGTCCAGGATTTTATTACTGGTCATTTAGAGCAGTCACTTTTAATGTCTCTTTCCATTTGGACTTAGTTCTAAATACTAATTTAAAAAATAGATGGAAAATAATTCTGTTGCATCTCAGCTAACAAGAAATGCTTAAACTAATTTCACTTCTGATCTTTTTTTCCTGTAATATCTTTCAAAAGCAATAGACCACCAGCCTGCCCAGTATTTAGCCCATCCACTTTGTCTTGAGTACTTAGAAGCAGTTGTATTTTAGAAAATGATTGGAAATCATCAGTCAGATGAGGGGAGGTCTATTTTTTTCATAATCTAATTATATTTAATGTGAATATTTCATTGAACTGCTCCAATAATAAGGATTTTGTTACACCTCTGTATGACTGTGGCTGTCAGTTTGGCTCCACATACCAGTGTGTGATCCCCCAAGCCTATAAAACACTTCTTGCAAACTGGCTGTAAATAATCCATGACCATTCTGCCTTCTAACTCAAAGTAAATCAGGCCTGCATAGTTTTTGTTGTGATGGGTTTGCACTGTCTCAGATTTAGCAGACCAGTTTGGCATTTGACCCTTCCCTCTATGAACTGAGGTGGCAAAATGAGCCCTGGCTTTGTCCCTCCTTCTGTAGTGATGCCCTGAGATGATTAGTGCTATCTATTCTTAAGCACGTTGGGACAAATCAGATTTTTTGCAAGCCAATGCAGCTTTGTTGCTTTAATGAAATTATTCATCTCTTTGACACTGACCCTTAGGCAAAGATTTTCCATGCACCAGTTTGCCATCTTAAGTAGGAAGTGCTAGGAAGGCCCTTGGACATGTGGGTTCTGCTTTAATGTTTGTGTTGCTGAGATAGTCAACAACTAAAAAGTGTAGTGTTATTTCTTATTTTGTTCTTCTGACACAAGGATGGGCAAAATTCTGAATATTTTGCCCAAGTACAGCAAAGAATAGAGTTGGTCTGGAAAACTTCCAGTAGTGAATGAAGCAATACATTCAGGTCTTCCCCAGCAGTGGCAGTTGAATGAAATAAACTTTTCCTTTGTAGAGCAAATTTACTTCAGGCAATCAAACCATTCACGTATATTTTTATAATAGATATCCAGGATATCCACACAGAGGAGTGTGAATTTAAACCTTTCAAACTTTAACACTGTCACCCAGAGAAATAGCCTTGTCTTTTCTGTATATCCAAAGTCTTACGTCTTCAGGGATCTTCCAGCTCAAAGGTCAAGGACCCCTCAGTTTATAACATTGTAATTAGGAGTGGTGAGCTGGGACCATTGCAGATTTCATATACTGCCTCTCCATTGGAAGAGTCTTTAAATCTGCTGTTTTACAACTTAAAGGAAGGGTTGTCTTCATTAATTCATTTGGTCATAGTCCTGAAGCTGACAAGGCATCTTCCAGGAATTTGAGCCCCCTGGGATCCTTGTCATCAGTTTTTAAATGTGCTCTTTTTTTGTGTGTGTGGTGTTCTTATCTGGAACCCGTCTGCTTGGATTAGAACATTCATCTGAGAAGTATTTGGCATTTTCTGTTACATGAAACTGAGAAGTCTTTCTTTGCTATCAGTCTTCTATAAAGCTTTTCAATGCAATGACTTAATTCAGGCTGAAAGAAGAGAGTGAAAAAAGCTTCTGGACCCAAGTCAGCAAAATTCAGGAAACAAGTGTCCAAGCTTGTATGTAAAATTGCATTCAGTGACTTGTGAAATTTTAGGAAGAAATTCTAAAAATGTCATTTAACTCCCTCAATGAAGGGATGCAAGTCAGATCAAAACACTCCGCTGAGAATAGTCTCAGCAAAAGTAAAAGCCTTGTACTTTTACTCCAGTCCTCCCAAACCAGGGATAAAACTGGAAGGTTGTAAAAATTGGGAAATTCCCCGAGTGTCTCCGGGACAATTCTCCTTCTGCAGTAGCAGTCTTGTGGCATTGTGTCCTTCCCACTTTATTAATGCTTATAAAAGTCTCTTCAAGCCCCTGGGTAGATGGGAGAGAAGTGTTCTTGGGAAAAGGCATTTTTGAGTGCTGCCATATAGAAAGGTTTCCCCTTATCCCAGGACCAGGCTGTGGGAAGTTTTGGTGAATTCAGGAATAGTCTGCTCCTGTGTTGGGATGTACCACGAAGAAATGTGGCCCAGTCTCACCCAAAGGGACTAATACTGGAATAAGGTATTTGAATAATGCCACCATAGCCAGGTCTATGATATAAGTAAATCTCTCTTTTCATATGAAATGTAGTCCTTTTAAGGGGTGAAATATAATCCTGAACAGAGGCTCTATTTACCACTTAAGCCCTATTTTATGGTTTAAGTGCTGACCTTGCACTGACCCTCAGTACTGGGCTGAATTTCACCCTACAGCAAAAAATCTGCTGGCTGGAGCAGTGGATTAAAGAAATTGGGGCTAGACTTTTTACTATTTGCAAGACAATGAAAACAGGCTTATTTTAGACAAAAATGTTTCTGATTTATGAGAATTTTAGTGCAAAAAGGGGCTATTTTGGAGAAAGTCTTGAGATTAGACTTTCAGTTATATTTTTGGCAAGAGAGCAAGGAAGCCATTTCATTAACTTTTCACTGGAAGTTATATATGGAGGGCATTTGTGTACACAGCTGGGCAGCATAAAACAGGAGGGCTTTGTGTGAAAATATCCTGAAATGAAATTTCATTTCTGCGCGACTTGGATCTGCGTTCCTGGGCTGCTGTGGCCACTTTGGGATGAAACCATGGGAGGGCACTGTGAGGCCCTCAAACATTTTTTTTTCCCCCCCTTGTGTTTGCAATGGATGCAGAAATAGTGAACAGACCACTGCGGTCCCTGTGCAAAATCAGTGTCACCTTTTATAGCTTTGTGTCCGTCAGATAAGCTCCCGCCTGCTCCCACGTTTCCATATGGCTGCAATCACTGAGTGATACCGAGAGATTTGTTTGCAAGGAACTCCAAAAGCCACATGCTGAGGCTGGTGTGAATTTAGCTCTGCTTTGACCTCCCTCCTTTCCCAGCAGATGGCTGCTAATCTGGCCCTAAATCACTGCCATGGTGGAAGGAGCCGCTGGCCCGTGGGGACAAGGCAGGGCTGTGGCTGTGTTGGACCATCCCAGGGTCGGTTCCTGGGAGTGCTGCTCATTCTTGAGTGCTGCCTTTCTAAAGGCATGTCTTGTGTAGCTTCCAGATTTTACAGGACCCTCTAATGTTGGGTTAGGGGCCAATGTTGTTTGGGGTGCGATGATCTGCTTGTTGCTCATTGAGTCACAGAATCCCAGAATGGTTTGGGTTGGAAGGGACCTCTCAGGTCATCCAGTTCCATCCCCTGCCATGAGCAGGGACACATTTCACTATTCCAGGCTGCTCCAAGCTCCATCCAACCTGGCCTTGGACACTTCCAGGGAAGGGGCTGCCACAGCTGCTCTGGGCACACTGTGCCAGACCCTCACCACCTTCACAGGGAAAATTTTCTTCCTAAGATCTAATTTAAATATCTCCTTTTTATTTTATTTTCTTTTTAAATTTAAAAGAACTTCCTACTTTTTCTGTCACTCTCTCTCTATGGAGTCTTGTGAGTGCATGAAGCAGGTGGGGATGCAAGGCCTTGCAGAGGGCATTTCTCAAATATTATCTCCAAGTTGTATTGGCTGTTCTTTACTTATACGTGTCATACTCTAGGCACTGTCATTTATGTTATTTGGTGCATGGCAGGGCAAAATGTGCAGAAGTGGGGATAGCACATGCACTGAGGATTCCTGCTCCAGTTTTCCATGGCAGATAACTTTTGAAGTGCTTCTTTGCTAATGAACCCATGTTTCATCCTGCCCTGATGTTTTGTAGGCACTGACATGGGGATCTCTGTATCTCCATCCAAAACCAACTCCCATCTCCAGCAACTCCCTGTTTCTCACCATGGGAGGAAAAAAGCTCCAATAACTGTCTCTCCTCCTACTCAAAACAGGAGCCATTGTCTAGTTTTGCTGCTATATCCCAGGCTTTCCTTGGGTAGGTTCACATCAGAGTTGAGGTCAGACAAGCAGAGCTGCCTTTTCTCTGTGCTCATGCATACAGAGTCTGCTTGATTTGCATGTGATGGTCTGATGCATACCCTCCAGATGCAGGGTTTCTCATCTGTTGTGTGATCTTTAGAAATAAATAGTCCTGAAGAATATTCCATACTATCAGAAAACATTTTTGTTGTATATATTCCTTACCCTGAGACATCTTGGAGTAGGACTGTGAACATTTCACCATCCTTGTTCTCACTTTCATCCCTGGGAGTATTTCATGTTATCCACATCTGGACTTCAATGCTAAATGCCTCAAGAGATAGAGATGTTTTGGGACTTTTTAAAGTCTAAACTAACCTAGAAAACACATTTAATACTCTTCCCTCCTGTTTACATTTTGATTACTATTTCATTATGGTTCTATATTCTGCACGTGCTGTAGAGGATCCCTCGGCTTGTAGTACAAGGAGAAAAGAAAAGGAAAGGGTAAATTTGTCATTGTCCTATTAAAAAATAAAAAATACAGACCAAGGCCATGATTATGTACATGTGTCTGTCCCAGACTGTCCTGACCTGTGCAACATTTTTGTCCCTGTGTCATCTTTAACTGCCATCAGTTTCCTGGTGCATCCCTGGCAGGGGTGTGAGGGCACATCAGTGGGTAAAAATGACTTATTTAGAGGCAGAGCCATGAGCTGAACTGTTTGTACTTGTCCTGCTGATAAGATACAAGCCTAGATTCCCAGGCTAATGTTTTTCTGTATTACTTCTGACAAGGCTGGTTTGGTTTCTCTTTTACTTTGGGAAAGTTCTCCCTCAGAACGAGGCTTTGCTTTCTGCTCTTAGAGGGCTCATGACAGAAGTAAATAATCTTCTTCCAAGAAAAAGTAGAAGATAAATAACTGCCAGCCAGATCAAAATCCCTCTGCCCTGATTAAACAGTTTGTAATGCTGAAAGACAACAAAAACTTATAGAGACCTTATTTTGCTGTTGACCCACTGTACAACAATGCTGTACAATGCTTTTACTTTGCAAAGCATTAGGAAAAACTGAAGTCTAGGAAAGACACTAAAACCACAGCCTAGTTGTTTATTTCTGATACTATGTGGTTCATGATTGTTTCTTTTAGAAGGAACAAATAATCAATACAAAACCATAAATAAAAATAACTTTTCTTTAACACTGGATGCTAAAAGAACATATAGTCTTCTTACTGTGCCTGATGGAAACAGTACAAGTCTGTTCTCCACAATTCTTTGTTTATTGGAATGCCTGAAATCTATACATGAGGTATTTTTAAAACATTTAAACATAGAAGTTAAGCTTCTGCTCCAGACAATTTGTTTCACCATATTCTAAAATCCCAGTGCATACCACAGAAGTGCTTAAAGCAAAGAAACAACAACAATTTTTTTTAAAAACAAACTTCAATTTAAGATTAAATAATTTCCATATTCTTATTTCAAGGAAAATTTGCTTTCCACATGAGACACATTCAGTTATTGACTCAGCTGCTGTAGGAGATGTTCAAGGCCCAATTCTGCTCGGTGGCACTTTGAAAGGGAGAAGTGCCAATAGTCATCTCTTGGCTCTTTCTGAGAGATTGTAGCTCCTCCAAACACTGAACAATCAAAATGTTGCTAATGATCCTGAAACTCTTAGGAACTGGAGAAATAAAACCTTGTGAAGTAGCCTAGCTAAGTGAAATGAACTCAGGTAGAGTGCAGCTGTGAGGGATGCACCTGGCCTGGACCAGAGGATAAATCACAAGATGGGACTCTGAGGGCCCTGCCATCAGTCTAACCCTGGCATGTTGAAGTCCTTTGGACTTTTATATCCCTTTGTAGAGTCGCAGATCTCTTGTGTTTTACTCTCTAGTGATGGAGTAAATACTCAGTTCAGTCACATGTTTGCTGTTTGCTCACTCAGCTCTGTCCCTCTTTGGGACACTCAAACTGCAGAGTTTCTGCTTGCTGAGTTGCTGTTGAAGTGAACTGACCCCTTGCAAGCAGAGGACTTTGGGTGCCCAGTCAAGCCAAGTCTCCTGTTGGTCAGTGAGCCCTGCTGGTCAGTGAGCCCTGCTCCAGTGGGAGCTTCTCATTCTGTGCAAATGCTGCAAAAACCTGCAAGGCTGCAAGGCAGGGACAGGAATTCAAGCCTGCTTTGCAGCAAACTCCTTTGCAACTAACATACAGCTAATGACATGAGCTTAGAATAGTGATGCACATCTTACAGGTGACATAACAGTGGCTATAAATGTGCCTCTTGCCCAATATTCCCATAGCAGGCATTTTCAAAGTATGAGGTCACTTGTTGAGTCTTCCCAAAATGAATTTTTAAGGATTGGAATACAACTGTTCTCATTAAAAAGCATAACTTGCACCCAGCCATGGACATTTAATTTCCGTTTTGTGCATCTTGAAAGCCTACTCTTGGAACTTCCATGTAATTCAAATCCTACTTGTCTGTAATAAATGCAATAGATGAATTCTGCTATGACCAACAAATTTGCGTGAAGATGTAATAAGCTATGTTCTAACTTAGCAAATCAAATTTTTTCAGCAAGAAATATATCCTAAGAAGATTTCTTCTTTATATGTACAAGCAATAAGGAAATCTTTCAAGTTTTTTATTTTTTTTTTTTTTAATATAGCTTAAGAAATAGAATGTATTATTTGGGATACTGGTATTTGTTGCAAATTAGCTACTTAACACCATTTCTTTTTCAACCTTTTAAACCTGAAAGGTCCCCATGCTTGGCTTTTATGACTTGTCTACATTTGAGGGTCTATGTTTCTGTACATCCAAAGCGCTGACAACTGATGTTATTTTATTCTAAGATAAGACACTGCCAAATCTGAAGATTCTGGCTTGATCTTTACTCATGTTTGAGAAAATAATTATTAATAATAACTAATAATATTAATCCAATTCAGTAGCAGTTTTAGTTACTAAAACCTTTTCATCAGAAGATGATCATCCATACTTATAAGTCAGGTCAAATGAAACTTCCCCAGGAATGCAAGGACATTAGAAAAATGAGTTTTCAGGTTATTTTAAAATTTGATCATTTAGGCCTTTCTCTACCAAAAGAAATTGTATGTGCATATTGAGCAGAAGTAAAGCTATGGAATTTTTATGGTAGAAATTTCAGGCCATATTCAAGCTTATAGGCTATTTTCTACTTCTTTTTTTTTTTTTTTTTTTAAGTAATAGAGAAATGTCTGAACACAAACCAGTAACTAAGAACTCAAAGTAACTTACCTTTTTTCAGCCAAGAAATATTTTGCTTTTCATGTTCAAAACTTTCAGCTGCTTTGATTTTTACCTTGTCTGTCTTGTCCTCTGACATCTGTGGGAGAGAAAAGAATTTGAGGATGTCAAGTTCTCTTAAAGAAAGTTTGACAGAGAAAGATGTTCTCTGTTTAGGTTCCTGCCATAATAAATTGTGCATACTTACACAGACACTTTTTTCCCCTGCAGATTATTGATACTACATAATATCTGAGCCGTTGAATTTATGTTCTGTCCATAAATGCTTTATCAATATTACATGGTTGCTGTTTGCAGAGGGATGCTTTTGTAATGTAACTATAAATTACATTATGAAATAAATTATAAGCTCAAAGCATGGTGGTAATAGATAAACACATAACACATAGAATAGGTACAGTCAGGCTGAGGAGGAGGCATCCAGGCTGCCTGTTTATTGTGGCTCAAAGTTGCTGTAAAGCCTGCTGTCAGAGAGCTGTAATTATATAAATAGTAATAAATATTTATAAAGGCAGCTTGAACAAAGTGTATCCCCCCCACAAAAAAACCCCTTTACTGCCACTTGCACCAATTTATTTGCTGTAGAATCCCGAACAAGTCCCGGTACCTGAGGACATTGCGTGCACAGCCCCTGCACTGTGGCTTGTGCTAGCAATAAGATTAGGCAGCCTGGGCTTCTCCTAACTGCATTCAGTGGAAACAGAAGGCAGTAATCTCCAGCAATTCCCTGTTTTTACCTGTATCTCCCACCCGGGCACAGAGCAGCAGGGTTCAGGCGCCGAGGAGAGGAGCCTTTGGCCGGATCCCTGGCTGGCTGTTGGTGTCCAGCATCCCCACACACGGCAAAACGAAAGGATGAGCAGTGCACTCCCTGCCTGCCTGCTGTGTGGTGCCAGATTTGTCTTGCTGCCAGCATCAGCCAACTTACTGCTGAGGGTTTGGGGCTTTTTCTCTCCCCCCCACCCCCACCTCGTTGTTGTTTGCATTCACTTCTAGAGCTGGGGAGGGAAGGAGGAGGGTAATGAGTATCCCAGCAGTATTGGAGTGATTTAAAGAAAAATATCAGAAGCTTTTCAAATAGAAAATATTGGTTTGGAAATGTTATTACTGCAGTTCATAACCCAGTGAATCTCTGAGTGGAGGAAGAAAATAGAAAGGGAACCAGGAAATTAATAGCAACAAATCAGATAAACGTGCCATGGTTTTGGCTAAATATAAGTTAAGATACTGAAGGATATAGAAATTAGACACGAAATATCTATTTACAGCTGTCACTTTGGCAAAGGAATGCTCTCAGCCTGTGGGTAGCTGAGTGTTGTGACCCTCCCCTTCCCTCCAGTGCCATGGGGCTCAGTGGTCCCTGCTGGGGACAGCACAAGGCTGAGTGGGCTTGGCACCAACACAGGGACAGGGGACCACTGGGGTGGGCTATGCCACACCTTGAAGGCACTACAAAGTTCACTTTGTTAGCTGGTTTAAAAAATTCTCTTGCCACAGTTACCAGCAATATTGCTCTACTGGTAGTTGGAGTAGGATGAAGCCTAAAGAGAACAAGATTTTAGGGTGCTCAGGCATTTTGTCTTTTCATATAGGACAAAAATGTCACTCTGCTTCCCAGAACTGAATTTTGAAAGTGTTGGTTGTGGAGTATGGGCAGAATTACTCATTTATCATACTTTTTAAGTGATATTTACAAAATTTCAAGCAACATTTGTCACCAGATACTATAATCCAGGATTCCAGTGCTTAAGTGTGGCCAATAAATAATAACATATTCCCTTTGTTATGACAATTATCTTCCTCTATTCTCCCATCACATGTCATTCTTGCAAGAAAAAAAATGTTTTCTTTCTTTTTTTAAAAATCTCCTGTGCCAACCTGAGATTCTTCTACCATCTTTATCTAATTGTGAACTGCATGCTAAGTGCCTACTTACCTCCCCAAATTGCAATGATTAGTCTTGCATGGTTTGAAAACCTGTTTTAAGCAGGGCACTTCAGAAACAATTGCAACAAGGTGGGGGGAAACTCTAGGGGGGTAGTATTTAAGATCTTTGTTCCATCCTTGGATGCAGCTTTAAGAATGATGTATTTTCAATTGCAGTTCCTCATTCTCCCAGAAAAACCTATTTTTCCATGTTATTGCATTTGTGATGTTTTAAATTTACCAGCGCTGCTGGTTCTTCAGCTGGATTTGCCGGGCTGTGGAGCTCCTGGTGGCCCTAATAAAATCATCTGGGCTCCACACAGAGCAGTCTGAACCTCTCTGATTGTAGCTTGGATCTGGTGCTACTCTGCATTTCAGGAGCCACTGTTTAAAATGAAGATATGGGTGGTTTCCAAACTAAACTAGAGTGAAAGTTCCCTAGTTCATCTGGCACATCCTTGCTGTTTTTCTAGGGGTTTTAACAAAATCCTAATGTCTTTCCCAATGAAAGTAAAACAGATGAGGAGAAAGCCCTCGTAAAACCACAGACCTGAAAACTGCCGTGGCTTGAGATAACAACCCCTGAGGTCTTGTCCTGCAGGGGTTTTGTCACTTAAACTCTCTTTGAAGCCAGGACTGAGCCTGGACTGAGCCTCCAGGAACGTGAGCAGCCAGTGGTGCTTGAAGACAGCCCTTTGCTGAATGTATCCCCCAAACCTTGGCAAATACCAGTTTGTCAACACCAGCCAAACACAGACCTGACTTTCCATCGAGTTTTGTACCTTTGCATTTGAGCATTAACAAAGGTAATGCAGATTTGTGCTCTGAGATGTTCTCTCCACCTGCTGTCCTGAGGTGCCCTGCAGGACCCCCAGGTGTTGGTCACTTGTAAACCTACAGAAGTTACTGAACATGAAATGACCCACCAGTGAGTTAAGAAAACATTAAGTAACCTTCTTACTCTTTTTTGTACTCTCCATTACTGATATTCAATTAATGGTCCTGATGTTTTTCAGTCCAGGAATATTAAATGTAACCTTTCACGATCTTGATCAGCTCCAGTTTTCTACTGAGACATGTTCCTGTGCGCTATTTTTTGCTTCATTTAATTAAGTTATTTTGGATAAATGCATCAATATTTCTGTTTCCTAATCAATCTTAAAGTAGTTAGAGGAAAGGCAACCTTGCCATACATCCTCGGTAATGCCGGGTTTTGCAAAGGAAGGAAAAAACATTATGAGAGAAGGTTATTAAAATATTGAGTAAACTTGTTTCTGTTAAAGCTGTAATTGAATTTTTAAAGCCCTGGCCGATTTTAAACACCGAACTTTAGTTTATGGTTTGATAATTCATTTCAATTTCATTTTTATAGGTTTTATTTTATAGCTACTAAATATCTATGGGCCATCCCATGTTCATTTTCCTTCCTGGTTGTGAAATAGGGTATTTAAATGGAGGATTAAAAATAAAAATCATAATGCCAAAATAGATGTGGTATCAGTTTCCAGATAAATGTACTGTATCAAGTGCTGGTTGAGATTCAAGTGTATATTTTTCTGGTCTGCTCAGCTGGGTCTGCAGTCAAGTCTTTGCAGAGTTGGAGAACAGGAAACTTTAGTAGGTTGTAATAACCATCAAAGCAGAGGAAAAAATCTCATTGTTGGTTCTAGCAAGCATCAAAACTGTTACAGTTTCCTTAATATTAAGGTCAGGAGCCCAGTACTGGATCCTGTCCTGAGTACAAGGGAAGATGCGTAGGCCATAGTGAGGAGAATTTTTGGTTACATCTCTGAGTACATAATTTAAAATATTTAATTGTACTACCTGAAATTACTTTTTACTGGAGGATATGAACTGTGTGCCTAAAAGTTGAATTTTCCAGCATGAATTTTACACAGCTCTGCATTAAATTAAGCAGTTACTTCTTTCTTGCACAATCCAGGTAAAATATAGCCACTTGTCCACTGGCAAGTGGCGCTCTGTAGCTTTGGAACACCCCACACTGCAGTAAATGTGGTTTATTTTAAAAAAAAAGGTATGATGAAACTACGTCTTTGCTCCCTTTTGCACCCTGGGGTGATCATTTCCAATAATAAAGCGAGTATAATGTGATGTGCCCTGTCAAAGTTAAGGAATCTCTTCTTGATCACGCATCTGTAGGTAGAATATTAAGTTGTGGGAACACGATATACAGCCAAATTATCCTGGTGATTTCATGTAAAATGCATGGTTTTTTAGCCAAACCATCATGTCCTGTGAGTGCTTCAAATGCAAAACAGGCTGTTTAGAGAGACTACCTCAAACTGGCACTGACAAATGATCTATATGCTGCAGAGACCCAGAGCAGTACACAGATAAGATTTTCCTCCTCATCACTCTGCCTTGTAGACACTCCAGATAATTTTTCAGTAATTCTGTGTCCTGCAAGAGGAGACACAGGGCTTTATTTCACTTTTCTACTCAGTGCCACTGTAGGTCAGTGAAAGTCTGGGAATGAGTTCAGGTGGGAGGATGGAAGAAAACCTTGAAAAGAGTTGCTAAGGCAGAATAGTATAGAGGTCACTCATAACATGGAGAAAGCCCAAACAAATGAAATTAAGAATGGTCCATATTTCCACTGAGCAGTAAAGAGAGAGACTGCACATGATTAATTGTCCAGGAAGGCAGGGAGGTTATTTGGTGTCTGTGTGAAAAAGTGACAATTGGGACTCTGCTGGGAAAAGTGGATGAAGCTCCAGTGTGAAATAAATGTGAGGATGAGTGTGGTGCTGGGATGGGGAAGGCAGAGAGACCCAGGCTCTAGCCCTGGAGCCATAAAAACCCTGTCCCAGCTGGGAGAGGGTTTCTGAATGCAATAGTGGCCTGGGCCACTTTCTCTCCTACCAGCCAAAATTCAAGCCCAGAGTTTATACTGAGTTTGTAGCAACACACAAGCTGTGTGTGCCTCTGCACATCCTGGCCTGTAGCAGGAAATCCTCCCAAGCTGTGTCGTGTTTTGCCCATCATGGGCCACGTTCTCCACGACCCCTGTGTGTGCTCTCCTAACAGATCCTTCTGCTTTGCCCTGTCATTTGGGTGGAAAGTATCTTAAACCCAAGAGGTTTCCAGAACACCGGTGTAGAGTGTGTTACAGGGTGATTTGGCATTTTAGAGGCTGAGTTTGGTCCATTTGAAAAGGCAAGGGAAGCAGGCCCCTTGTGTCCCTTGACCCAGAGGGATCCATCCCTGCTACAGGACTCTACTGGATAAATAATTGAAAGCTTCTTGGGTATCATAGCAAAAATAGGTTCAGACTTGTTATGATGAGTTGGAAAACAAGCAGAATAATTGCTGTTGTATCACAGTACATGCTGGTATAAGTGAGACAGGAATGTGACCATCTCAGGGAGGTGTAGCCTTTGGCAGGTGGGTGCAATCAACAGTAGCTGCAGGACTTTTATGGGAGTGTACAGGTGAAAAATGAAGGTAATGTCTTCATTGAAACAATTCTTTACTGCTGTTTAGGAGTTGGATTATTGCAACACCACTAGCTGAATATTTTTGCAATCCCCTCCATGTGTAGTTCAATGCAGGATTGTCCTTCCAATGCTCAGACAAGCTGTCCTTGAAGTCCTGTGAAGGCACTCAGGCATATGCCCTTTCCAGGCAGTCCAGTGCTTTTCAGTCCTGGTAACAAATACACAAACTTCTCATGATGTCTATCCTAACTCTTCCTTCACTGTAGATTTAACCCATGCCTCTTATCCTTTCCGAAATGCTCATGCAAAGCTGAGTTTCCTGTCCCTTTGCAAGAATCCTTCCAGCATATGAAGAAATGTTATCACATGCTCCCTCAGGTTTTATCAATACTTATATTTAATTCTTATTCTTTAGCCTGTGGTCATGACTTGTGCTGGTGTCACCTTTCTGGTAGTGAGGTTTCCAGAAGTGGTTGTGTTCCTCCTAAGGCTTTGCCCACATGGGATAGAGCAATGAGGTTACTGGCATGTTTGTAAGCTTTCTTCCTGTTTGTCCATCCCAGAGTGATATTTGATTTTCATGACAGCCTGAAATTATTGGCTTCTGTTTGGTTTATAATCCATGCTGTTTCCCAGATTCTGTTCTGCAGCGCAGCAATGTAACCAGTTGTTTTCCTTTTTAATGCTACTGTTTTCTCCTACCTAAGCATAGGATTGTGCAGCACTGCTTCCAGAATTTCACCCTAATCTTCTTCACTTTGTTTTTCCTGGTTTTTGAAGGTCATTTTGAACTCTCATCCTTACTTCTAACATGCTTGTTAGCCCACCTTGTTGTGGTCCCACCATCATCTGGTGGACATCTGCAGAATTTCTGTGGAAATCCCTTGCCTCTGCACTATAGGTGCTCGGAGTAGGTCAGAAATGAAGCTCTGTGCTTCCCAAACTACACATGTGCCCCCACAGTTCACACCCTTTCAGGAATCCATGAATATCTTTAATTTCTGACTCTTCGTGGTCAACTGAACTGCAGAGCCATCTTCTTGAACATCAGTATGACCCATGTGGGGACACAGGGAAAAATCCCTCTTGTCTTCAGCAAGTGCCTACTGAGAGCACTGACAGACAGATCACACTGTCTCTAACATTATTTGTGAGCCAGGTAGGCACAAGAGTGATTTGTTACATCTTCCATCAAATGTAAAAAGCTGGTGGCAAGTATTTTCTAATGAAGAGGAACCTGAGCACTTACGGACTCCTTTGTTGACTGGCAAAGCTTGACAGCAGCTCCCTAAACAGCACTATCCCAGAAAAGATGTCAGTGAAATCACTGTGCTTTTTAAACAGAGAGAAAACTGACTTGAGTGTTTTCCCCTCATGATTTAAATAAGCTGCTTCCCAACAGTGGTTGAAATGTGGTCGCTTCTCGGAGGTGCTGAGTAGAGCTGAGAAGGAGGGGTTTTGTCTAAATTACTCTTACAAGAAAAAGACAAAATTAGATCTCTACATTATTTCAGGAAGGTGTCAAAGGAATTGGTAGTTGCCTTGAAGTCAGCACTATTATTTCTTAGCTAACCACTACTGAAATGAGGGTTTTGCATTTTTGCTGGGTTTGTTTGGCTTGTTCAAATCCTGATCAGGCCAGATAGGAGGCAGCAGGAACAACAAATCAGCAGCTTGGTGAACACCTAGGTAGGCTCTCACTGGGGTATAAGAATCCTCAGGTGAAACTCCTGCATGACTATGTTTCCTTCCAGCTGGAGTGAAACAGGTCTGGCAGGTGAGATTAAGAGATTGTCCTAAAGGAGAGACTAGGCTGGTGGTCAAGGGGGTTACCTGGAATCTTTCTTGCTAATGCTTCTATGAATTCTTTGTAAGATCTGTGATTTGAACTACTGAAAAGTTGGCCTGGAAGTGTTAAATTCTGGTTGTATTGGGGTTCTGAGCAGCCTGGTCTCCAGGAAGTTCTCCCTGGCCATGGAAAAGGGCTTGGAACCACATGATCTTTAAGATTCTGACCCAAACCATCCCATGATCTTATGGAATGGTGAAAATTGTGAAGTCTCAAAATTTTGTTTAAAAGGAAATGTGTTTTCTCTCTGAGCACATGCAACTGCAACTGAAGAAAACGTGAGCTCCAGGAGTTCAGAACCCTGAAAATAAGGCCTGATGTCTAAATGAAATTGAACTTCAAAAAGAAAAGTAGTTTTCTGGCCCTTTTGGAGCCAAAACAAAGTATTTATTCTATTTGATCAGCTATTCACAAATGATGTCTTTGTATCTTTAAAATAACTACAAACCAAATTTAAAACTGGAAGCTCTCATCTTTGATGTTATCTGCAGATAAGATAGAGCTTTGAAGCACTAACAGAGGCTAATTGGAACAGAATACCAATACAACCAAAAATTAATAGAAAACACAAGAACTGTTTGGAGCACTGTCATTCTAAACTGGGACCATTTCTTTTCAACTCCTAGAGGATTTCAGGAATAAAGTGCAATCCTATGGACTAGTTAAAAGGGGAGAATTGTCTGAGTCTATGTACCATGATGCTTCAAACACAATCATTACATTAGTTATTTGTTGTATTGTATTTGTGTATTGCATTTTGAAGTATCAAAAGCTTTCCAATATGTAGCAGGCTGAAATGAGGTGGAGGAAGATATGCCACAGGTGAAATAGTATCCAATTCATGTTTGCATTTGAAACAGACACTTTTTTCACCTGTTTGTTTTGAAGATGGCATTACTTTCCATCCTGAACTTGAAAAAAAATTGTTAAAGTTGTTGGAGGTTTGATTGGCTTCTGGTGAGAGAACCCATGGAAGGGCAGAGCGGAGTGGAAATGTGTTTTATTTTGGGGAACAACTTGCCTGGCTATGAGTTCAGGCAGCCCTTGGATTGGATTTAGTGCTGCTTTGCCCTGTGGACAACCTCAGACCCTAAACTGGGATAAGGTAGTGGAAGTGAATGTGTATGTTTGTATCCTCACTCCCAGCAGTGTAAGCAGGCAATGTGCTCTCTAGACTTGTCCAAGAAATCCCCTCGGTAGTAAAAGGAAAGGATTCCTGTTGCTTAGCCAAATACTCTGATATTAAGCAATTCCAGAGCTGAGGTTGCTCAGGCAACCTTATTTCTACTCCCTCATTCATTAACATACGAGGTGATCATATGACTGAAGCTGCTAATTTTGATTTCATGCTGTATCTTGGGTTCAAACAAGGACTCATGCAAGACAACTTGTCCTGCCATGCAAAGTCTGAGGACAAGATCTCAGAGGTTTTCAAATACTTTGCCTTCTTTACTGGAAGTGTGACAAGCAAGCAGGGGGTCTGTGGCCAGTCTGAAAAGATCTGTTAAGTGTGAATAAAATCTCTGAGGAGAACTGTGCTTCTGTGAGTTCCTGGCATGTTCCTTCTCAGGAACAGCGCCTCTGCTCTCTTACCCAAGGGTAGCACGGGTATCCCAGCCTCTGTATTCAGATTTCTCTGAGCTGTGGTTCTCATGTTAGGCAGCATCTTTCTGTCCAGACAGGTATCCACAGACTTTGGGGACCAGGCAGCTCTTTATCTCTTGTAAAGCACCACCTATCCTTGCCAAAACTGCAGTTGGAAATACTGTTGATGTCACTGCCTGCAGTGTTTCAAACCATTCACCATGGCTGTTCTATTTTCACAACTGGGTTGCTACCAGTAGTCATTAGCCCTTAGCTAAACCAACAGTGACTCTGTTTTCAAATATTACCTGGGTGGTAAAACATAGGATTTATGCAAAGGTTTTTGCAAAGGTCTCCTGCTGTGCAGTTTGGATGAGAAGCACCCTCACACTTATTCAGCTATGCTTAGTCCTCTTCTTGAAAGCAGAAGATGTGTCTTATCTGTAGAAGTGAAAAGTTGTACAGTATCAGCAGCTTTTGTTCTCTTCTTGAGAACTTGGAATTTTGCAATCCTGTTAAGTGCTTGTATTCTCCAATAAATATTCTGAGCTGTTGCTGTATTTCAGTTGTTAGGTTTCTCAGGGGAAAAAGGCAGTAAAGAAAGAAAATGAATAAATAAACAGTTCAAAGCCTTGAGTGTCCAAAAATATTGCAGCATCTTGATTTGAATAATCGAAAATTGCGACACTCTATTTGGGTACATTTCATCACATTGAAAGCTTTGCATGCAAATCCAAAGCCTGCTATTCCCTCTAAATCCTTGGAATATTTTCATTGCCAATATTTTTCTATTTTGTTGGTTAAAAAAAAAAAAAAAGGCAAGTCTACTTTTTACTTACAAATAAAGTTAACTTGTATTTAGTGCAAAAATAATGACCCACCAAATAGAATAGGAAGATTGTATTCCCACATGTTTGCAATTACTAAAAATCCCTTGATTTTCTTCTTTTTTTAACTGCAGAAGCATGAGAGATTCCTACATAGGATGCAGATCTATTTCAGAATATGTTAAGCTGTGTTTCTGTTAGTATTAGCTGGAAATTCTGGAAATCTAAGTCAAAACAGCAACAAGACCCCTGCTCCAATACTTTACTGGGAAGCTGGAATTAGGACTTAATGCCATCATCCCAAATGAGAGCATTTTAGTGGACCTTTTTTCTACTTAAATTCCAAAGAAAAGCCATGGATCAGCTTAGTCTGAATTCTCTAGACATTTGAGTTTGCCAGGAGGGATTGTCCAAATTACATCTTTGGTCCAGATCTGTTTCTTTCCATGTCTGATCACAAAAGCAAGGAAACTACCACGGAGAAATGTGAAGAATGAGGGGAAGAGCCTCATTCCTAGCACCTAGCCAGGCTTTGGTTCTTAACACAAGCTTCTCTCCATAGTCCCCCTCTGCCTCATCCTTTCTTTCACATCCCTTTTCCTTTAGTTTGTGCCATGATATAAAACCCTGCTGACCCAAGGCACTCTGAAGAACCAGAACTTCTGAATATCCTCAGCTGTGCCTAAATCCAGGGAAAAAGAGCCCAAAAGGCCTTGGTTGGAGGGGGCAGTGGCACAGGGGAGCCTGACACATCCCTCAGAGTGGATTGAGTGACACGAGTACATTGGGGTGGGGAGCTCCAAAGGCTCTCATTGCCTGGCCCAGCTTGTTTGACAGTACTTAATTTTTAACATGTGGAAATTTCTGAAATATGCATCTTGAAATATCTGCTTAGCTTGCCTAGAAAGCTTTAATAATTGATGGAAATTCAGACTTGAGGTATAGTAATGATTTATATGGGGAGCTGTCTTTACACAATCTGCTCTCAAAGCTTTCTAGAGTATTACTCTTAGTGTCTAATTAACTTCCGAGGAGTGATACTGCTCCTTTCACTACACTGATTGATCAAGGGCTTAACTGCAAGTCATATTGTCCAAGTGATTCCCCAGTGTCTTCTCAGCTCTTATGAGCTCTTGCTGAGGAATAGAACTGTCTCGGACACCAAGAACTACTTTCAAGTTTTCAGACACTACATCTTTTACGTCAGGCTGTTCCTGTTGCTGTTGAGCCCCTGGAGCCATTGCACAGAAATTTCTAGTCCTTAGATATGGCTTTGAGTGACGTGATCTAAATAATTTTCTTCTCCCCAGTAGCAGTTCTTCATAGTATATCTTCTGGAGCATGTTCCTTCGCTGTTTCGAGACTTACGATGATAAAGATTACGCTAAAATACACTAAAAATTTAAGTAACTAATAATGATTCAGAGCTAAGATGTGGTAGTGCAAGTCCCACTACCAGTTAAGGACCTTGAAAAGACAGAGTCACTCCCTTGTTTAACCACTTGCATGCTGAGGGATCTGTGTAAATCACCTACAGAGACCTTAGGATGATCACAATTAGTACCATGCTTATTTTCAGGCTGTTGAGTATTTAATTTGCTTAAATTAAAACTATGAGAATGAAAAGAAAACCTGACAGGACAGTGAGCAGAGAAGGTCTTATGAATTTCAGGGTCTGTTCTGTCAGGAAATTTGCTGTCCCAAGTAATAGAAACCCTTAGAGATCCATGCATATGGGAAATAAAAAGTGCAGACAGCTCTTTGACTGAGTGTCTTTTTAAGAAAAGATCAGGTCCTTTTGCAGAATAATTTTCAGGGTCACCAGAGGATGGTGGGGAAAAATGCACATTTTGTTAGTAGTTAATTGTCTGTTTATGGCATTTTTGTCCCACTACTTCCCTGTTCCTTGCTCATGCTCTCAATGAATGTCTCAGTTCTTGGCACAAGTTGTCTTGTTACCCACAACCAATGTGTTTTATAACTGTTTTCCTACCCATATCTACACTGACATTTGATATTGGCAGCCCATGGTTGGCTGATGAAAACCTTGAGGAGGGGCAGCTCATTCTGGGCCACAGGCAGGCTGCCCTGACCCCAGAAATCACACCCCTGAAACTTCTTTTCAAATATATCAAGTTATGCAATCTGCTATTTTCTTAACCACTTCCCACCCCATTTATGGTGAAAAGTCTTGTCCAGTAAAGGCTGTTCTTACAGCAGTGTTGCGTGTGCCATTTGCTCCCAAGATAATTTTTAAAAATCTATTTTGTTTTTTTTAAATTCTTTTCACAAAATCTGTCCCTTCACCTTGCACCTGAGGGCTGTGCAGCAATGGATCTGGCTTCAGAGACTGTGTGCTCAGGCTCCTCTATAACTGAGAGCCACCAGCTTGAGAGGATCTACATTCTTGAGATCCAAATATTCCTCTGAAAGGATTAATGGCCCCACCTTTTAAGAAATTAGCTATACCTCCATTTCCTCTTTCCATCCAAACAGCATTTCTGGTACTAATAACACTAGCCAGAGCAAAAGAGGAGATAAAAGCTCTGGTGGCAGAGTTCCATGTGTGAAGGAAGGTGTCATAAAGTCTTGGAGGGCTCATCCAAAGTTTGTACCAAAATTAATGACTGGCTTTGTCATTTAAATCACTCCGGAACCCCAATGTATTTGTTGGGAAATTTCAGCAGGCAAAAGCAAGCCTGAGAGCCCTACATGGGAACTCCTTGGAGAATTCCATTTCTCTGGAGCTAGAATGAGGATACTTAGTGTATCTTCGTAAGTTACAAGCTGATAACTGGATTCAGGCACTTCATGGATTTTTTTTTTTTTTTTACTATTTCTTATATGGAATTATGTTGTTCAATTTTCAGCTCATTGTGTTCAGGTGTGAGTGAGTTTGGGAGCTGCTTTGACAAATGCCTTATGCTAGAATTCCCCAAGGAGAGCTCCAAAGGGACAGATGAACGTTGTTGGTGCAGCATTTCTTCCAAACTGAAGCATTAGGACTTGATGCAAATTATATTAGAGATATTAGGATCTTACTTCAATTAGATTCTGATATACTTTACCAATGAGAGGGAATGCACATAAAGCATCTAATGAAGATATAAGACTCTTGTCCAATCAGTTGTCTTATTTAAAACAATTTGAAAATATATAATTTTGACATCTAGATGTTGATCCTTCATTCTCCTGTCTGTACTATTACTTTCAGAAAATAAGCATTTTGTCATGATAAGAAAGTGCTTGGTACAGGTGGAATATAAATATAATTCATTGTAAAAAATGATGCTTTGTCCAAACTGGAAAATGTAACCCTGGGACTGTCCAGTGCTTTGTGTTGGTTTAGTACTGCTCCTAAAGAAGGACAAACCTAGTGTTAAATCTGCTGATTTTGTAAGGCTAATCTCTTGTGAAAATCTCACCCTTAATCAGTTACACAATTAGTGAAATATACTCAAAGAATTGTAGGTATGGTTCTTATATGTCATGTCTTGGCAGCATTGGTAGAAACCTTTTAAATGTCCTAAACCAAAAGTTTCCAAAATGTGGCATGGTAGCAGTGTCAAACAGTTTGGTATGTCCCTGTTTCTGCTGCCCCCTTCAACTTCTGATCAGCTACTGATAAAAAAATTTGTGGCCCCTGTGCAAAAATAAGTGGTGTTTGGGTAACAGCAAGTGTTAAATCCTGTAAGAAACTGATGTCTCAACAAAAATACCTGTATCTCCTACTAAGATATCTTGTTTATCAGCCTGTCTCCCTCCTTGTGGTACAGGATAGAACTGCCTTGGCTTAAAAACAAAAAAGGTGGGTGGAAAACCCTTGCAAATGAAGGCACACAGTTGTCTTAGTGCACTTATGAATCACTTGGAAAAGCTCACATTCCTATTACAGCAATTTTAATAACA
This sequence comes from Fringilla coelebs, assembly GCF_963513975.1. Taxonomy (NCBI): domain Eukaryota; kingdom Metazoa; phylum Chordata; class Aves; order Passeriformes; family Fringillidae; genus Fringilla; species Fringilla coelebs. The sequence continues at coordinate 18,069,741 of NC_140039.1, forward strand.
AAACACGTTGCCCAGACAGCCTGATGTTAAATGTGCACAGCTCTTTAGAGAAGAAGGGCTGCAGACAGCAACATTTAAATTGTGGGGCTCCTCCAGGGTGAAGCTGCACAAGAGCTGATCAGTAAAGCAAGAAATCACTGCTGTAGTGTGTGCAAGGGATGGAGGTAATAGGGATGCTGCTACCTGAGGAAAAGGGCAAGTCCTCTCACAGATAAAGGGAAGAGAGAGATGTAAGAGGAGAAAACCATGTAAGGAAAGATTAGAATTTTTTAAAATGTGGAAAATTGTTTAACACTGAAGTTGTATCTCAAGGCAGTCCTGCCTATCCCAAGACCACTGCACGTTTGTAACCTCAACTTTGCAGACCACACTGTTTCTCCAAGATAACAGGGATATGCAGATAGTAAGAGGCACAAAAATAAATTAGAAAAGGATTTCTTTAATGCTTCTAATAATGTATTTGGACATGATTATCATAATGAATCTTGTAAAAGGAATTTACTGTTTCCCCTTTTATATGATGTATTTCTGACCTTCACCCGCTTGATATGCGATTCCTATTCAGCGAAGGTGCCCATAATAGAGGGGCAAGAAGGATGATCAGAGTTCAAACAATAGGGTAAGAAATGCAGAGTAGAGGGAAAAAGCTTCCATTTTCCCATAAGCTGGGGCACAGAAGATACTGCAGCCTCAGCTCTACAGTATCTTATGAACAAACAAATTATGCATGAGTTTGCTCAGGGGACTACTCAGCTACTCAACAATAATGGGTAATTGCCCTCACAAACTTATCCTCATATCACTCATACACACCAACACTTATACTGAAAAGAAAAGACGCGAAGAACAAATTTCAATATAAAACACATTATTATTATGAAAATGACACATTTCCATTTAACCCTTTTCTAACAAAAAGAACTCGCTGCCTTTCAAAGAAAATGGGGCTGGGGAAATTTAAACGTTAGTCTCAGTATTTTCCCTTGGAAGGCACACTCAAGATTGTTTTACTTGGCACATTCTGTACTCTTCATTGTAGCAAAGGCTTGCGGGTATCTAATGACACAATCACAGAATGCCATAGAAATTTGGAACAAAATCCCCATCTTCGATACAATTCAGCAGATTCACGCCATATGGAAATCCTGCTGTTTAATGTAACACCATTAAAAGCCACATATTGCTAAATTCATCTCTCAAAGATTTTTGCAAAAGTTGCAGGAACAATATTATTTCTGAGTTTTTAACCTTTATTCAGCCTCCAGCATTCTTAGGAGTCTAACGTGTGTTTCATAACTGGAAATCCAACTACTTCATATGCTGGTGATATTTTGATTTCTCAAACATACAGAGTAGAATAATGGTCTTGTCTCCTTCATAAAGAACTAGTAAGTTACAACTTGATCAATAACTGGGAAAGAGATGAACCATAGCTAGCACTCAGAGTCCTAAAATATAGATTAATTTAAATTTATTCTCTACATCCTCACCCTGAGCATCTTATTCATTCCTTTTCTTTGTCATATACTTTCAGTTCTAAGTGGCAAGTTCCCTGGGTCTGAGATTGTGTGTTAAGATTTTGAATTGCAAAGCTCTTTGGTGTTTCTGGACTGAAAATGAAATCATTGATAAAGCTGTTTGCTGCACAGCCACCCATTTGCATTTTCAGTCCATCCCTTTGGGAAAATCTTCTACTGAAGGCAGTGCTAATGACATGGAATTTGAGTAGAAAGAAGGTGGTTCTGGCTGCTGTGTAGATGGTTTACCAAAGCTTTACCCAGCACTTTCAATGTCTGCATAGATCTCAACTCTTCTTCCTGGACTGCTCATAGGTGCAAGGATTTCCCAGCTCTATCTGCTTGCAGGAATTGCATCAGAAGGGATACAGAAAATGGCAAAGAATCCATGCCCTTTTTACAGGGTGTTTTCCCAAAATCCTTCTGAAATCTGAAGCAGTGTTTCTACCCAATATTGAGAGTGTGACTAGGGAGACCTTATGAAAAAGGAGTTGTGGTGCAGTTTGCCATGTTAAAAGGGGTATCTTCAAACTCAGAAGTACCTTGCATAAGATGTGTGTACCAGGGATCTCAGAATCTCAGAGGCACTTGGGAAGAGTCCTACAGGAGCTGTAAACTGTTTTTTCAATCTGAACTTATTCCAGGTGTATCCACTCCCTTTCCATGTCCAAAGCTGGGGTGGAGATCATCACAAGAATCAGCATCTCCAGGAGTGGCAGGTTCAGCCACACTCCCAAAGAGCCACCACTTCCAGATGCTGAGCCCTCCTGAACATATGGTGATCACAGGTGTCTAGAGAAGGGTCACCATCTTTCTGAAAATATAATTCAGGGAGGATCCAAAATATCTTCCAACTCAGCAAGAACAATGGCAGGTGACTAAGAGCCTGAGAGGTTTTGCAGATACTTTTGTTATTTATATAATTGTGTCACAGATGTGCAAGATGAGCTGGGTCCAACACCTCCAGGAGATGACAGGGGAGTTTAGAGAGGAGGAGTGAGTGGACCTGAACTAGGAAGACAGAGGAAACATGGGTAGCTGTCCATCTTTTATCTGCAAATTCATGGTTTATGAGAATGTTGCCCTTGATCTAGGTGGCCAAACTTCTGGTAAGTTTTCACAAGTTGTTGGCAGCCCTATAAGTCTGAGGTATCCACTCCAGAATTACAAGATAGTCACTTAGTTTGTCGATACAAGCAAAGCAGGCTTTACATCTCTTTAGGGAAAACTAGCAGAGCAGCAGAGTTGTAATGGAAGGAGTAGCTCTTTTAATAAGATGAAAACACACTGAGTAAGAAATTACCTGGGTGAGAGAGAAGCACTAGTCCTAGGAACGTTCCCAGATTTTGGCTGGTACATTTCCAGCAAGTAACAATGTGTCTCTGTACTGGGAGCCAGTGAAGCTGCATTTAAGGGCTCTGATGACATTTGTATGTCCCTAATATATTTATAACTTAGGACCGAGTACCTGTGTGTATGTCTCTCATTTTTTTCCTAGTAGATATGCAGAGATTTAAACAGGTGAAAATGTGTCCACAAAGGACCATAAAGAAGAAAAGGAGTTATAAGGTAATGCAGCAAGAGCGCTGGTGCATGGTTATTGAAAGTAAAAATGGTTAACATGTGGAAAGAGGTATATAAATGACTGCAAGCCACTTTTTCAAATGTCTTTCCCTGTTGCTCTCAGCAATATCACTGAATGTGATCAAATCGTTTTTCCGCTCCTTTGGCACAGTACCTTCCCCAAGTTAACAGCCACCTTAAAAAGAGGGCACAGGGGCCACGGCAGATAATGCACGTTCTGTTGTGTGATTCTCAAATGCTCTTAGGGCTCTTCGTGTGGGAGATTAAAGCCACTCACCACTGGTTTGCCTCTGCTGCTGCTGGTGTTGGTGTGAGCTCCCCAGGGGCTGTGCACAGCTCCCAGCCCTGCTCCTGTGGAGGCTGCAGGATGAGGCCCTTGGCTGCAGGTTTGGTAGCACCCAGCCTCTGTCAGATCCCCGTGTGTAAGCATTGGTATAGTTTTAATTTATTTTTAAGAACACAAAGATCCATGATTTAAATATTGTGAAATCCTGTATATATTTTGGCTCAGTCAGTCATATGCCTGTTTACTCACAGATTCCCCAAAATCTGCATTTCCTCAGGCATTCATGTCTTTCAGATTCTTTATGCTGCTTTTTCTGCCTCAGTTATTTCTTAACACCATGCTGACTGCTTTCTCTTTGATCCAGTAGAATGTGGCCTTTCTGGTAAGGCTTGGGTTTATCACATGTGGTCAAGTGACCACTGCTTGATTCCTTCTCTGAACAGCCAACAACTTTTTGTCAAGGTGGGAAACACCTTTCTGCCCCCTGCTTGCGTCCATCCTTCTCTGTGCAAAAATTAATCAATAAATCTAATTGAGAGCAACACCATAACCACAAGATGAGGAATGACAAAGGAGCCCTGTTGGGTACCTGGCTACAGAGGAGCAATATCTGTTGTGTTCTTCCAGGAGCATGGCCAGAGCTTTTTCACATTCTGGACAAAAGTTGTTTAACTGAAATATGGGTTTAAATCTAAAAGGGGACTGTGAAATGCCTCCCTCCTTGGGTCTTTGCATAGGGCAGGTTTAGGCTGCTGGATACTGAAAGGGTTAATTTTGGGGTATGTATTATTTGGAAGTACCAAACCCAGTAGGTTGATGAAGGATTGGGTTCCCTTCCAGGGGACAGGCACCCACATCCCTGTCTGGGTCTCAGTCTCTTTGCACCTTGATTTCCTCACAGCAAAATGGGAAAGCCTCTTCTTGTTCTTTTCCTTAAAAGGTGCCATCCTAGAGGTGGGCTTGTGCTGCACCCCATGTCATGGGATTCTGCTTTGGGTTGGAACATCTTGGTGTTAATAAATCAAACTAAGAAGGTTGAAGGCTTTTGTTTCCCTGGGTAACACGAGCTGCAGGAACAAGCACACCTGCAGACTTCTGTAAATGTGGTCATTGCTGTCACTGAGAAATCTGTCATTGAATTCTCCTTTCCCTCTCTTAGCAGAAAGAGTTTTATTTTAGTAGAACTTTAGGGTACTTGCATTATCAAAGAGTTTGCAATCCTGATTAGAAAATCTATTTAACCTGGTGTCAATTGGTCTTCTTGATGTGAAAATACACCCAAATCCTGGGAGAGAGGGTAGGCAGTGCCCCAGTCAAGATTTCCCCAGGAATAACTAGTTGTAGGAAGAAGCAAAGGAAAGCAAAGGCATGCCAAACAGTCAAAAAATGAAGGGAATGTCTCAGTGGAGCATTGAAGGGAATAGATGCTCAAGCTGGTGATGAGATTTTGTTTTAATCATAGTGATAAACCTTTTAATTTTGGTGCGCAGTAACAGCAGCTTTAAAAATGAAATAAAGGGTTTGTGACTAGCAAGAGTCCTTGGTGCTGCTTCCAGAGCATTGCTTGGGCTGTTATTAAAGCCCTGCCAATGGTTTCAAGTGGAACAGCTAATGTTTCAAGTGTTCATAAATAATTGTTTAATGTTCCAAGCACTTTAGGGGCAGGTTTTAAAAACTAGGCTCGCACTGATTATTTCCACTACTGTAAAAACATTCTTTTGATGGTGGCTTTGCCTACTGCTTATAAAAAAGAGAGAAGAAAACAACCACTGTCCTTGGTGAGCTGATAGAGAGATGCACCCAGTGATGAACCTGTAAAATAACCTAAAGCTAGTACGTATTCTCTCCAAAATTAGCCAAAATTTGGAATAACTTTTTGGTGTTACAAGACCAGGGCTACATCCATGGCTGGTATTTTAGGGGTGATGATGGCCCATCTCTGCTTCTGTGAGTGCAGGAGGGGTGTGGGGGTCCCTGCCTGTGGCCACTGGATCTCAGAGAGCTTGTGCATGCCTCAGTTTACCCAGTCTTAATTAATTGATTGCTCAAACCAAGATAATTTTTTTAAAACTTTTTTATTTATTTTCTTTTCAAGCTGAAGCAAAAAGTAAGGAATTTTCATAAGCAATCATCCTCTTAAAGTGAAATGGATTGGAATACACATTGACTCCTAACTATGCTGAAAATTCCCAGTCATTGATTCTCAGCTTGATCCCTGTAACTTCCTTGGAGTGGTCTGAATGCTTTTCCCTAATATAGATGAGGCTTTAGTGTTATTTTGCTGTTGTGTATGTCACATTCTTTTCCGATGGCTGGAATTCTATTTCAAATATGATTTTTCCTTTAAAAAAAAGGAAACATTTCCTTAAAAGGATCCAAGCAATTACAAATATATGTGCACATACAAATTTTAAGAAATTAGAAGTTTTTATTTAGTAAGAAGGATTAAGAAATTTTGTGTTTACATATATTTTATATGCATGTTGGTATTTATAAATATCTGTAGAAGACATTAATGTGTAAGCTCACAAAGGATAGTCATGCAAGCCACAAGCTTTCCATGAATGAATGTTTTCAAGATTGATCCCTAGGTCTTAGCCCTCCTGTGAGGATTTAGCTATCAGTTCTTCCACTGCAAAACCACATTCCCCTTTGTTTGCTGCTATAATTTGAAGATAAAAAGCACGACTTTATTCGTGCTGTTCATTAGAGCTGGATCACGCAGTAAGACTGGAACCTTGTGCAAACACCACCTACCACACCGGTGGTCGCTTTTTCAGGATAGGTGGGTTTTTCTCCTCTAGTAAATACACCTTTTAAAAATCTCACCCCTTGTCTGGGCAGTGCAGTGCCTCTTCTCCAGGTGGAGAGAACCGGGTGACAAACAGCGAGCTGCCCCGCCAGGGATGCGCCTGTCGGGAAGGGAGGGAAAAACTGGAGAGGGGGTTAGGAAAAAAAAAAGGTTTTTGAGGCCAGTTGTTAGATGCGAGGAATACCTGGAGCCAGCATCCCTGCTCGGCTGGGATTATTCCTGCTTGGCTGCCCTCTGCCGGCATCGCCGAACGGTGCAAACCGGGGAGCGGCCCCGCGCCCCGCGCAGCGCCCGCGGCCGGCCGCGCTCGGTGCGCCCGGAAAACAGCCCCAGCCTCCCTGCATCACCCACAGCCACCGCCCGGAACGCTTGGCCAGAAAACAGTTGGGTGTTATTAGTGAGAGGATTGCTCTAATTAATCCAAAAGATGTCCCCACTGCTAAATGAGGTGAGGAAGGAGCGCAAGGACAGATTTAACTCCGGAGCCGAATACAGCTGAGGCAAGGGGGCAGTTTATGACTCAACACAGTAGAATTTCTGCTTGTAAATGGGATTGCTAACATTTTTTTTTCCCCAGCCGCAATTTTCCTAACTTGCAAATGAATCTGAAATATCTAGAAATAATAGTGTCTGTCGGGTAAAATGAATGCAGGTTTTTCTTCTTTAAGGTTTTATTTTTAACTGTCTCTAGTAAAAGTGCTTTAGTCATATTTATCTCACTCATGAAAGAGCCTCTTTCTGTAACTCGTTTTGGATTTAACCCCTTTAGGGTTACCTACAGTGTCAGCATGCTGTCTGCTTTAGATCACTGTCTGTCCCCATTTTTTCTTGGTGGTTTTATTGACATTTGGGAGGCCGTGCTGTGTTAAGAAACAGCAGAATATCACCACTGTCCTCTTTGTGGTCAAGCAGCCTTATCAATGCAGAGGGAAATAAAGCAAGGGAGGGAGGGCTACATTCTCCTCCTTTCTCCAGCATTTCCTTTCCCCTCCTCACCGTTTCCATTTCCTCTTACATTTCCCACTTTAAAAGATGGACGATCAGTACCTGTGACCCTTAAATATCTTATTCACTGCTACATTTACACGAAGAAGATTATTAAATCTGCAGATAGAATTAGAAGCCAAACTAAATTCTTTTGTATTGATATAATCATGGGGGTTATTTAAGATGTGATTGATGTAACCTGAGACCAGAGAACGTCCAGGATGTCTAAAAGGCAGACACTGTATGAGTATTTATGAAAAAATCTGTGTGCTCTTAAGATGTCACGCATATTCCGCACTGTGTGTCTCTTCAGTGTCACAAGCACATTTACATAGATTGTCATGAATTTCAAATTGCACCTCAAATCAATGCCAGAGTAAAATTACCTTGGAGCACAATGCAGCCTTCCTTTAAGAGTTAATCATCCAGGTCCTGCTCTGCTCTGAGGTGGTGCTGGCCCTGCAGTGCAGTGACACTCACAGCTCACTGCCAATATCAGGTGCCCCAACAGATTCGTGGCACCTAATGTCACCAGAGCCTGGTGCCACCTCACACACTCCACAGAACACCAAGTGTGAAAATAATGTGTTACAAATGCAGCCACTGGCAGTGCCTCCAAAGGGCGCCATGTGCATGCTTAGGGCTCTGCTTTGACAAACCATTTGTAAACATCCCATGGGGACTTTGCTCCAACAGGTATGAGAGCTCTGATCAAGCATTTTCCCAATGCTGTAATGCTGTTGCCGTCATCTAATTGCATGTGCCTCAATTGTGGGGAAAGATGCTTTAAGTAGGCTGTTCTCTGGTGCAGCCTGACCATAAAAGGCTAAATACAGCCTTGCTCCAGCTCCATTGGTTGCCCACATCCAAATGGGATTAAGGCTTGGGCAGCAAGACCTTCTGGGTGTGGGGAGACAATAGGAACTGGAGATTTTACAAGGGCCAACCCAGCTCAGGGTGATGCCACTTGGTGAGAACAGCTGGGTCATCTGATCCCAGGCTTCTTGCCATGTCCTGAGGCATGTTGCATCTTTCCAGAGAGGATAAATGCTTCCACTATGCCCAGAAACAGTATTTATCTGGTGTAATGAGTTTATTTCTGGAGCGAGACCATATGGCTGAAGCAGTTTCTCGTGGCAGATCACCAGTTGCCGGTGCTGTAAATCATGGTGCATCCCATAATTTTGCCACGACTCCCCTTCACTGCAGGCCACCCTTCTACTGTGCAAATCCCTGTATCCAGAAGCAGGCTTCCAGCAAGCCTGGCTGTTCAATCCCCAGGCTGGAATTACCACATGAGGCTGGGTCAGGATGCTCCTCCCGTGCTCCTGCTGCTTGGGAAGGGAAGGGAAAAGGGAAGGAAAGGGAAGAAGGAGTGTTTGGGCCGATGGCAGCACAGCAATGAGACATGTAAATGCCAGCAATGCTTTTTAGCATTTCTCAAGCAAGAGAATGGGCCAGCAGATACGTCGTGGAGCCTCGCCAAGCATGTAGGGGGACATGTTGTTAACTTGCTGGTGGCTGCTGTAGCCAAGAAACCGAGTAGCCATGTAGGGACTGTGGCGGGCGGGAGAGAGAGAGAGAAGAGCACATGTAGAAATAAGGCTTCTCACTCAACAAATTCTGCTGTTTGCATGCAGAAAAAGAGGTATTTTTGCAAGCAGGGACTTAGGAACAAGATGAAATCTTCCCACTTTTATCAGCAAGGCAGTTAGTGACAAGCACATGGTGAAAGGCTCAAATTTTGGTGCAAATTACCATGAAAATAACTGAACACAGAGAAAATTTGGAATTGCAAATATTGGGAAGCCATGGCTTTGTGACAAGATGAAAAGACATTCGTTCTAAGGGCTTTGAGGTGTAATTTAGTCTTCTGGACACTATCCTCCTTTCGTGGGTTTGCAGCAGGTTGAGATATCCCCTCTTAAGAGAGAAAGCAGGTATTTTATGTACACAGAAAAGACAAATATCCCAGGCACTTGGGCCATCTAACCAAGTATGGAAACTCTGCCCAGGACTGGGGCGAGCTCTCCTCTGAATATTCTCCTGGACATCAGCCCTCTGTGTACTTAACTGGTTACCTGAAAGGATGGAGAATTTCTTTTTCTTTTCCAATCCTATTTTAAAAGATGCAGGGAGCTGGAAGTGAGTGCTTTGTTCCATCCTAAGGTAGCCGCAGTTTGGTGGTAGGTGAAGTAATGACTATATATAGTCACTAAAGTGCCTTTGGATAGTTCTGGAGAACAACTGCTGTATAAATTTAAGGTATTATTATTATTAAGGTATTATTATCCCAAGTTTGCTGCAAGTTAGAACAAGACTGCAAGAATTACCTTGGAGCAGCTAATACTGGCACAGTTGCAGAGTTTAAAGTTCTCTTTCTGTCAATATTGTGTTAATTTTATCTGGTGCTTTTGATTAAACAAACTAACCTGGAACAATTTCGGTAACTGATTTTCTAAATAGAAAAGGCACTAATAAGTGAACATCAAGTTGCACCCCCCTGGCATCCAGAGAAAGGAAAATCCTTTATGAACAAATCAGATGTGGTCACACTGAGTCCTAAACACTACTCAGCTACCATCATGCTGATTTAATCAATCCACACGAGGTAAAAGAGGTAGAAAGTGGAATAATACCTCTGATGATGAGATATTTTAATGAAATGCATTGGGATAATTTAGTGGGGAATGAAAGTACTATGGATAAAAGTGAGTCAGAAAGCATGAAAAAACACTGAACAGATCAGAACATGTATAATATCAAACAGAGGTTGAACATCCCAAATCTGTGCTTCACAGGTCAGGGGATGAATTGGAGGTGATTTGGCTGTGAGCCAGAGGGGTCAAAGAGGAGCTGGTGCAGGAATCAAATGGTGGCTGTAGTCTGGCAATCAACAGGAATAGGTCTTTTGGGATTCTGCAGTTGCTGTATCTTGCTGGTTGATTAGAAATCATGCAGGGAGAGCTCCTGGAGTGGGGAGAGGTGAGGAGCTGGTGTCCTGTAAGGGTGAGGAGCTGGTGTCCTGTAGGTGTGAGCCCACAGACTTGTACTGCTGGCTGTGAAACAGGGTCCTCAGTGTCTTATAGGAGCCACTGTGGACTGAGCTAAAAGAAGCGGCTTTGCATAGTGGGGGCAAAGTAGATTGCCTGGGCTCTGTGCTCCTGCAGTGTCCTCCTGCATGCTCATCCTCCTTCATGCATGATCTGATCAGTGTGAGGGATGCACAGGGGTGTAAGGGATGCTCAGGGACCAGGTGCACTGTGTGGACTGTGACCTGAAGGTAGATAAGCTCACTGCAATTTGTTCCTCAAGGTTTTTGTCCGTGAGGCTGGTTGGAGACTGGTGTTTGGGCCATAAAGGTCCAGCCAAGATGCATGGTCAGATAACAAGATTTCCAGTAAAATTTGGCTAAAATCCCCATTTGATTCTGAGCCCTTTGGGTACTGGAAGGCACAGGAGATGCTCCTTTCCCTGATATGTAATGTTGGGTGTGTGTGAACAAAACGTTGTAATTGTCCCATCCTTCCTGTACCATCAGACGTGCTGTTGACAGCTGTAAACAGGAACTTGTGAAAAGACAAAACCAAACCAACAAAAGAAAAAATTACATGTTAGAGAAAGATCAAAACACATGCATCTCTGTCTATTATTTATGTGGGCCTAACAAATTACAAAGCAGGAACACCAAGGGGCAGGTCTTGAACGGATGTTGCTTCCCATACCTTGATTATCCATCTGGAGATTGGGCCCATAGCTTTTCTGAAGCAGCTTTTTTTTTTTTTTTCTCAGAATGCATAGAAGGAGCAGATCTTTTGAGTAGGAAGGTGCCATTTTTACACAGTCACTGTTCAGACCATAGCCACACTTGAAGCCAAAAATAGAAAATATATTTTAGAACTTGTTAAATTAAAGGAAAAAAAAAAAAAAAAGAAAAAGAGGAAAGAAAAGCCTCCAGCAGAACTTTGCATTCTCTGACTTTTCAGACTTTCAGGTCTGCTCTCCTGATTACACATTTTTCTAGCTGATGACATGCCATCAGCTAAAGATGGATTTTAAACACAAGTCATGTCAAAAGTTTCATTTAACCTCTTCAATATAACAAGCTGCTGATGGTTTACATTTCTGACAGTAGAGGTAAATTAATCTCTGATGGATGTTTGGAAGGGGGAGAGAAGATCTGCAAAGAGTAAGGAAGAAGTAAGATGGTAACTGGTAAAGGCAGTGGACATCTTCTGGAATGTAGTGAGTGGTGGGTGGGATGTGGGTGTGGTGATATTTCTAGATCTGCATCTCTAAGTATAGATGCATCACACTTGCTATGTGTATGTATGTGTGGTTTTTAAATAAAAGTATTTTCCATTATACTGTGCAAGTCTGACATTTGATGAGGTAGAATATTTCCAGATGGGTTGGATTTTGGAGAATAGGGAGTAGGTTATGATTTGTCTAATGAAATGTTAATTTTTTGGCAGTCAGAGGGTTTTAGGGTAAATCAGTTAAACCCAAAGATGATTAAAAAGGGATTTGTGAAAGTTTGGAGTAGTAATTAGAATTAATTGAGGCCATCATTATTTTATATGGTAAAGGTAGTATGCACATGTAGTTGGACAACAAAAAGAATGCCAGGCTCGTCTTCCTGATTTCTGGGGGTTATAAAAGTTTGGGAGGGAGTTCTTGTTAGTAAGTAATCCCAAGAGACATAACAGGGGAAAACCTTGACACAAGGAAATTCAGCCAGGAGACAGTTGATTTCTCAGCTGGGAGGTACTTCAGGAAGAGATGGCATCTTGCCGTCTCCACCAGGACTTGGTAATAATTCTCACTATTCATGAACAGATGTCTTTGGTTGGATTCCCTAGGTGCATTTGAATTCATTAAAGGATCTAGGGAATCAAGATATTAATTCTAAATTATTACATATTATAGATTTTATTTTCTGGAAGAATGGGAACGTGGCAAAGGAAAAAGGAGGTTGTAGCAGAAGTGGTAAATGATGTCAAGGTAGCATAATCACAGAATTATGCCACTCTTGGCTATATTGTGCCTTTTTCTGTTGTTTTAACAGTGGCTATCTAAAATAGAGTGACTTTTAAATTTTGTGTGCTATGAGACCACAGTGGGGATGTTCATAGGTGGTATTTGTCCTGTTAGTCAACTGGAATAAAGTATTAGAGCCCTGTTGAAATCAGTAAGGAGGCCAATTTAGAGCAGATGAGGATGTGACCAATGAACCTAAAGCATGCTGTAATTTCAAGCTCAGCTATTTAATATCTAACAAGTAAGGACTGAATTAAGGGGCCATTAGGTCTGTGTCACGCAGTTATTCTCACTGATCAGTACTTTTTTCACTGGGACACTGGAGTATTGATAAAAACTCCCTGCTGATGGAAATTGTATGTCTTAAGAGCAGCCTGCAAACTTTCCTTTCCCCAGCCAGCTACTTAGGAAAACTTTAAAGATGATATTTTGAAGCTGAACATCCAAAAGCTTTTTGAATCTTCATGACTGAAACTATATTCCATTACTTAGTTGCATTAACAGATGTGATTTTTTGTCAATGGGAACTTGGCAGAAGAACAAATTTCATCAGTTAATATTTGTAAACTGCTTTGAGATCCACTGATGAAACCTGGACTGAGAGTAAGAAAGCCTGAAGTCTGTTTGCTGAATTTTCCATCTTTGAATCTATATTTATAGGATTTTTTCACATCACTTTAATTATTGCCTTCCAATTTTGTTCCCCTTTATTTCCTCCCCATTTCCTGTGTATAGATTGTTCTTTAGTCATTTTTCTGCTCACCCAAGGTTTTTTTAACAGAAAGAAGGGCCAGGTCACTTCAACTGCTCTTACAGGTGTGTTCAGTTGGAGTTTGCCCCCTCCTCTCCCTCTTTCAAGTACAATTCAACCCATTATAGCAAACATCCAGGACATGTATCCTAAATAAAATATTGATCTGAAAATACCACACAGTGTCCTATTTCAAACTCCACCTCAAAGGAATGGGGTTTTTTCCAGTTAGATTATAAATTCCCTGTTATGATTTTAGTTTTTTGTTCTTTCTCCATTTTCCACAATGGATTTATATGAAGGGAATCCTGGACAAGTGGCACTGCCAGGGGGGGAGTCTGAGAATGATGCAGATGATGAGCTGTCTTGGCCTCCCATCTGCCCCAGTGATGGCTGCTCAAGTTGCAGCAAATCTTGCAAAGACCCTTTGATCATCCTCCTTTGCTGAATTAATCAGCATGGTCATGGCTACCTTCATCAGGAACACATTCAAGGGTGCATTTCTTCTACTTGCACTTGGAAAATTTCTAGCTGGACACTACTTCTTATTAATTATTAGTAGTATTAGTAACATTTGATACTAAATATCTTAAATAAAAGTAGTTCTTGCAGCACAAGATTTTTATTTTTAGTTTGGTTGGGGGCTTTTTTGGGTGGTTTTTATTTTTTGGGCGGTGGTTTTTTTTGTTTCTTCTTTTTTTTTTTTGTTTTTTTGTGTTTTCTTTGCACAGACTTCAAAAATGTGGAATTTTTGAGCATATATGTTGCCTAGACAGGCATCTCTTCCAAAGTTGGTGTGTATGTTTTATTTCCCCCCCAGCACGAGAGCAACATATGTTTCTAGCCAGTCCTGATAATGCTTTTCAGTGGTATTAATCTGTGATATTTGTAGTGAGTTTCCTGGTGTAATTGTAATTCAGAAGTTGTCTGTAGCCCTGTGATATGTGCATAATTGTCCCTGTCCACTGCAACCACCAGCACCTCTTGTCAGCAGGATTGATGGTAACGTTTTGGTTCCTTTTTTGATAATTAATTGCTGTTCCTTCCAACAACAGGGGACTCCAGCAGAGCTTTTGTTGTTCTAAATTTGAAATCTTAAGTCAGTGGAGGTGTTTCCAGGAGGTATTTTCTCCAGTTCAACATACACTGTAACCACAGGTGTTGTATCATCAAAGAAAGAACCCATATGCTAATATAGAAATAACAGGCCTGTTTATTGTTGAAGTGCATCACCATCAAAGCAAACAACAACAACCACCTGTCTTTAGCTGTATAATTAAACTGATGGGTCTTTATTCTGTGCTAAATGATATGGTAATATATGGAGAATAAGAAGAATCATCCTTTTAAACTTTTGAGATGTTTGCAGCACTGTTGAAAACTGGTTTTTAAAATAGTTTGTTGTCTTTTTTTTTTTTTTAACAAATCTGTTCCTAGTAAAATGTTTTTCCTGGTGTAGTTGTGCTTTGCTTAGCACTTTTTTCCATGCTGGAAATTCATCTTTCCATAGCTTTGGATGGCCACCTGTTCTGGTATCTTTTTCTAGAGGTCTTCAGTGACTCATCTTGTTTCATTTTTATCAGCTTTTACTTTATCACTCTCAAGAGCCCATTTTTTGTTTCTTTCTGCAGTCAAAGGCAAGGTGAACCCCAAAGATGGTCAATATCCTGACTGGATATCTGTCACAGGCTTTTTTCTCTCTCTCTGTCACACGACAGAGATGCAGCAGTGGTGGTTCCATTCTACAGACAACAAAAATCTGTTGATTCTTTTCAAACCAGCCCAACACTGATGTTCCCCCCTGCTGAGTGCCAGCAAACACCTCTGGTTCTGAATGTTGACTTCTCAGTGCAGAAATCAGTCAGGAATGTGTTCAAAAGTTTCCTTTGTGTACAAGTTGAACCACCTGCCCACTATACCAGCTCTGGAATGGCTTGGTCAGACCTCCACGGCCAAATCTGCCAGTTGACCACGTTTCCTACCAAAACCAGGCTCTAACAGAACATGCCTACTCCTACAGTTACTTTAATTGGAGAACAAATTATAATGTTGTTTTCACAGATCACTCTTCCTCCAGAAACTCTTTTGACACAGAAACTTGCATAACTAGTGCTCTTAGATGAGTAATCCGAATCGTGTTTTCTTTTAAAAGGCCAATCCTAAGTCCCTTTTGCTATCCACCAGACCTGTTAGTGCAGGCAGAAGGTTGTGCTGGCCTGCAGGGATGTGTCATATTGAACCTGTCATATAGGACATGGCTCACAAAGAATTTGGAGCATTAGGAATTTAAGGTTTTTGACAAACTGAGAACTTTCGTTATGAATTATGTATTTCTGTTCAAGAATTAGTATGCCCTGCTTTTTTAATGATGCCTTTTTGCTATGCCCTTATTTAAATATTTCAGTCTGATTAAAGAGGGAAAGGTATGGCAGGTCAGCTGGGGGGCTGTGCACCTTTCCCTGTTCTTGCAGGGATAGGGAAGGGGGAGACCCAGCTTTCTGAAATCCCCTCTTTCAGAATTCAGCCTTATTCTTCTTGGCATGTTATCATTTATATATAAGAGTCCCATTGTTTGGGACTCTTAAGAAAAATCTACCTGTCTAAAGAGTGTGCCCCTTGGGCAGAAATACTGCCATGAGGCAGTGGGCTGGGATCTTCACCTTGGCAGTTGTGGGTTTATTATTCTGAGGGCAGTGGCTGGGTTTGGAGCAGATGTTCTTCACTTCAATGTGGTAGAAGGGTTTTCTTCAACAGGCTACTGTGAGTGAGTTAATGCCAGGCAGGAGTGCTGCTTTTGGGGTGTTTTGTGGCCAAGGGTAAGGATTTGTTGGCAGTGTGAATTCTGTGTCTGTTTATATCATATTAGTTCAGTTGTTATAATCTAACAATAAAAGGGATTTTGTGTAAAGAAACCAGTGTATGCTCAGTGCTTTCTGCACAGGCAGGAGTGGTGGTCTGCAGAAGCCACAGCAGTCACTGCTGTTGTTTAATGAGGATTGCAGTAAACCTGACAGTCTTTTCATGTGGATGTCCAAGCCACAAATTAGCCTCACTAGCCTGTTTAGGATTCTTTGATCATTTACACATAAACTGTAAACTGTTTTACACTTTTATCTCAAACACCATCCTGCAAAACGCTTCATTTTGCAGCACAGGTCCCCTCCAGACGACGTTCTGCACCTGTTTGCACTGGCAAATCTCTCCTCTACTTTTTTCTAGGACTCTGTTCTGTAGATTTATTTCTAATCATCCATAAATAGACTCATCTGTGATAGGTCTGTATGTCTGAGTAAGGGAAGCCGCATGACAGCACGCCTCACTTGTTGGAGCAACAGCAGATCTGGGGAGAAAACTTGGTTTCATGAGAGTGGATGGAAAATTCTCTTTGAATTAAACACCTCCAAAATCTCTGACAGCTTCTTCTCCAGACTCTGCTTCCTTGTGTGGGACAGGGTGAGCTGCACAGGCTTGGTTTCTCCTTCAGAAATATGACTAGCAATATTCAGCCCTGCAACAGTTCTGGAACTGGGGAGAATAAGAAGCTGAAAAAGTTATTTAATTTTTTTTTTCCTCTAAACAAATGCAGCACAGTTTGGTTTGCCTTTTCTGGACAGAGGGTTTGCCCAGTTTATTTTGTCAAATATGCATGTTAGAAAGTTTAGGGATATGGCATTATGACCAGATAAACATGGTCATTTTAGACTTAGGGTTTACAGGATGTGTATTTACATTTCATTATAGAGCTGGGCTAAAAGATAGTTTTTCAACAATCAACTGTAGTTGATAAACTGTAGTTTACCAACAATAATTTGGAAGTTTCAGCTTGTTTTTCTATTTATGACTTCAGTGAATGAAGTATGTAACTGGTATTTTTTGAAGATGATTGAGGGGAAACACAAAAACGTTAAAATTTTTCCAGTTTTATTAGTCAATGAAATTATTTCTTTTCCTGATGCTTTTATTTCTAGGAAAAATAATAATGAAAAAGTTCCCATTATAAAGTGGTAATTTCAAAATTACCACTTTATAGCTTTGAGAAAATCCCAATGATTTCATCAGAGCATGACTGATGATACAAAAACCTAAACCAGTGAACACTAAAATCAGGGCTGTGATACAATTAGAAGAGCATTATAAGTAAAAATGTATATGTTGTTTGGTTTGCTTTTTTTTCCCCAGGAGGGCTACAATTTTGACAGTTTTTCGTAGTTTTAAAATGTTATTTAAAATAATTTTGCAGTTTGGGCTATGATAGATAGGATTTGTGTGCTGCCTGTTTCCCCAGGCTGCAGGACATGTACCAGTCCCATCTTCCCCCTCTCTCCACCTTAAGGCAAAACCACCTGTACTTGTCATATCTGATAGACACTTGTCTAATCTATTTTTTAAGACCTCCAGGGTCAGTCTCTCCATCCTCCCCTAGCAATCTATTCTAGTGCTTCCTTAGCCTCATTGTTCAGTAATTTTCCCTAATGTTTAACCTTAATCTTTCTTCCTTCAATTTAATCCTATTACTGCCTCTCTTTTCTGCCATGGGCATGGAAAATAGATTCCTCCCTGCTTCTTTGCAGCAGCTTTTTATGTGTTTGACTCTGCCCTCCAATGCCCTGTCTCACTTGTTTTCTTAAAGCTAAGCCAACCCAGTCCTCATTTCCTCAGAGGTCCCTGTGGTCTGTACCCCTGCAATGACTCTCCAGATTGCACATGGGTGGTTTTCTTCTTTCTCCAAACACATCTCTCAAGTTTTAGTGCTGCATTTTGTTAGCTGAGGGAGCCTTGATGCTGCAAGGTCTTGCAGAGTGGGAGAGCATTAAAGTGAGTGGGATGAGTGGTTAAAACCCCCACCTTTGTGCAAGTCTGTGGATGGGTGTCCCCATCGCTGGAGATGTCACAGACCATTCACTCAGGCCAGTTGCTCCTCGCCTAGAGCAGGGGAGGAGGGTGTGTTTTGCATTTTTCTCCTTTGCAAAATAGGTTTTAGCTCCTGGGGTTCCTGGAGCAGCGCTAAAAGGGCAGCCAGAGACATCCTGCACCTTCCTGTTCCCATTGTTCCCCGCCCTCCATGCACCTACCTGCCTCATGCCATGCTGAGGTGTTATTTTCTGCCCTCTCCTACAGCCTGGGCATATGGACCTGGAGCAGAAACTTATGGGTATATGCAAATGTTTTAATGATGCTATTTGCATATCTGGAAGTGATTTACAAAACGCTGCACATGGAGTTGCTTAAAACTTGGCACCAATAGTTCATGGAGGATCATGGCACAACACAAGAGAAACTGAATTTCAGCTGGTTTTTGCCAGCTCTCGCGCTGCACTTTTGGCGAAGGCTGAAGCGAGTCTGTCAATGAAGGAAACGCCTCAGTCCTCCTAGGAGCTTCAGTCCTGCCCCAGGGCAAAACATCCCATCATGGACTGCCTTCCTCTGCTTTCCTGTCACTTGGGGAGGAGCAGCCAACTGCAGTTGGTCCTGGCGGTGGGAAACGCGCTCTGGAAAACCCTCAGGGTGCAGGCAGGGGGGTCCTGGGGGTCGAGCAGCCCAGGGAAGAACATTCTGTCATAGAGCTACAGAATGGTTTGGGGAGGAAAGGACAGTAAAGATCATCTTTTACACCCCCTGCCATGGGCAGGGACAGTTTCCACTACCCTAGGTTGCTCCAAGCCCTGTCCAACCTGGCCCTGGACACTTCCAGCCAAAGCTCCTCTGGGCAACTTGTGCCAGGGAAGAATTTCTTTCTCACATGCCTCTTCTTTCTCACATGCCTCTTCTTTCTCACATCCTCTAAATTCCTCTTTCAGTTTAAACCCATTTTCCCTTGCCTTTTATGCTGAGATCTACACTGCTTTTACAGATTTTGTTTGTTTATTTATTTGTTTTCCCTCCTGGGATATGCATTTATAAGACTTGGAGATGCACTAAATTTAAATATTTGAGTTTGAATCATTTTCAGAAACAAGTAGCATTTTACATTGATCTGTAAAATTTAGTTCCAGCTGGACCCCTTTTTTGGAGCTCCCCTGCATTATGAACCAAGTGTACTTTTCCCATTCCTATTTGTTGGAGCTGATATTGTCAAATACACAGTCATTGCCTATGCAAATGTGTGTGGTAGGGGCATGGCACCGATGAGCAGAGGCACCTAAACCCTGCAGCATCATTTTCCTATAGAAAGCCAGTGTGCATGTTTTTGTGTTCACCTTTACATTTGCCACTTCTATTTGCTTTACTTTCCTTTTTTCTGGATTTTATTTTAGCAATAATGAGAGTGAGGGCATTGGAACTTTTGGAGAGTGCCTGGAAAATATGTGCTCTAGTCAAAAAGAAAATTTGTTCTCAAGTCCCTGTATGTAAGGCCATCATAGGTGAAGCTCAAAATAATTTATCAGACCTGAGTTCAAGCACACAAAAATTTTGGAGGTTTTTTGCAGATGAGAAGCTCCTTACAGAAAGGTCATCCATGAGTCCAGGTGAAGATTGGACACATTCTTGGAGCAGGAATCCACAGATTTCTGTTAAAAGAAGGAAATTGAGCATGACTAAAACTAGAATTAAGTGGTATTTAAGGGAAGAAATTTTATTAAAGCTTAACCTGTCATTGTTTGCTGCCCAGGCATCTCCTTGTGTCTGGAGGTGGAGGCAGACCTGGGGTGAAAAGGACTTTTGCCCTTTGCAGCCATTTTTATGGCTGTTTGACTTCTTTGCCATCAGGTAGAAAATTTTGTGCCATGTTAGAGGAAGAGGAAGGAGAAATCCAACCTCATTCTGAATCGCATATTTAGGTTCTCTGAGGGTAAACAAACCCTGTCTGCCCATGATGAAGTTATCCCTTTCCCAAATGCCCTTCATTGTGCAGTGAAGGGCGTAGCTGGGGGCCCCTGCATATTAAATCACACGTTTCTCACCTACTTATGTCAAGAAACAAGTGGTTACAGCAGATGAGGGGAGTGCAAGGAAACAGCAAGGCAGGATATCTTGCAGTGCACCAGCCTCTGAGCCACTGCCAAGCATTTTGTCAGCTTGGTAAGGGAAAAAAAAACCTAGAGGAATTTTAAAGAGAGAGAGACCAGTTCAGAGCTGATTCCTCCAGCTGCTCAAGGCTGTTCTTCACAGAAATATTTACCTGCTTCATCCTGCTTAAGGGGTTCGAAGCACTTCACTCTCTGTCAATGGGATGGCGTGCTATGGTGGGACACTAAAGGCCAAATATTTTCTCCACAAGGAAATAAAAATGTCCTGTTGCAAAAGACAAAATCATTCCCTAGGTTGTCCCTGCTACAGACAATGCACAGCTCCCATACCACTCACAGCATGTTTTGTTGCCATTCTGCTAACATTGCATGTACTTTATATTTTCTCTGCAATTGTATAAATAGCATATAGGAAGAGGGAGACTATTTAGGGAAAATACTAATTAAAATGAACAATAGAAAATAGGAGACCTTATGTTTCTAAAATTAGAGGCTGGTTATTCAGTAATAAATAGCCCTGTCATTATTAGTTTGTAGTCCCTCCTTTCTCTTGCCTGACACACACAATATCGCTGTTATCCATGGTTTGCCTGTCTAAACATGGTTTCTTTCCAAAGCTCTGCATTGTTTGCTAGCCCTTGTTAAAAAAGCTCCCCAGTTCTGGGCTTATCTGGCAAAAGAAAATAGGGAGAAATATTCTTTCTAAACAAAATGAATTTGATGAAGGAATAAAAAGAACGTTAACAAAGGTACTTTCATGCGCTTCCTGCCGCATCTCGCTGTTGGTCTCTGGTAATTTCAGAATCCTGGGAGCACGGGCCATGGTTTTATTTCCTAATAATTAGCAAGCATGTTGATGGGTTTGATGGCTTTGTTAAGAATGTGCTTGCTTAGCTCAAAGGGAAAGTGTGATTTGAATCTGGGAGCACAGTGAGTAATTGCTCTGTGCAGGCATGGCTGTGGCTGGGCTGCGCTCGTCAGGAAGGCAGCGAGGTTTGTGCCTGTGTCAGGAACGACCTCAAGGTGTTTTATTAGCCAGGCTCCAGGCCAAGCCCGTGAGCAGCTTCAAAACTTTTACATCCCAAGCAAAAACATGGAGACAGGTGAAATTTATGGTGTTTTAGTGTGCATAATGGATGGCATTTTTTGGCGGATAGATGCTGGACCCCTGACAACAAGGACTGACAGCAGAAATGTCCATTTGAGAGGGAAGTTAGGGCAGCTCTGGATTACCTGATCTTCCCACTTCATGGAAAATCAGCTCCTCCAGGAGCACCCACTACCACAAGGTTCACAAACTTGTCCTCCTGTTGGGCATTTGAATACTCAGGAATGAGTCTTACCCACACCAGACCAGTCTTTTCTTGTTTCTTAATGCTAAAATTGTGTTGCTCATCACTGGATTGTGTTTTGAATCTGTTTGAAAGATGCTGGATGAATGAAGTCACCTTGTGCTGTCATTGCCTCATTTCTATTGTTGTCTGGAGCAAAAAAACAACCTTTTTGAAAGGTGAAAAATGGATGTAGAGGGTGTAGGAATCTCTGCTGGCTCAAGGGACAGTAAAAGGGGAAACAGAGAAAGGAAGAGAATAAAGTTCCCAGGGAAAAAGAGAAATACAAAGAGGGAGCAGGAAAGGAAAAGGCATGAACAGCCATGAAAATCCAGTGCTGTCAGCTGAAAACTGGAGTGATTCTGTCATACTAATGATGGGAAACCATACCTCCATTGGCTTTCACTGACAGAGCTGCAAGCAGCTGCTGTGGAAGGAAGATGACTCGAGCACGAGTGAAACTAAGACACTGTACACTTATTTTGTGGAGTGAGAGTGTAGTGAGGATTCATCTATCATCATCATATCCTCTGTTCAATGTATTGCCCTTGGCAATGGGTACTCAATAGCTAATTTAGCTTTTTAGTTGTTCAGTAGCAAGATTTTGTGCTTAGTTCCTTAGCTGTGATTTTTCAGCAAAGAACAAACAAATCCCTGAATTAAAAACTAGAATTTGAGACACATATTTTGGTTTCTGGTGCTACTCATCTGCTGGCATTTGATGTACCAATTGCAATTAGACTGCTTGCTAATTGTTTTTCTGGATCTCCTGTTTTCAGTCATAACTGCATATTAAGGGAGGTGGTGATAGTAGTCACAGCTTTCTGTTC
Organism: Fringilla coelebs; assembly: GCF_963513975.1. NCBI lineage: Eukaryota > Metazoa > Chordata > Aves > Passeriformes > Fringillidae > Fringilla > Fringilla coelebs. The sequence goes on from NC_140039.1 coordinate 18,091,847, forward strand.
TGCTAAATGAGAAGAAACTGAGCAAAACTTCTACAAACCCTGAGCATAAAGTAAAGGAGATATCAGCAGACTTTACCACCCACTTGATTCTCAACACAGGGCCTGCTGTATGTCAGGGTGCCAAGCCCAGGTCTGTAGCAGTCCAGATAAAGGGAAACCTACAGCTTCCCACAAAATAACATATGGCTGTGACACTTGAAGCAAGAGCACTAAAATAAATTTTTCTCTTGCAAAAAAAATTGAAAGTGGTAATAGATTTGGCCATATAAACAAGTTCCTTCCAAAGACAAATGCAAAAAACCCCTTATAATGGTTTATGTTGGGCTTAATTTATTTAAGTTGAGGGAGAAGAGCTGGCTTGATGCTGCTGATGCACTCCTGTGGATCTGGCAGTTTAGGTAGTCCCAACACAGTACTTTGGTCACTCAGTCATGCCTTGCTTTGCATTTATCACTTCACCAGTGTAAAATTCTATAATAAAATGGAGAAGTTAAGATACTGTGCACAGCGGCCATCAGCTCATATTTAAAGCCCTAAGTGAAGGAGCAGTAAAATCTTCTAGGAGTGTAAAACCCAGACACCTTCTCCTAAACCTGTCTGAGGATGAACTTGAAACAAACAGCACATGGTGTGATATTGAACATTTTGTCATCACGTGCTGAGTTTTGTAGACTTTAAAAACTCCACGGCAGTTTAGAAAAAAGGCACCAGTGTGAGATAAGAGTTTCTGGGAATGGACTCCCCTCCCTTCACAGCACAGATTTCAAACCTTTGCTGAGCAGAAGCTGTTGCATTAGGGGAAAAATACTGGTTTTGCATGAGTTTAGCTTAAATCCATCTGGTGAAAGCATGGATCACTGGCTTATTATAGTGCACTGACCAGAAGACTTGACCTTTTTCCTTCAGTGGGACTCCAGGGTGGCCTCTTCCATTGTTTGTCCATGTGGATTGTACTCTCCTTGGGAAAGGGATGCTCTGCACCCAATTCTGGGACCTTCTGCTAAATATTGTAGGATATTGAAAATATTCTGCTCAATATTGTACAGATCTTGGGGTAAACCCCCTTTGGGGTCTGACTCGGGTGCCTCCCCAGTGCTGGCTGAGTGAGGGACTGGTGGCAGCTGGTCCCTGGCACCTGGTGCCTTCCCTTGCAGAGAGGGATGGGGCAGAGCACAGGCTCTGATGTTTTGGAGGCCTGTCCTTCACCTCTGCACCTTGTCTGACTGCAGGAAGTCCTTCTGAGACTGTTGCTGCCTTTCCCTCCTCCTCCCACTTATTTATTCCTCCTCCCCTTCTGACTAATTGAAACAAAAAAGGGGGCAGGGGGATTGGGAGATTAAAGTTATTGGGGAGGTGTGGTGGTTTTCAGAGTTAAACAACACTGAAAAAATAGTTTCCCTTCATTTAGTATTTTAAAAAGTAATAAGTAACACGGCAGGATACGATTGCAATAATATGAAAAACTCTGAGGTATCTGAAGCTTTATTCTGTTGCCTCCTGCCTCTCCTGATCACTATAAGTCATGCATGAGCTATTACTACTGTACATAATTTCTGTTATCCTTTGAGATCCAATCACTCCCCTGACAAAGTGATTTTCTGACTTTTTCAGCCATGCTTACCTACCTGTTTGTGTATGTGTGGATGTAATTTATCTGTTTATTATAATTCCAATAATGAAAAGAAAGTGAAATGCTATTATGAAGCTCAGCATGGTAATCAGTTTGTTGTTATTGCTGGCCATGACAATCATTCTTAAGCCTCCATTTTGCTAATGGCACACCTTAGATTTTTTCCAAGGTGGATGGGATTTAGCCATGACTTTAATGAAGATATGTGATGGTAGAACAGGGCACTTGAGTTTGTGAATAAGTTTACTTACGTAAGTAGAACTCCATATTTAAGTGGACATTTCCCACATAACTTAAAAATGATAGTTTTTAAGGCAGGAAATTAGGGCTCTTATGCTGCTTTACAAAATCTAGACTTGTGGGGTCTTTGTAAATAAGGTCACTAAAACTTCTGTCAAAGAGAAGGAAACTTATGTTTAGAGTAGCTTTCAGAAGAGAAAGAAGTTGTATTTCTAAAGCATGCATCTATACCAAAGTAAATTAAACAGAACAATACCTAGTTCAAGGATAATGGATATTTGCTCTTTGTAGTAAATACCTCCAAGAGAACCATCTTAAAATTAGTTTTATGATTTGTACGGTGAAAGCAGTGGAAACAATTCCTCAGCCAGTAAGTAAACAGGTTTTCTAACATTGATGGATACAAGCTAGGAAAAGTATTGAATTTTTTTCTAATTAGCCTTTTTTCCCTAAAAAATTGCCTCTTCATAATTTCCCTCCATGTCCAGTGCATAAAGGTATCTGTGTACATGAATTCAATTTATATGCCAATGATGTTTTATACATTGTCCTGTCTGCATCTCATTACTGTCATTAATAAGCACTCCAATACATCTCGTTACAAGGTTAATTGGGACAAATCTAAAATACGTCCCCTTTTATATTGTAAATATGATAACTCCTGGCAGCACAGTTCTGGTGGATGGACACAAAAGTTAGGATGTCTTATTAAAGGTTCCTATAAGGTGTCATAGCTGCATTTCATGCCTACATTTTGCTGTAAGTGCAACTGTATGGAAAATTTGGTTGCATGCAACAGAATCGAGGTGAAACCTGCACTTTCCTAGGACAGGATGGAATACAATTTTGTACAGCTACTCTGCTTTTGTTTTGGTTTTTGGCCACACTTGTGGGCCAAAATCTTTTATATTATGTTGCGTGTGCTGGTCTTTCTAACAGCTGATTTCTGGTTTTGAATGTGTGGTTTGAAAAGTGCATTCCTTCACAAGGCTTGGCTGCACCCAGGTCTGGCAAATTTAAAAAAGGGAATTTTTCATGTAAAAGATGTTTTCTCTGGGCAACAGATGGGAGACTTGGTGTTTTCATATCAAAATTCATCTCATGTCAATATCAGTCAGTGTCAGCTAAGATAACACACTGGAACAAGTACATGGGTCACATTTATGGCTTTATTCCACAGGACCAAGGGTTAAAACTCAGGGAAAGTGGGACTGAAAAGTTCTGTTCTGCAGATGTGCCTCACACTGCCAAACCTGGGATGCTTCACCTGATGAGCTCAATTCACCTCACAGGTTTTGGGACTTGAGTTTGTCCATTGACTATATGGAGTGTGAAGGGTTAAAAGCTTCCACAGCACCTGTGAGTGGTGTTAATGATGCTCCTTACAGAGATATTTATGTCCCATACTGCAGATGAAATGAATTCCTCTCCAAAGATCTGGGCTGAGGCTAATACACCGACTAAATCCCTCCAAAAGAGGGCTGTCCTGGCCTTTTTTCCTCTTTGCAGAGTTGAAATTCAGTGATTCTGTACCCCTTAGTCAGGAGATCACCCTGCCACAAATTTTTGATTATAAGCACTACCAAACTGGAGACATGATCAGGAATCCTAAAGAAAGGGCTTTAGGGCAATGCCTGAAACCCTGCAGCTCCAGCCTTTCCTGTGAGGTTAGGACACTGTGATTTATGCTTATCTTAAGTTGAGACAAAATTTAATTTAGCCCACTATATACCTGGAAGAAAAATAGACTTCCATAATGCTGTTTCTGAGGGAGGCACAAAAATATTGTTCATGTTCCAAGTTGAGGTAGAAAATGAGTACAAAACACTGGACAAGAAAGTGAATGTGTGTTACAGAAAATGGTAAAATCCAGCTCCTCATCAGCACAGTAAGCCTATCCTTTCTTCCCTGACACAGAATGTAAAGTTTCATGTCCCCAAGCATGAGATAAATAGCTTTGGCAGGCTGTGTACCATAGCCCCAGTTTAATTGATGCAGTACTGTCACTTCAAACAAGCCATATTAGTGGCATGTTATCTCTACTGTTGTTTGTTCCAGACCCTAGGCAACAATTAATTCTGTCATGCCAACAAATACTTCAATTGATTTCTAATGTACCATTGCCATAACAACTTGGATAAATATACCCTATGAAATCTATTGATAAGTTTTTAAAAAGGCGGCTAGCTGATAAAAATCTGAATAAAAACCCAACCAATCAAACAAAACCACAAAAAAACATCCCAGCACAGCCCCACCATCCTGCAATTTGAGGTTGCTCAGTGGATCCTTAAATGTCACACCAGGAAAGGCTGTGACAGATTAGGTTGATGCCATTGGATACTGGACTGTCCATGCAGGGTTTCATTGACCAGTTTTGCAGTGCAAAGCCACAGGGTTCAGCTAAGACTTGACCTGCTCTGGTCCTTGTGGACCTAAATAAAATTCTACATTAGTGATACTGATGCAGAGATGATTAGCTAAATAACTTTCTTAATTATATTTTTTTTTGTCCAAAGAGCCTAATGAAACTTATATAAGTCTTGTAGGAAATAGTATAGTATTATTGCATTAGAATCAACCTTCAGTAGCACTCTGTATTGCTAATATTAAGTAAATGTTTTAACAGATAAAACAGTTGTTATTGTGCTTGAAACTTCTCTGACTTGGCAAGAGCAAAATAAATAATGGATATCAGAGATCTCATCCTGTGGAAAGTATGCCTCAAACCAAACCCCCAGACATGTGCTTTTATCACTCAAAATCATCCAATGTACACATGCATCTGCCAGCCCTGTCCAGTGGTGAGGCACTCCATAGTGCATTGAGAACAACTTACTGTTTAAATTTACTCTTGCTCTGCAAGTTTCTGGGAAAATAAGTTTGACTTTACTAATGTCCTGTTGAAAACTGATGAAAAAACATCCAAATGACTTTACTAATGTCCTGTTGAAAACTGATGAAAAAACATCCAAATGAGGTATCTTACAAACACTTTTTTAAACTTATAACTTCATGTGCTACAAAGTAATTTATTCCTATTACTTTCAGAAAAAAATATTTTCTATGCATTCAAAATCCACTATGATGTTTTTATGTTCAAAATTCTTCAGAATCTGGAGATGTCCCCACGTTCTGTAGAGGTTACATGTGCCACTGGGAATGCCACTTGCATTCCTGACCTGACCTCAGTGTGACACACTGGTGGGCCCAGGGGAGTGAGGTCCCTATTTTCTCTCTCCCCTCTCCCTCTGGATGGTTGTGCTGGTGCCAATACAATTAATTAGCACTTACAGTTTCCTAATAATCCCTGTAATGTCCCAAGATGTTCCATCTTTCATGGCTGGCTCAGGAGCACTGCAGATAGTCCTCAAGTCTCAAGAAATGTTGCAAGATGCCAGTTTAGTCCTCAATAACAGACCTCAATAACAGAGGAGACTGCATACAGGCAGAGCAAAACCACCTACAGAAAATATTTTAACATGTTAAAGGATGTAATTTCTGGGTGTTTTTTGCAGTTCCACTCACCATCTTTGAATAGTAGTTCTCTCACAAGTTTGTGTATTTTGGTGGGTTGCCCCTGAACACGTTTTGAAAAACAAAGAGAAATTCTGTTTTTTCTGAACAGACCCTGCACCCAGGGGTGAGACCTCCACCAATGCTTCAACAAAGAAATCCAGCAGAAAGAAAACCTTTTTGCTGCTTTTCTTCAGGCTGCTGAAGCTCCAGGATGCCCTGTGGCATTTTCTGGGCTGATACTTTGGTGATAGATGCTTGATTCTCTTCCTGAGTTTCTTCAAAACTGATCTGGTAGGAGAGCTGAAAATACCCTCAGCAGTGTGGGATCTGGGTAGTGAGACAATACTTAGATAGAAAAACTTTATGAAACAAGTTCCTGACAATTTTGGAGGGTGAACTAAAAGAAAACAGAAAGGGTGCAGGCTCTTTCCACTGGAGGTCTGATTCCCACCTTGGTTCTGCTGCTGCAGAAATCAGGACCATGGTTCCATGGCCTCAATCTTAGAGTGGGGGGATTTGTTATATATATTTAAAACTGGAAAACCAGAACTTTGCTGTTAGGAGGAGCGTGGTGCTTTGGAAGGCAAAGGTGACCACATGTGCTGCAGAGCAGGTGAAAAGAGATTGTATCCAAACAGATATATTTATCTTTAGAAAATAGGTAAAAAAATTCATTTTGCTTTGGCAAAATGAAAACTTTATCTCTAATGTTTCTGCCGGATTCTTCAGCTGACTTTTTCTTTAGATACTGAGTGACTCTGATCCTCCCTATGTTCCCCTGCAAACTGGAAGGAGCTCCTAAGCTGCTGTAGCACTGGTGGAAGTGGGAATGCAGTCAGACTGAAAGGAGGAGATTTTTCTGTCACTCTCAGATGTACACTTCTGTTACTGAGGTTTCTTATCAGAAAATGCACAATAGCACTTGAGTGTACAAAAATGAGAGCCCCCACCAAATGTCAGTCACTGCTGATAACAGGAGTTCAGTAGCAAAAACAAGATATTAGAGCTTGTTTATCTTCTGGCTGTGCTGTAGCTGTCCCTTCTGAAACACAGACCTCCAGCCAGACAGGCTCTTGCTGCCCTGTAAAACACAGGAATGGTTGGGTTTGTGTTCCAGGGAAATGTGTGTGTCCAGAAGAGCAGGGGAGGTGGCAGTGGCCCTCCCAGGAGGAGTCAGAGATAATGGTGTTATCTGTTCATCTGTCCAAGTGTCTTTGTCTGGGAGACTCTTCCCTGTCCCTTCAAAGAACCAGAGGAACATTTTGTAGCCAGTTGCACCGTAAGGCAATTTTTACTTTGAGAATTTTGAAAGCAATTAAAAAAAATAATATCTGTTTTCAAAGCAACACTCACCCAAAGGCTGGGCTGAAAGGAGCTGGGCTGCTTGCCCTTGCATGGCCAGAGGTGGGAAAAGCACCAAAAATGGGAACGTCTGTGGGTTGTATCCAGTAATGGACTCAAGTACTTACAGGTGATAGAAGAGGTATTTTAAAGCATTTTAACATAAAAATCCTACTTCCCTTCTGCCTATGCAGAAAGCTGGGTGCTGTGAAGAGCCAGTTCTGCCTCTGCAGATTCCAAGAGCTGACCTAACCCTGATGGACCCAACGATTCCCATGTGTGCTCCTGGTGGAACGCCACAAGGACAGGTCAAGCCCTGTCTGTGGCACAGTCAGAAAAGTCTTTCTTTGCTAAGTATAGTTTGGAATTGCGCTGGATTTATCTTCCTACCTGTGAGCATTTGATTGCAAATCATTTTAGAGAGTCAGTGCTTGGCTTTGCAGGAGAGCAGAGCAGTGAGTCACAGCACAAGCTGGCACTGGCAAAACCTCTCCATGCTAATGTGCTGCACCCAGGAAATGTCTCCTGTGCCTGGGGGAGCTGCACCCCAGCCATCCCCCTGTGCAGCTTGTCAGATCCTTGGTGTGCTGGCCGGGAGTGTGGCCCATGTGGGACAGGTCACCCCTGGGCAGAGCTGGAGGTGCTTCCCAAGTGCCATCTCCAGCGCAGGGAGGCAGCACCAGCATCCCTTCAGCTGGTGTCAGGTTGTAGGGAATGAATGTGTGCTGCTCCGTGCTCAGGGGGAGCTGCTGTGCCTGGTGTCAGTGTCCCTGGAGGAGCTCAGAGGTGCAGCAATGATGAGCAGTGTCCCCATCCTTGGGGCTCACTTGTCATGTGCCTGTGGACAGCAGAAAGCGTGGCTGGTGCTCTGCTCCCTCGTTGTGCTCACTTTGCAGGTTGGCTCATAATCATCTAAAACAAGGCAGGGCTCGTAATGCTACTTAAAAATCACTTTTCAAGGAAACAAATGTGCTTTCTGTGAACGTGTTTATGTAGCAGATAGATTAATATGAGGGGGATCTTTTCACCACCCAGTGAATTACAATACTAAGATAAGTGATGTTATCTTTAAAGGCAAATGTTTTTGTGTACTAATACCTTATCAGACATTATACCAGCAAAAAAAAAAGTTCCTTTTCTGAGGCTGATAATACAAAGCCTTGTGCATGTGCCTGTCTTGAGTGTTGCTTAAGAACAGTGAAACAATGAAGGCATTTGAAGACTATTAGCACAAAATGAGCTCAGCCATTGATTTTATTTCACTTAGTGTTTTAAAGTAGGTTGTATGCTTGCTTCCCACAGCACATATTTGATGTCCGTGACGCAAGTTTGCGAGTGGTTTGGTTTGAATCCTGAGGAAATAAATGCACCAGGATCCCATTCTGTGACAGTTGTGATGCCCTCCCCAAGTGATCAGGCTGGGCTGGGTGAGGGCGGGTTCCTAATGCCAACTGAAACAGCACTGCAGCTTCATCAGCGAGCGAAATCCCACACTTGTCACTCAGAGAAGCAGCCTGAAAAATGTGGGATATCATCTTTTACACAGTTTTAACAACCCCCTCTTGCAAGTGGCATTTGCATGCTGGAATAGTGTTTGGAAATTCGTGGTCTGAGGGGGTACCACAGTATGAAATACAGATCTACTGTATTTAAATTGTGAAAACAACAAGTAATATTAGAGTTGTGCAAGTATCAGCTAGTTTAGGCTATGCTTATGTTGACATTTTTATGAAGCACTTTGGAGGTATTTTTCTATGAGTACCCATAATGGTTTTTGTACATGTGAATTAATCATATGGGTTAGTACCATTATCACAAATTACTTGTGGAAATCTGTAGTAAGGAAACTGAACTGAATATGGGCAGGCAATATTGCTAATAGCATTTAAATTTATGTGGCAAATTTACTAACATGATGTTGAAAAAATATACAGTATCTAATTAGAGAAGAAAATCCTTCACTTCACAAGCATTTTATTTTATGCAGCAAGGACTGTCATTCCTCCTGTGAAGTTTATGTTGGTTGAAAGCATAAATTTTGCTGATATATATACAGGTTTCTGTTCCCAGTGGTGAACACTGTTACATTCAGAAAATTGACAAAATCAATGGCAGTAAACCAAAGATCAATTTAAATTTCACATTTAGCTACTTGTTTTAGAGTTTCTCTGAAATTTACAGTCAGTAACATGTTTTATGTTTAAAAAAATAGATGAACACAGCTGCTGCCCATTTCTAGCAATTGTTTCCTATATGTGTAAACTGAAAAAATATAAATGCACATATAAAATTACAGATATGATATAATGTACATAACACCACTCATCTGTCATGTAATTCTTGGCAGGCTGTTTCCTTATCTGTTGAAAGCATTAGAGAATGGTCACTAATAAGTGTTATAAAAGTAATGAATAGTAATTGTTTTAGATACTCAAGCTTTCGAAGCTGTTAATTTACTCTCCCATTCTGCAATAGTTGTCACTCTAAAATCAGGTCACTATAGAGGTAAGAATCTATAAATATAGTGCCTGTGTCATATCCCATCATCTCCAAAAGGATCATGCTCTCTGTCTGTTTAAGAGGTTTACATATTCCTTATGATACATGTATGATAAATGAAGCACTCTTTCCTGGACCCCTTTAAATGGAAGGAATTGAAAACACAATAATGATATAATTAATTACGGTCTTACACGTGCAGAAAAATTACACCTTTTTCGATTAGTGTGAAATATAAGTGTCAAATCAGTAATAAAATCCTGATCAATAAAACAATAATAACGATGTTGTTAAAAGCGGCCTTCGAAAGGTGTTCATGGCAACATGTTTTAGGGGTTAGAAACCCTTTTAAAATAAACGGATTTCATCTTTACACTGTGTCATCTAAATCATTACAATGTTTGTGTATACAATTATCATCAGACGATAAATTGCAGCTATTGAATGGATTAAGTTTGAACTGTTTGACCTCATAAATCTGGGTTTGTCATAGCTTCAGCAAATGCTTGTGTAACAATCAGTTGATTACATGGCAGAGCAGATGTATGTATGTTAACTGGAAAATATGAAAGGATCAGGGTAATTCAAAGTTCATTGGAAGAAGTTTTTAAATGTCTGACAATATCATGTTAACACGTTCTCCATATACCTTTCTAGCTGGCATTTTTTTCTATTCTATTTTTTTCTCCTGTTTTACTGTGGGTTTTATGGTGAATAGAAAAAAAATCATAAAACTAAAACTAAAATCTTGAAATATTTGGAAGAGAATTTAATGGAGCAGTGAAATATTTTGGCAGGATCCAGTGAGACATACTCTAAAAATATCAATAAAAATGGACCAAATAGCAATCACGAGTAAATAGCATTTTGGAAAAAAGCAGACACACATACTTGAAGTGGAAAAATGGCATGAAAAAGCACGAGGCACTTGACAAAGAGGAGCTATGGATTTCTGCAGGATTATTTTAATCTGTGAGTCATATCCCAGGCAGATGAGGATTATGGATCTGTCTGATGTGGTTCACCTGAAATAAACATTCAGGGAGACCAGGACTTAATCTCTAAATTTTTCTTATTGTGTTGGAAGGCCAGTCTTTTTCTCAGTAGTACTGATAATCAAGAGAAAGGATCAGAAAAAATAGTTAATATTGCACACTAACATTTGTAGCTATGTATAAATATTTTTTATTTGACAAATTTTTTAAAAGCTTTTTTGAATGCTTTTACAAAAAATTTCCCTGTGCACACAAAAACTCTGCCTTCTGGCTTCTCATAAGAAAAGAAAAGAAACAACCACATCTTTGAATACGTATTATATGTAAATAAAGCTCAAGTTGTTGCATATGCTGAAATATTTTCTAGGCTGGCATCAGTTTGTGAAATCAGCTCAAAAATTATGATTTCTTGATAGTTTCTTAGAATCCCTCCGCTGCTAAAGGCAGGTTGGACTGATTTTGGAAAAAATACTAAGCTGTTTAAATTTCTATGCACATCTGGGTCAAAATTGCTGAGTGATTTTTGGCCATTTTAATAATATCTTATCTTTTGACATAAAAAAATTATTTCTTGAGTATTTCATTTTAAAAATTACATTTTTGTTTATGGTCAAATTTAGCTCACTTTCCTGTTAATATTTTTAAAGGATCTCTTATTAAAATCAAACCTTTCTATGGTAAAATATTTGAATAAATCCAGAAGAAACTTTTTTTTTGTTTTCATTAAATATTAAATTATTTAGTTTTGACTCCCACGTGAAAATTATTCTTTTCCCCCTTAACTTCTTAGCTGACTAATGTAATGTAAAAAATCCCAGCTCTTTGAATAAGAAGAGACATGTTCAGAGTGCACACCCACCAAAAGGTATGTGTAGTGTAAGTGCATTCTGCACTATCCACGTCTCTTCCTATTTTTGTTCAGAATGCCTTTGAAAAAAGGTTTTCCTCTTTGTGAGAAATACCGTGCTTAACAAGTGTCACTTGAAATTACTATTTTTGTATGCTCCTGCGAGAAATATTTGCAAGTAGTGCAATCGTGCTGCTCTTTTTGAACAGGTCTGCTCTGCCCAGGCTTCAGAACAGGGACTTGAAGGTTGGTGAGGGGACAGCCTTTATGTCATAACATGCCTTTTATTGTGAAAACCTTCAAAATCCAGCCAGGTTATACACTGACAGAAATTGCAGTTTGCACTTGAGCGACAAAGACTTTGATATTTAGCAGCTCAGATTTCCATATGTTCTGTCCTTGTGGAGCACAGGCAGAGCCGCTGCCCCCGTGCTGAGCCAAACCCATCCATCCCTCCCCAGCTCTGGGGCTCCTGCACCCCCAGACTAAATCAGAATACATCCCCATAGTGCTCCTCTATGTATTTAATTTATTAGTGAAATATCTATGATAATTAAGAAATAATTTTAAAAATTATAATATTGTAGTCTTACTGCAGGAAAAAAAATTATAACACTGTAGTCTTTCTTTGTCATTTATGGTTCCTACAGCGTTCGTATATGGCTGTCCCTCTTCTTAGCTCAAAATTTATCTGCCTTTAAATACTGAAGGCAGATTCTCACTTTGAGGAAGATCCTTAGGATGTAAAGTGTCATTACTCCAAGAAAATCAGTTAAGTGGCTGTTTTCATCAATGGAGGAAACTGCTCCCAAATAATACCTTGCTAAATGTAACAGGAACCACTCTACTGGGAGATCTCCCTGTCGTTGGTACAGGTGTCTGTGTGAAGCCCCTTATAAAGTACCTGGGATTAGATTGTTTGTTTGTCTAATTTTTCTTTTCACCTTCAGCCTTGTGGCTGTGGAGGGGTTAATTTGGAAGGCATTGCAAAGTCATTTCTCTATAGCTGTCGAAGTACAAGTCTGCTTGAATTTGTGCTACTCCTTCCCTTTTAAAAATGAAAAAATAAACTGTCACAGAGATAATGTTGTGGTATCACTTGAGTTGCCAGTGAACAATAGTCTATATCATAAGAAAAAAATATACATATTTTGCCACAAGCCTCTGATCAGTAGACACTCCACACAGAATGAGCATAGCAACTACATTATCTTTCACCCTGAGGTTGAGGTCATTGTCAAGGATTTGAGGACAAGCTTGTATTGCAGCTGCCTGCGTTTAGAGCTGTCAGAGCTTAGAAAAACCTGCCTGATGGACACGTTCTTCTTTTGTATTAATTTTTTTTTTAAAGCCCTGCAATCCTATGGGAGATTTAATTAAGAACAAGTGTGGAAGTCTCCAGGAAAAAGATAACACCTTTAAGTACCTGTAGTTGTTTTTCATTCTGGTCCTGTGAACTCCTACAACGGAATTTAGTGTAAGAGAAAGCAAATGGCTAATGAACAGTACCCAACCTCCAGAGCAGCTCCCCATTCTTTGCTGAAAGGCAAAGGCTGGCTAAATGTCCAGCTTTGGAGGGGTTTGTTTCATGGATATTCAGATCTCAACAAAACAGCTGGCTGGAGCCCTTAACTGCATTACAATTGGCCTCTTAATGAACAGATGAACTTTTCTTTTCACCGTTTCAAGTCTGTTCCAAGACTAAAGGGTAGCATGGCTATTTCATTTCTGACCTGCCTAACATATAATTAGAAGGTTCCTGGAGGTACTTATAATTGAATTATGGGTTGTTTCATGAGCATTCTTCCTAGTAGGTAGGGATGTAAAAAGCAAAGCTCATCTGGAATGCATGCAGGGAAAGGGGATGATTTAGTAGGTCTGTATATAGCCTGAAATATTAGATTACAAGTATGAGTCAAAAAAATCCTCTGGTTAAAATTTATTTTTATTAGGAAAATTATCCTAAGTCGAAAGCACCAATTTCTGTGACAGTATAACTGCATACAGCTCGATTGATTTTAGTGAAGCTCTACTCATTTATACCTACCTCAGGTTAGAGAAGGGTCCAGTGAATTAGTCCCAGTCACATATTTTTCAGACATGAAACATTCAGCTAATCTCTTGGAGCCCTGTAATTGGCTAACATAAAACATTACTGGATGATTAAAATTACAGTTGACTTTCAGATTTGTTGTCAAGTAGATTTGAAATGTGGGGAAATAACTTAAAGGGTCCCTTTTGCTCTCACTCTCCCATGTTTATGGATTGATTGTCAGATGCACAGCCCTTGTAGGGGAACAACTCATGATTGCTCTCAGCAATACATGTCCTTCACCTCCTGTGGAAACTGCTGCTCTCAGTGCATGGACAGGATTATTTAGATAAATGTCAGCTTGGAAAATACAGGAGTATTAGTAGAGGGGAAGGACAGCATCTTTCAGATATGACCAGCATTGTCCTCTGCAGCGTTGAGGATTTAGTTTTGATGGAGGTCCCAGCTCCTCTCTTTTAAAATGCTGCCAAGCAAAAATTTTCACTAATCTGTACTTTGACTATAGATAGCTAAATAACAGCCTATTTCATCCTGTCAGGGATGCTTTTGGAACAGGAACAGTTAGTGTTCAGACATCAAGAATACCTGCCAAATAGCCTTGATTTGTTTAAAACAAAACCAAAAATTCCCTCCACTTTTAGCTATATATGAACTTGTCTTTTCTCATCCAACTCCCTTTTAGTATGTATGCGCTATTTGGCCCAAAATATAAATTGAGCAAAAGACTGAAAAAAACCACACAAATCAGAATGTTCCCTTTCCATGGCAATCTCTGCATAAATGTGGAGAGGAGGGGTGGGTTGAAAAGTAAAAACATTGACCTTTCCAGCTGCACAAGAGGCAAAATTAAGTTCTGAGGTCACAATGTGCTGCAGGATGGAATAAGGGTCAAGGAGCCATTCCCTACAGCATTACCTGGGTGCTGGGAGCCATCATGGCTATTTGCAATCTGTCATTTAGAAACAGGCCGGTCTTAGTCTTTAATTTAGAATATCATATTTCAGGAATTTGTAAATAATAGTGAGGAAGCCTTTCTGTAATCTGTATTAAACCATTTGACTAGGGGGGAGGGGAAATCTGATTTTATGAAGCTGATAACTGTGTCAGCTACCTTCAAGTCCAGGGTCAGAGGAAGAACAGGAGTATTGGTTTTATTTTATCTGTGGTACATTGTTCACAGGCAGCTTTATCCCACCTCCCCTTTTAAACTAAGGGCGTGCTGCTAACCTTGGCATGCTGAGGTTACTATTCTGCAAGTAAAGACTACTTTAAAAATATCTGTCATCTTCAAGTATAATGACCTGTGAGTGTTTGTTAAGAATCTTCAAATAGTTTCTGATCTGTTTCCTAATAAAGCACTGAATAACAATAATAAATGTACTGTGCACTAGTCCAGCAGAATTATCTTAATAAGTAGTATAAGTAAAGCAAATAGAATCTGAAAACCCTTTCCTGGCATCAAAAGTCATAAATCTGTTTGTATTGTTTCCTTCTGGAGATCCTGTTTTGCTGAATGGTCTTGTTGACATTGACTGTTCCTCTGGCCTTGGCATAATCAATATTTTAAACATGAAACTAAGAAATAAATAAATAAAGTATGAAACTTAAATATGAAACTGCAGACTGGAGTTATAGACATTTCCTCTTTCTCCCCAGTTGGCCCTACATCCACGTTCTGAAGAAACAGAAATCAAATGCTCCCCTCTATTAGCACGTACATTACACTCCCCATCCAGGAGCAGGTCCTCAGCAGTACTTTCCATAAAGTGTGCTAAGGACAGTATGGAGAAAAAAGCAGCAATGCAAAGGAGAAAAAAAGGAATATGAAATGATGGAAGAATAGAGGTCTTCTTGCCTCATGTGCAGTGGCAAGACCACAAACAGAGCAATACACCCTATTCTGGGATCCATACCTCAAAGAGGGTGGGAAATACCCATGAGATTCCAGGCACAATGTCATTTTTCCATGAGAAATGAAGCAGCTTTCTCCAGTCAATGTTTTTGGGCACAAGTGGTCCTCATCAGTGCTACAGACAGAAGATGCACAAGCATAATTCTCCTTGACATATCTGGCTCCTATTTTTTGGCCTATTGATAGTGACTCCACTGGAGAGGGACTGGTTTTCAGTCACTCATCTTCAGTGCTTGTCTCTGTATTGGTGATGTTTAGGATTTTTGGAGGGCCATGCTGTCAACAGCCCACTGCTGCTGCTGGCTTGCGTTCTCACCCTTAAATTCTACCCAGAAACCTCCCTTTGGCATCTGAGAAAATCCCCAAAATCACAGTTTCAGGTTCTTAGGAAAATCAGCCCTGTTATCACTATTTCTTTATCCTATAAGTCTCTGTTAAGGAGTGGATTGTTGATTGACATATTTTGCTCTCTTTAGAGCCTTTGCCATAAGAATCTCGTGGTTCAGGACTGGTCAGTAAGAGGTCTGCACCAAAGTTCTTTTGCAAAATGGATTGAGGAGGCTTTGTTTTGTTGTTAAATTTTTTTTTTTCCTTTTTTGAAAAGCAAAACACTAATTCATTCTTATAGCAGTCATTTTAGAAAGAAGATGAAACATTGCCAAGAAACTATTTTCTTATAAACATCGTAATTCACATCTCCTCATTCCCTCTTCAATTTCTCTTCTTGCTGCAAACATCTAGACATTCCCTGTCAGAACATGCAAGTCTTTGCTTATGTCTTATTTCTTCAAATGATTCAAAATGTGCACTCATTAAAATACTGAGATCCTCTATTGAGTATTTACTGTTTTTCCTACTGCTGTGTGATATTTTGGCAGCTCTTAGAATGTTTAATTCTGTTATTGTGAGAAAACATCACCTTTGTCTACAGGAACAAGCACTAAACACCGAATTCCTGGCTCCAGCATAGCTCTAAAGAGCCCCTGACTGCCCAAAATTGCCTTGTTGAGTGAAAATCTTTCATGCCACAAAGAGGAAACCACAAGTTCCCTTGTTCCCTTTCATCATTAATATTGTACCTTGGTCTCATCCAAGGGGAGATGTACAATATATTGAGAGTTTTATAAGTCAAGGTTTTGTTGTGAAAATGCTTTTGGTAGTTTTAGATATGGGTGACATCCCCATTCTACCTATCTGTGAAGTACTTAATTGTTACCTGTAACAAAGACAAGGCATAAAAAAGTTCCAGAAAACTTCTCTGTGCCAGTTTTTGTTGGTTGTTTTTTTTTTGTGCTTTGGGGATTTTTTTTGTTGTTGTTGTTGCTGCTGTTGTGGGGTTTTGTTGTTGTTTTCATGTACAAGAAGCCGTGTTTTTATGAGCTGCAGGGAGACTCCTCAGTGCTCAGGAGTGGTCTTCTCAAATGAGTTTTGAGGATAGTGCTGAGGAACTGATCAGCAAGGGGTAGTTTACCATGACTGCGTGCATTAAGAAATGTAATTTCTATGTTTGACAAAGAAATTTGGAAGACCATAAGGCAAACTCTCAAATGCATCAAGTTCGATACCCACACTTGAAAGTTTTGAAGATTATGGATCAAATATTTACAGTGCCCTAAGCTGATACCAGCATCATTTCACTGATGAAGCAGCCATACAAAGTAATGAAGTTGCTTCATCCATTTTACTACTTTTAATTTCTGTGTAAGCACTTCTTAGCCTTGTAGACTTTGGACATGCCAGTCAGCCATGCTCTGTGGTTTCACTGGCTCTTAATTAAGCTGATAGTCTCTCTGTATCACCTTTTCAGTCTCTGTAATATTAATTTACTGTTAGGCCAGCAATCAAGCAATTCCCTCTTTCTAACTGGGAATGTTTTCTATTCTCTATTTTTTTCAGGGTTCTCATCTGTAGCTTACATTTCTCTCTACTTCTTGTTGCTTTATTTAAGAAATTACTATCCTTTGCGTTTCCACTCACTGCCTCTCTCCTTATTATTTCTTTCTGGCTCAGTGCATTTACCTGCCAGCTGCTTCCCTTTGAATTTTTTCAGCTTCCTTTGTATTCGTTCTCCACCCATCTCCCAGTATAATAATATATCCTGTTGCAGCAAATGTGTCTGATCCTGTGCACAGTAGCTAATCCGTGAATTTCCTTAAGGTTTTTCATGAACAATTTGCTCTGCACATGCCCCTGTAAAATTATATTTTAATTTGTTAAAACCTCCAATGGTTATTAATATTTAAATCAAATCAAGCTAAATGACTATGTTTTTCAAATCAAAGCCTGTGTATTGGAGGAGACTGTAAAGACTATTAGTGTGTCTCGTTGAAGGCTCACAGAAAGTTTTCAGCCTTCTCAAAGAAAGCATCAGTATTCATTTTTGATGCTGAGCCTTATGAATCCTTATGTTTATAACACTCCTCAACTGGAATAAATCTTCCAGCTGATTATCACAGCATTTGGCACAGTGCCACAAGCAGTTCTGGGAACAGTATTCAATCAATGTGTAAACTAGTGAAATGCCAGGAACTTTTGAAAGACCATGAAGGATGATTAGTTAGTAAAGAATAAACAATGTTCCAATGCTGAGTGCAGCTACCAGCTAACGCAGGGCTGAGGAGAATTTTCCATTATTTAAAATGAATATATAACTTCTAATTTAGGCAGGTATTTATGTTTTGTTACTTCACACTCCGACGTTTATTTAATCAAAGCCAGGTATACAGGGGTAAGACTTTAAAAGAAATAAACACTTTGATTATAATGTAACATGTCTGTGTTACCAACCATTCACTCATCCTTTATTTATAGTTAAATGGGAAGCTAATGGAATATAAAAAGGGAAAGGTGAACAAAAAACATTTTAACATCTTCAAGAACTAACATACTGAAAAAACCTTCTATTTTTGGTCTTACTGGAACAGTCATGCCTTAGATTGTTGCCCTTTATGCTTTATTTTGGTGCTTGATTTTATTCATATAACAAGTATGCTTCCTTTCTAAGTTAATAGCACTTATACTATTGGGGAAAAGGATTTTTCTGTCTATGCATGTTTGAAAGAATCTAGTTTGAAAGCAGTGAAAGACTTGTGCATTTCCCTCAGAATTTAGTACTCTTCTGAAGTGCTCACCTAAATCCTAAAAACCAAAATAATCCTTGGGTCTCAGAGGACAGAGTTAGTCCTATATACTTATATGCTAAAGTTCTGGTTTCCACAGCTTCCAGATTATATACAGTGATGCCTTTCATTTAGCTTTGCTCATTCCAGTGTCGATGGGATCTGTGGGGGTTAATTAAGGGAAGTTTATAATCTTGAGGAGATCTTAAATTTTCCCTTAAATTTAATAACCAGTCTTGTATGCAGAGCTCAACAGCTGAGATATGTAACCTCCATCTCCTAGAGCCCCCTTTCTATATATAAAGGTATTTCTCAGATGCTGCACCAAACTTTGGCTCCCTGTTTACTAGTCAGGCACAGCAAGAGTGAGGTTGAAACTCGGAGCCCAAAGTATTTTTATATTATTTGAAAGAGCAACGTTAAGTAGGCAAAGTATGTGCTGACAGCCTCTCAGACACACTGTGGTAGCACAGAGTCAGTCTGTTGCTGCATCCTGCCTACTGTTTGGTGCATAAAAATAATATCTGCCTTGTGTGTGACAAGAAGGTGTCGGGATATTCTCTTGGTGAGGCTGGGGACCAGAGATGTCTATATGCTTCACGTTATGTCGTTACATTTATTGACAACTGTAAATATAATACAGCTGAACTCTGCCATGCTACAGGAAAAGATATGTAGGCTCTCATTCCTCTCACAATAGCATTTAGTTCTTTAAGTCCAAAAACTGCACGGGGTCATGCACTGGGTTTATTAGATCTCATAGTTTTATACTTCTATACCCAGAAGTTCAGGTCAGCTGTGGGGATTTTCCCATGATCTCATTATGTGTGTCAGCAACAGACATGCACACAAAAGAGAAATCTTTGAAAAATATTTGGATAATAGAAGAGTTCATGTTTTCTATTCTCAGACAGAATTTGTAGTCATCTTTTGAGCAGTGCTTTACAGTAGTTACACTATATTCCAAGTGGGAATAAATACATGTTTTCTAAGGACAAGAGTAATATTATGACAGAAAACATAATAAAACATTGAATTGGCAAGATGCAACAAAATAGGGGTAAAAAGAGGACTGTTCAGTCTGGTTTGAAATCTCTGATTTAATATACGGCTGTGCAGAGATGTTACAAAAATAAGAAAGTAACGTAAATTACAAGTGTGTAATGTACACAGAATTGATACCCTCCAACAAATAAGATGTTTTGCTATGCATATCCCTCTTTGAAACATCTGCCTGTATTATTTATATGCAGAAGTGCCGTATCTCACTTTTTTCTTCAAACTAAGTCCTCGTGCATGTAGGATTTGTACCATAATACATTATTGAGATGTTACAATGAGATGAGAGTGGGGAGCAGGAAAGTGACGGGTGTGGTGTGCAGGGTGTTGGTGTATGAGAGGCAAAGGGGAGGTTTGTCAAAACAGACAAACAGACTTAAAAAGAACATTGGTATTTTAAAATACATCACTGTATACTGTTAAGGCTAGGTTTTATTTTCCTAATGGATTTGACTTTTTTAATCTATGAAGAAGGTTAAAAGTGGTATTTTTGTTGAATTGCTACTGTATGTCTAATGCTTGGAGGTTTTTTCCCCTCATGATGTGGAAATGGTTTCAATTCCTTTTAATATTCATTTAATGTCAGTGCAATATATATTGCCACCTTACTTACTGCATTAGTAAAAAATGTGCTTATGTGCTGTGATTCTCTTATGATAGAAACATAAAATCTTGGAAGGATCAAAGTCCACCAACATTCACCCTCCTGCAACGGCAGGAAATTGATCATGTGAGAGATGCTCACCTAATGCTAACAGATTATTATTATTTATTATAGCACTAACAGCAGGGAGGTGCATTAGACACCAGGAGGAAGATGAGGTCCTTGTCCTGGAGTGGCTTCAATCTCTGGGGTGATCTTGCAAACACTTAACTAGATGACCAGCTCTATGCACATGAAATCTTTCTAGCTCACGTATTTAAGTATTTTCTTTTTCTTATGTACCAGGCATTCCTGCAGGGCCCACAGTACTAATTAAAGTTAACGTTTCCTCTCTGCATCACAGAGAATGTGAATGCATAAAGGGGAAAGGATCAGGCTCCTCCAGTGCCTTATGATTGTATGGAAGTTTTATTAAAAAACCACCACCCCTTTTCACTAGGTGCCTCTTATTTCCCTACACTGTATTTCCCACTTAATATTTTACAGCCAGCAAAAGCTATATTTTGTTATGCAGCCTTATTAAAACAAAGATCTTACTGACCACAGTGAAATTCCCGACAGGCACCACTGTTGGACCAGAGTCTACAGAGGCAGTTATGTAAACCAGCTCAGAAAAAGGACATACATTATACTCTGTCATGTATATGTTAGGGTTACTCAAATGGCAAATTCTGGTCTAAATCCAAACTCAAGTAAGTTTTGCCCAGACCTCCCTAAGACTTCACTCTTTTAACCCTTCTGTGTTTGTGTGTTTGCATCCAATGTATCAGGGAGGTCTTGCAGAGCATCCCCACCATTTCTGGCTCTGCTGCTGAGGTCTGCCAGGGCAGGAGCTGGCATCTTGTTCTCTGCAGTAAAATCATCCTGAGGTATCAGCAGATAGGTTCGCTTCTCAGTAAAATTATTCATCAGATTTCGTTATGAGTGTCGCAGCTCTGTGAATCTGCATTGCCTATAAATGTATGGTTTTGTTGCATGTTGTTGGATGTTGTAATGGCTTTCCTTTGCGAAACACCTTTTTTTCACAAGTCCTGAAAATACTAGCAAATGTGAATAACTTAAATCTCTCAGTTTTGGACACATTAAGTTTAGAGATTGCCAATCCCTTTTCAGATGCTGATGAGAGAGGAATGTAAGTCCCTCTATCAGACTATTTTTTGGTTTAGGTTTGGCTCTGCCTCTTGCTGGGTCTCTATCCTGCCAGTTATAATGCAGGCCCACCAACAGATCAATGCAGTGGGGCTGATGGACCATGCTGGCTTTCTTGACCCTCACAGTCACGTCACAGCCACTGATCCGTTTCTCACTTTTCTGATCCAGGAATTTTGTCCTGATGATAGTCATGGACTACTGAGTCTTGGCTGTGGGCATCAGGCCTCTGAAATGGACTTTTACTTCCCGTGTAATTTGCAATCAAAACCTCTTGTCACCCATGTTATATTTCCTGGGTTTAAAAACAAAAAATAGGCAAACAAAACAAAATAACATCATGCAAAATATATTGATAATGAGAACAAGTTCATAATTGCTAAATGCAGAGGGATATATCAAAGCAGTGTTCTTCAAACAGGATATTATTTTGTAATTAAATACAACTTCAAAAGAAAAAAGCTGAAGACATGATCATTATAATGTGCATTAAGTGTAGTTGAAACATCATTTCAGTAAAACAATGCTGGGTAACAAGGAAGAGAATTTCTAGAGAAGGAAAAATTAAAATCATTCCGTGTTAAGAGAAGCAGGCCAAATTATATTTGGAGAATTATGTTTTCTTAACATCTCTGTTATAAAATTATTCCTTGCATTATTTATTCTACAAGCCTTAATTGATAAATATTAGGTGACTGATTCTTGCAAAAGAGCAAGCGCTTGGTGGAACGTATTCCGAGCTGGTCTGGTTCATACTTATCATAAAAATGAAAACTACTGGAGCATAAAGAACTTACAAAAAGGCAGCATTATTGTGGATTTAGTGCAGTTGGTGTTTGATACACTGAGTTGTATTCATCACATACGCTGTGTCAAGGCATTGCTTACAATGTGTCGGATCATCTTACAGGCCATAAGCAAGCACTATATTTAAATTGAATGATACCAATATCATTCTGAGTTAATTCCTATATAATAAAGTATAAAAAAAGCAAGTAGCATCCATTCCCACATAATCTCTCTTCAAATGTATCTGTATTTGACTGTATTTTCCCCGTCAGCTTAAAAAAGGCAAATATAACTGAGAAGCCACCAAATTTAAAAAGGGTATTACAAAGACATTTAGTGAGGACATGCTATTTATTGGCTTTTTGATGGCTATAGTGTTTAAGCACATCACAAACAGAAATGGGCTTATTTCACATCTTCCTGAGACCAGGAGGCATCAGTAATATTCCCATTTGCAGAGACCAAAGCAATGCAGTTACATGCCTGCACCCTGCGGTGCAGCTGGAAACAGAACCACCTTTCTTTTACTGTTTTAACTGCCATGTTAAATTTTTTAACTGATTTTGGTCCCCCACTAAGGGGCACCTCTCGCCCTGTGAAATCCGTCTATCCATCGAGTCCCTGTAGCTGTGAGTGCCAATAGACAAATCCAGACTCCTTCATACTTGAAAATGCTGAGGGAGATGTAACTCTGAGTGGAGCCCTGGGAATAGCAGAGTTGTGCTGCTCCCTTTGGAGGGATCCCCAGTCCCACTACACACAACAGGAGCTTTGCTCCTTGTTTCTAGCACTATTGCTTTACTCTTCTTGAGCATGTTGGACCCCACCATCGTCGGGATCACTTGGCCAGCAGAGACACAGCTGTCTTGAAACTCACCCCATGCTTCCCCTGAGCAGGGAAATTGCATTCTGGTTTATTCTGCAGGATGAATAGTTCCAGGAAAACCTTTAATTTAAATCTTCCACAGATAAAAATCAGAATTCATGTATAGTTGAAGCTGTTGATGGCCAGACCCCTGTAGGTATATACTACTTCTGCCTGAAAGAATGACCTAAAATTTCTTTTTTCCCCCCAGAGTTTTATCAGGATGTATTCTCATTAAAAGGTACTCTTGTCAAAAATTCAGACTTTTTTCCCCATAGCTTTATGTAGATGATACTCTCTGTAAACACCAAGGACTTCAGTAACTTCAGTAATAGGGATCAAGGTGTGAAAAGAACAATTGAAGATTTCAACGGGCATTTGAAATTTTGGGTAAAGTTTACCCTTACTCTCCCCTCCTATTTCAAAACACCAACAGGCTGTCCTTGCTTTTGGAGCGTCTCATTCTCAAGGCTCTCACCTTGCAAATCTCTACGTATGTGCTTTATTTCTTAAGTGTACACAGACCAGAGCCAAAGCTTGGGCATATGTGTGCGTAGGACTAGGATGTCGTCTGGCAGATGGTGCCATGGCACCTAGATTTCTTCAGAAGTCAACTGAAGCCTTCCATCATTTCATGGAGATAAATAGGAAAGCAATTTTTGAATGTATTATAAAGTGTTATTCACTCAGAATTGCTTAGAAGGAATAGCTAGCATAGCACATAAAAAACTGTGGGTAACCTACACGCTGCCTTGTCGTGTATGTGAAAGTTGAATGCCAGAGTTTGTCTATTTAACATTTTGCATGCAAAAGAACAAGGTATTATATCATCAAAACAAATATTTTTTTTATGGAAGGAGAACAGATACATCAAAATCAAGGAGAACAGCCCTGAGTCTTGAATCTTAATATAACTGTTAGCTCATTAACACGAAACTCAGTGGGTTTTCCTACATCCCAAAATGTCCTTATCTCTGCAGAGCTCTGTGTTGATTGCTGAAGGTGATTTTGAGACAAAACACTTGCAGAACGGTACGACACAATTTGTCTTTGTGTCAGAGGGAACTGTTTAAATGACTTGAGGTAAGTCAGCAGAATAGCACAAGCACATGTTTGCCCACAGTCTTACCTGAAGATATAGTTGAGCTTGTATTACAAAGAATTCAGCTGTATAAATACCTCGTGCCATCTGTGTATGGCAGGGGAATTGAGCCAGTAGAAGCTCAAGACCTGTGTCAGTGTTCTCACAGAAGGACTGTTTATGAACAGATGTTATGTGGTGTTTTTCACAGAAAATGGGCTCTGGAGAGAGAAAATGTCTATCAATTACTGAGGTATTATGTATAACAGCAATTTTTAACCTTGAGAATGATACTTTAAAGTTCTCTGTGAAATATTCTGTGCCACGACCACTTCCTTTGTGCACAGCAACACACGCCCTTGCCTATTGCCCAAATTCTTTTTGATATTGCATTTTAAGTTGTTTCAGAGAAAATGTATTAGATATTGCAGAGCTTGTTATTCCCTGGGGAAAAAAAAAAATTAAATAAATCAGTGGCCTGACTGAAAAACTTTTTCTATTTGCTGATCTAAAAATCAAACTGAGTTTTTAAGATTGGGTGCTTGTGTACTCTATTTCATGCTTCTCAGACCTCTCTAAGGAATACATGGATTCAAAAATTATCATTAATAAGCAAATTATAGATGTTGAATGAACGGAAAAACTATGTATTCTGGCTAACCTGTGTTCAACTGGTAACTAACACTGATTTCATTTGGGTGTTTGGAAGAATGAGGTATTAATTTTAGTGAATAAAGATGAATTTACTTGTGACTGCAAAAAAGGGCATTATTCAGTAAAATTTAGTAACTATGATATAGCTGTATTTATTTAATAGATTGCCAGTGCTGGTTGGTTAGACTAGTCATATCTTACTCTTCATTTTTCTTGCTTCTGTAAAACTCCTGACTTCACAGGGCCTTTGAATTTGGGCTCTCCATGATATAAAACCATAAAAATGGAGCCCCCAGTTGTTGCTAAAAATTACAGCCATCAGAGTTGGACCATGTTTTGCCAATCTGCTCTTGCTTCAGGAGACAAAGTGTATCTTGCAAAAATGCACCATTATTAAATATTCTCACATGGGATATCTATGATTCTATAAGACCCTTATATGACCTGTGGACAGACACAGTGTTTTGCATAATATATATACTTTTATTTTCCCCTAGCTTTCTTATTATTTATTCAATAAATCCTTTTTTTTTCTTGCTGACAGCAGTTGTATTTATAAAGCTAAATCCAACACAGCAAAGTGTTCATCACTTTATAAACTAAACGCTAATGTTTTATTTATGTGCAATGAACAGAGAAAAAAGAACTGAATTGATGTTTACCTAACAAGCTGCAAAAAAGTGCAGTAACATAATAGTGAAGTTCATAAGCATTCTGGCTTGTAATTTTTGGTGTCAACATTTGAATTGCAGAAAGAGCTTATGCAGACATAGCACGTATACAAGTGCAGTTTAGATCTACATCTATAAAAATAACATCTGTTTAAGCATACATTACATTTAAAAATAACTGTACAGTGATCAGCTGGTTAAGTACAGTTAACCAGATGCCGTTTTAAAGTGCCAGATGGAACAATGAAACTAAGATTGAAAATTAAAAAATACTGTGAAAGGTCAAATCAATTAAGCAACCTGTTTTGTTGGCATGTAACAGTTAAAAGTAAGTTTAAACTACTTAAGGAGTGAGCAATGTGAAGATGAAGCAGTTAATTTTTAACTTGCTATTTAGAAGAGGGAAAGATAAAATGCCTGCCATAGTTCCAGGGTCCCTCAGCAAGTCTAAGGGGATACTGGGAAAACAGGCACGGTTAAGTAATGTTTGCTTTGTTTGCTTTCAATTTAAAATAAATAAAATCTCTCAGGCTTTTAAGGTCTTTTATGGCAGTCTGAGCTCATGCAACACAGATGCAAACACCCCTTTCTTCGCTCCTATGACCAGTGGGAGAGTTTTTGGCTGAATCATCTCCCTGGGCTTGCCCTTTATCCCTGGGGATGGTGCCCAGAGGGGTCAGGGATGGGCTCAGGAACAGGCTGGTGCCAGGGAAAGTCATGGGAAGCAGACATCCCTTGTAAATGGGTTCTCCAAGCCCTGCTTATTTCTGGGAACTAAACCCACCCGAATTAGGAACGACACCCAATAAGAGGTGCAAGGTGCAGTTTTAGAAACAGAGGTGTCACTGTGACTCTGAATAAATGACAAACGTTTGTTAAAATTGCACCTGATAATAAGGCTCTGAAAGACAGATATGAAGAAAAGAGAGCTTATGCACCTCACCCCTTTGAAGTCCAAGGGGAAAATAGCATCTTTGCAATATTATTTAGGCAATGCATTCTTTTCTTCAACCCAGCCAGTGTAAAATTCACGGTCTAAATTTAAATTTTGGACAACAGGACGGTGGTATCCTTGCTTTAATCAGGAAGGTGTAATGACACCTGCAAGTCTGTTGGCAGGCAAGGCAGAACTCGTGGATAATCAGAGAGGAAGTGTTGATTTTCCGATTTTCACTGCTGCTACTTTTTGTTATTTTTTTCCCTAAATTCTGAAATCACTGCAACTCAGACACCGTATAATACAGTATATTGCTGGATAATTCCTCCAGCAACAGCACAGAAGCCATGGACATCAGAAACTGTTTTGGAAAGAAGGTTTAGGCACCAAATCTGAGAGAGCCGTGGGGCTCCAGGTCAGGGGGAGATGCTCAGCTGCCCCGGGGAGCAGCAACCCCCCCATCAACAGCAGTGCCATCCATCAGCAATCCCAGCGGGGATTTTTCCTGAATGAGTGTAGGGCTATTTTCAACCTAGGAACTCACTGTTGTTCCTTTGTTTTAGTAACTTTGTTTATGTGCGGTTGGCGGAGGCCAGGGGAGGAGGGCAGAGCGCCTTGCTCCTTCCTGACACCTCCTCTCCTGCTCCCACAGCTCCCAGTAAAGGAGCAGCTGTACCTCTCCCGCCTGCTCGGCCAACTGTTTAGACCAGAAACACAATGAAAAGATTCTGTGGCTGTTAAAATAAATAGCTTCCCGGCAGGGGGTGGAATAGTATGGCCGTTCCTAGGAACTTGGTGTACCCTGCTTCCAGAAAGCGCTGGGATAGGACACGCTGCGGAGAGAGAGGAAACAAGCCTGGCTTCTGCACTTGGCTCACTCTTCCTCCTCACACTGAGAATAGTTACCCTACAGAACGCTGGTCCTGTTGGATTCCCTTTCATGGAAATATTTTCCGTTCCTGCTGGTTCAGTGGCTGATGTTCAATTATTTTTTTTCCTCCCCCCCCCAAACAGTTTCTCTTCATTGACAGCATAAAACAAACATTTGGGCCTGCTGTAAATAGAGAACATACCAGACCAGTGGCAGGTAGCTTGTGATGTTTAAGTGGGTTGCCAACTGAAGTTTGTAAAGCTGCAAAATTGTATCATTATATTTAACAGACAAATGTGTATAATATAAAATCAGTGAAAAGATAACATAATAAGTGCTTTGGCTATTATCTGGGGGCCTAATTAGACTGGTGGAATCACTGTAGTCAGTGAAATTAGAGTTATACAACTGAGGGGAAGGGAAATCCAGCCCTTTAGTGGAATGAACATTAATGGAGCCCCGTTGACATTTGCTGTCCCAGGTATTCGGCAGCTGTTCCTTCCCTTTGTAGAAAACGGGACTTTGCTCTTCCCAGACCATATTTTCTTGAATTTAACCCTCTGGCAGAGGAAGCTGTAGAGACACAGGGGTTAATAAGAGAGGCTAATACCTGCCTGAAGAATGTTTCAACATGCATCTTCCCATCTTTGTGGCTGCTTCTCTCTGGTCTCCAAAGGTGATACCTTGCAGCAGAATGGGGCTGCTGAGCCCTGCGTTCTGCTCACGAGAACAGGTGCTGGGAGGCCACAAACCTTCAAGGAATCCAGGGTTGTGCTCCCCTCTTTGTTCCAGTTCAGACACTGAGGGATGCTCCCCTGGCAAGCAGAGGCTCAGGGGCAATATTGCTGCCTGGGATTCCAGGTGCCAACAGCCAAACCGTGTGCAAGGGCGGGGGGATGTGTGGACTGGGAGTACTGGTGTGAAGGACAGTGGTGGAAAGGCTGGAGGGTGTAGAGGGAGCAGAGAGGAGCATGAATTTCATTGGAATATGTTGGACTGGTGAATTACTTGGGGACGTGAATCATTCAGCCTGAGCAAATGGTTTCCCTGAGGAAGGAAATAATTTTCAAGGAAGATCTTTTGATTGAATTTTGCTGTCACTCTCAGGTGCAGATGAGATGCTTGAGCTTGCAAGGCACAGTGCACTACTGGCAGGGTGAACTTGTTTTGGTGGGAGAACATTCTGGCAGCTGGAAGTAGGATTGGGGCATTTCTGCCTCTGGGAGCAGGAATTCAAGCAAGCTGGAGCACCTGGAGGGTGAGACAGGAGATCTACCTGGCTGCAGGCTGATTGATTGTGTTTCTGTTTCCCCCAACACCCAGTGCTTGGCCAGCCTTCCTCATTACTCCTCTCCTCAGTGCTCTCCTAACCTGTAGCTAAATCACCCTTGGCAAGTTTTCCTTCCCTTGCAAAGGCAGCAACTCCCCTGTCAAGTTCTTGAGCATTTGTTTGTGCAATGAAATCTGTGATGCTCTAAATCTCAATGTGCATCAGCTGGCATGCTCTGACATTTGGAGAGCCTCACATTCATTGTGTGCCAGACACACAACAAGAGGCCTCAGCACAGATGTAGCTGGACCCCAGGTTCATCTTGGAAGGTAGGGAGAGATGTGCTGTGGGTCAGCAAGTGACCTGGAGGCTTTTGGTGGGGGAGGGAGGACTGGAAGGGAGCAGTGGATCGCCAGCTGGCTGATCGCGACGAAACCAGGACAAACAGTTGAATATCATTTTCTTCTGAATTCCTAAAGTACCAGGACATCTGGCTACCTGAAAATACATCAACAAATAGGTCAGCTAAGATTGCAAATGCACACCTCACACAGCAGCGCTGTGAGGAGAGTGAGGGCGACTCTGCCAAGGGAAGTTTTCCTTTTCACAGCAGCATTTTCTTCTAAAATCCTCTGCAGGTTTTTTGACTAAGATCCCTGAAAAATCTGTTAGTTTGGGAATATTTAATTAAAAAAAAAAAAAAAAGAAAAAGGAGATATTCAGGGAAAGTGTATTTCTGGGGTGGCAGCAGGAGTTCTGCAAACACGAGCAGCGTGGACAGGTCTCTCCCACTCAAGGGTTTTCTGCTCCGCTGCATCCTGGTGTTCCCCACTTGCAGTGTACCCAGTCTAACCATCACTTGGGGAGGGGCCTTCTCCCCCATTTTCCCATGTTTTCCCTTACGCCATTGCAGCTGTGCTGATTTGGGAGCACTTTGCAGGATCTGCACAGTCCCAGTGCTGTCGAGGGCTGGAAGGCGGGAGAGGATTGGCTTCAGAGACCATTCCATTGTTCCTTATTTCTACAGTGTGGACAGTTCCTTAGAGAAACCCCCAGAATTGCCCAAAAATTGTGTGTGTTTCATCTCTCCTTAGGCATTTCCAGGATAGGATTTTTCCTAATGGCAATGAACACACAAAATGACTCCAAATTTCTCCATGTAAAAATGTAACACTCAGATTATTTTTGTCACTGGTGACCTTTCCAAGACTCTTTTACCCCAGATTGTATTTATAGATGTCGTGCAGTTCCTATGCCTGATTAGGGTAATGTGTGGGAGCTGAAGTAAATGATGCCACTGTTTGTCCACTGTTTTAGAGGCTTTTAAAAAAAATATTTTTAAAGCCTGCATGGTTCTCGTAACTTTTTCCCCCACCATCTCAATCCATAGAGGAACCAGTTGGTCCCAACAAATAAAATTCTTACAATAAAAATCAAATATGGACTATTAAAACAAATAAAATAAATTCATACTGGTGTTTGCACTTTTTGGATTCTGGGGCACTGGGTAATGCC
This sequence comes from Fringilla coelebs, assembly GCF_963513975.1. Classification (NCBI taxonomy): domain Eukaryota; kingdom Metazoa; phylum Chordata; class Aves; order Passeriformes; family Fringillidae; genus Fringilla; species Fringilla coelebs. The sequence goes on from NC_140039.1 coordinate 18,121,527, forward strand.
TTTTTTTGGTCTTTCTTTTGCTAAATCAACATTAGCTAGCAACACACCTAATCTTGACTGAACTATGTTATTTCCTGCCTCCCTGCCTTTCCTGTCTAAATCTCACTCTCTGCTGAAGCAGCTAAATTTGCTGCAAATGAGGAATATTTTGGGACACGAGTTTTCTTACAAAACATGGGGAGAGATCTAATGCTGTAAGCAAACAGCGCTCTAATTAATGCAGATCCAGGGTATTGAAAGCATTTGTAGGTTACGGTTATCAAAAAAATAGATCAAGAAATTGATGCTGAACCCACTACTGGCGCGTAGGATAAATACTGACCGCAGACGTTTTTGGGAATGGTACCGGAGCAGATGTGAGCTTAGAAATTCTGGACCTGGAACATATGGGTTTTAATAAACAGACTTCTGTTCCAGCTCCTCAGTTGCTTTTTTTTTTTTTTTTCCTTTTTTTTTTAACTGTTCTTGCTTAATTTTATGTGCCTGTGTATGCTTCCATTATTAATTAATCTACAAGTATTTGGCATCGCTTCATCGTCAAGGTTTTCTTTAATTTGCAAATGTGCTGTTTTAGTTTGAGCAGGACTTGTGTAGCTAATGTTAGAATGGAAACATTTTTAACCCTCTGTTTCATTGGTTTCCTATCATCTCCTTTTCCCCTTCGAGGAGGAGTAGCTGCCTTTATGTGTGTGCACGTGCACACGTGCGTGTGTGTATTATTAGCTGCGCTGTCATTTTTAATCCTTTTCTTTCAATCATCATTTTTCCTCAGACATGAAATATTTCAGTCTACCACGCTGCACAGGCTGCTCACGGTGAAACACTCGTAGCGTTTTCAAAATCTAAAACAGAGGAATACCATGAGGATAGAACAAAAGAAATTAAAACACTAGATATGCCACAGTTGTCTTATGCAGCTGTTAGAAATTTAATTATTTTATCTCATAGAATAATGTGCCCTTCAGAAATCATTTTGGACTAGATGTTTCAAACCAATGATCTGTAGTTAATTATCTTTAATAACTGTTGCACATTATGGTTAGATCTATGTTTTTGCTAAACCAATTAATAATATCTTCATTAGTATAAAGACAAGGTAGCTGGATCCTTTCATTTTTCACATTGAAAGAGTAGATATTTTAAACAGAGTAATTTACTTTAGCCATACATTCCCAATGATATGACTAATTAATGAAACTTCAAAGACATATAACTTCCAAAAGCTACTTATTTAAAGTCATTGTTGAGCACTTAATGACATTATGTTGGGGCATTGCAGGAACCATCACTGCCTGAGTGTTGAATTTGCTAAACCTTTTTATGCTACCAAACTGAAGGAAGCTTGAGTTATATTGAAAAGCAAATTGAGCCAATATTTCTTCACGTTCAAAAAAAACCCACCACAAAACCTGTTGATTACAAGAGGATCTATCAAAAGTTGATGACCTCCTTCCTGCTTACACGTTGCAGCTGCCAGTTTCACTTATTCATGCAAGTCTGTGTGGAAAACTCTGGGAAAAGAGCAAAGAAAATATTCTATATTTTAAGAGTAGGGTGGAATTAATTTTGTTCAGAGTCACTAGTTGTCTAAATATTCCTTTTGTATCTGTTTTTTTGCTTTTTTTTTCCTTCATGTCCATGGCTCATTTTTTCAACTGGCTGATAACTACCACATAATTTCAGTCTGCTACCTGACAAAAAATTAACCCTGAGAACAGTATTAAACACATCAAGAACAGTATTAAACACATCAATGATTGCTTTGGTACTACCAGTGCTCCTGATGGCATAGAGAATAAAGGCATGGATGTTACAGGGCCAAATGGTTTAGGTCTCCTGTTAAGGCATGTGAGCTGATGAAAAGCTTCTCCTGCAAAATTTCCCTGACCTTGAGGTAAACTGAATGCACAAAAAGATGTATTCTGTTTTTCATCTTATATGTATTTTCATACAATCTTCAAATATCATGCAGCCATCAGGGAAAGCTTTCTGAATCTTAAAAGAGCATCATATATACAGCCCTCCAAGAACTGGTGTTTCCCACCATGGAGAGCTGTACACTAGGAATCAACTGAAAATAGAAAAAAAAAAAAAAAGGAGAGAAAAAATTACATCTAAGAGAATAAAACAGTGCAGTCAACTGTGCACAGGGCTGGAAGGCCAGGAGAGAAGTGTTAACAGCCAGTTGTGACAGCTACAAAATAATTATCCTAGCAGTGAGCACCTGGTCCTTCAGCTGCCGGGCTTCCCACAGGAGTCATCTTCAGTCCTGGTGCAGAGAGGGAAGAGGGGGAATGCATTTATTCAGGATCAGACTTCACTGGAGGCAGAGATGGGGTTCATGGTCCAGGTCTGTGCTGGGCATGTGCTGGCAGAGCCTGGGGCTGCTCATCCTAATTCACACCTAAAGGCTGAGCCTGGTGGGAAGGTAAAAGCTGTGGATTCCCTTAATACAGATCTGGTGGCACTGGGGGGTTTGGGGGTGTAGAAATGCATCACTTAATAGCAAAGAAAGGAAGGAGCTGTACAGTGAGTTCCTGGTAATGTTTCAGGGGCTTTGTCCATGTGATTTGTTGACTGGCATGTCAAATACAGGTTAACCTCCTGCAATGTGCAGGTTGCCCCAAGTGATTGATATTTAATAACAATGTTAATGCACAATAAAAGGAAAAAATGCAAGGTGTCTAGAATAAATCTTTTCACACTGTATTTCTTTTTTCTCTGTGTGCCTACTGAATTAAAAGCCTGTGTTTGAGACTCCACAGAGGCAAATCTATAGTGGCCTTCTGGAAATGACCAGTTCAAACCAACTTGTGGGAACCTGGCAGGGAAAGCATCCAAAAGATCATGTTCTAATGGCAATTTTATTTTGACAACTTGTAACAATGTAACTTGTAACAAATAATGGCATTTTTCTCAGGTGCCAACACCTCTGCAAAGTTGTGTTCCCCCCTTAAGCCATGCCATCTTAAAAATGCTGTGTTTTAGTGCCAGACTGTTTGAAGCTGCTGCTGTTAATGCTCCAGTGAGCTGTAGGAGCCTGTGTGACCCTCAACTCAGCATTTTGTTGGGTTGAACCTTCTCTATCTAAGGGAGAGAAAAATAAATTTCCCCCAAATGATCATTATTCTTTTTTAAGCCTGCATGAATATTTTTTCCTCAGTTACCCTGAAAACACTGGAATAGGATAGCATTAGGCTGTCTGCAAACTCTAGGTCTATTTCACAAAAATCTTGGGTAAAATTACTTTTCTGGCATTGAGTTGAATGGAATATTTTAGACTTAAAATTTTGCATACATTTTCATCTAGATTTTGCTATAGGCTCTACCATTTTTTAAATTAAATAATGGACGTGAAACATCGTGTTTATTATTCATTGTGTTTATTCTTCCTAGAAATTGAAAATATTTAGTTTCCTATGTTTTTATTAAAGGACGTAGTAATTCTGAAATTCTTCAGTATTGGTCCATTAATATTTTGGGGATATTTTGAGGTGTAAGCAAAATAGGTGGGTTTATAGTAGTCATAAATATTATCTAGCTAAAACTTATTCTTAATGCCCTTGTAAGAAAATAACACCATTGTTCATTTTCATTCCCTGGGGTTTACTCTTTGATGTCCTACATACCTAATCAATCTTTAAACTAATGTCAAGTCTGATTAAAGATTGTCAGATGAGGCTGGTACTTGTTACTTCATATTTTTGCTGCAAGGAAGGAGTGTCTAGATGAGGAAGTTCAGTGTTTGGATAAGTAAAGCTGTCTTATTAGCTAAAATTTTGTGCCGAATACCTCAGTGCACAAGAAATGTCACTGCAGAAATGGGTGTTGTTTCTGGAATAAGGATCACATCATTTTCCTTTTTCACCTGTACAGGACATCCATGTTGGAATATTACTGGAGGCATTTTGAAATTACCTCTGCTGTGAGTGTAGCTTGAGCTGTTGTTTGAATTGTTTCTAGCATACAGCTGTACTTTATTTAATCTCATTTCAGTGATTTGTTATATATCTTTTGAGAACTTTTACCTCTCCCATTTTGGGCTGACACGGTAACTCATGCTCTTTTCTCTTCCTTTTAAAGTCTAAGCAGCCAAAAAATCCAAACATTCACGGTGTTTCTGTGCCTTGAAAGTAAGTTACCAGGAACTGGGAGAGGCACTGGAAGAGTTAGGTTACAGATGGAAATCATTATTCTGTTTGATGAAAGTTTCAGTAATATTCTCCAACCTTGAGGTGAAGGAGGCTGACTTGTACAGCTCTGTGTCACAGCATCTTGTTCCAGTGGGAAAGTAAATGAAACTCTTCAGTTTCCATAGACTTGGACTTTGCACTGGGGGTTAGTTTGCATGAGATATCAGTATCGTGTGCAAGCCAGAAATGAATTTGAGCAAATCTCAGTTGTATAAGCTGATGTTAGTGAAATTATTGAAAATTTACCACTTGAGAACTTCTGGTAATTAAAGATTGCTTCTGGAGGTTCCCCTGCTCTTCAGAAATAACCTTGTGAAGTGTTTGTCTAAGGGCTACTCACAACCTGCCTTTCTCAGAGTCACTCCTCTCTGCTCTGAAAGCAGGGGCTGGGTATGGAAAACAAGCATTTTTAGCACATCTTTTTTGCAGAGCCTTTGTTTGGTTTGTAAGCCCTCAAGGAAGAAACACATAATATAGGGAATTTGATCTCTAATTTGGATATCACATTCGTAACACCTTAAAATTATGATAATGTAATTCTGTTACTGGAGGACTAATTGGGAAACCACAAAATCTTGGAATGCATAAGCCAGTCCCACATTAATGTTCCTCAATGCAAATGCATTGGTTTTGGGGTTGGGAGTATTTTATAATTTAAGTAAGCAGTTTAAATTATGTGGTTATAACTTAAACAAAATGTATTGTGCATGGGAGTGATAATTCAGAAGCCTTGTGGCCACTTATCCAACTCCTTATCCCATGAGAATTATGCACGCTGTAAAAAATCTTGAATGAACCAGCAGTGGTTAAGAATATATATCTGAACACTTCCCTAGCTCCCAAGAAAATGAGTGATTGAAAATGTTAAATGTTGCTGCTGCCATATTTATGAAGAGGAATCAAGGCTCTCGGGGCCATAAAACTTCATTTTCTGGTTTTAGCCCAACTCATTTGGCCAAAAGATACCCCTTAGGAGTGAGCTAGATGAGAGAGACTTGAGTCCCATCTGAGGCAAATGTCTTGCAAGGCATTTTCTTTTCAGTAATCAGTATGAAACAGTCGTATAACTTGTGTCTGTTGAACTGAGAAAAAGGATTTTAGATACTAAAGATCAAATAGAATATTGGTAAAAAACCTCATCTAAAACCAAAACTTGTCAGAGAATGAAAAAAAAATCCCAAACCCAGACATTTCCTTTTTTTCCTTAGGATGGAGACGATTTCTTAAAAGCAGTTTTTTTTTTATATTCACCTGCCCATTCTGATTATGGCTGGGTCAGAAAAACTAAGTATACTGAGAGAGACAATTGCTAAGCTAACCCAAAGCAGAGAAGATTGGAGAGCTGACATGAAAACCTGCTCAGGTTAAGCATGTACAGTGCCCTAGGACAGAGGATGAGCAAGGAGCACTGATGGGGAACTAAGCTACTGCATTTTCCCTACTGTTTTTCTTGTTGATGATTTGATGTTTTTTTGATGATAGCAACCGGAAACAGTTTCCTGAGAAAATTTAGAAAAAAAAAGTCCTCTGCAAACTGCATGGCTGGAAAAAAAAAATCTGGTTCTTGTAGCTGTGAGAATTAGTGTACCACCCTGCCCTAAGTAAGGATTACATCCGGAATTAAACCCAGCTTTCCCCTGCCTTTGTTTTATTTATTATCTGCAGAACTGCTTTGTACGAATGTTATGAAAGAGCCCTGCATTGGGGAGTTTTTTTGTAAATGAGCCATTAGCCCGAGTAAACAGGATCTGGACGGAGTTTGAAGCCTCCACAAGGCGGCACTGGCGCATCTCGCATCCCAGCTCCCTTTCCCTGCTCGATGCTCCCTCGCCAAACGTTCAGAAATTTTATGTGCACGCTTTTTAGAAAAAAAACTCTTCCGCTTCTAAATTTTCGTGTTACCTTGCAAAATGTTGGGTTAACAAAATACGAGTTAACCTTGATAAAAGCCGTCAGTAATTTCTTATACAATGGATATTGTGTGTTCTGGGAGCTCTAAAGCAACGATAATATAAATTGCCTATTTGCAGTGACAAACAGTATTCTTTTAGTACTTCAATATATCAATGACTTGCGAATTTTCTACCCAGTTTCTGCTTTCCTTATTTTGGTCTTTGTAACATGTTCGAAAAGTTCCAGAAACTGGTTTTATTTCATTTCTTTGGGTTAACAAATGGATGTACCACTTGCGTGCATGATTCTTTTCTCCCCCACTGATCCCAGCTGGTGACTGAGATGAAGCTACTTCTTGTCTTTACAAACTTGACTCCAGCCAGCTGAGATCCAGGCCCTACTGCCTTTTCTCTATTAAATACATTCTGAACTCTGTCAATAAACAGCAACATGGGAGAGGAGAGCAGTGGGCACAGCAAAACAAAGTGGTTTTACTGATGGCAGTCCCGTTAGCAAGTGCAGAGTTGCTGCTATCAATGAGGAGGTGAGGTTGCCCAATTCATCTACTTATGCAGTAAAATGTGACTGGAGAAATTAAGAAATAGCAGCAAATGATTCCTCTGACCCTCTGTCAGCCAAGGCAAGCTGAGTGGGGCTTGCTGCAAGCTCCACAAGTCTTGTGTCCCTATTCCAAATAAAGCAGGGCTGTTTCAGTGAGAGATTTTAGTATATCAAGGTTTAAAGGGAACCTTAACAAACTTTAGAACAAGATCTATACAATGCCCTTTTTTTCTGTGCCAATACTACTATATAGAATCATTGAACAGTTTGATGTGGAAGGGACTTTAAAGATCATCTCATTCCACCCCTCTTCCATGGGCAGGGACACCTTCCATTATCCCAGGTTGCCCCAAGTCCTCTCCAATGCAGCCTTGGACACTTCCAGGGATGGGGCAGTCACAGCTTGTCTGGGCAGCCTGAACAAGTGTCTCACCGTCCTCACAGTAAAAAGTTTCTACTTGTCTCAATTGTTTCAAAAAATGTGACTATAGTTACAATTCTTCGGACAATTGAATAGCTTCAAATGTTGTGATTACTGTATATTAAGCAAAATTTCCTTTTTATTACTTAGCAATGTGAAAACAGACCACAGGAAAGAAACATATAAAAGCTCTCCCTCCTAAAACCTTGCTGGCTCGTCTCCCTTGCTCTGTGGTCAAAAGTTAAATAGGATGTTCTGATTATCACCACTCCCAAAACAGATCAGTGGGATTTTTTTATTCAAAATAATTCCTCCTCCTCTTGCAGCTAGTCTGTGCCAACAAGTTCAAAATACGGGAAGCTTGACCTTAGCTACAGTCCTTGCTGATGTGCCACACATCCTGCACTGCCCAAGGAGCACAGAGGGCTGAGCCAATCTGGTAGACACTTCCGAGCTCTGCCCTTTCCACCAGACTACAGACACACCAGGGGAAGAAAAGCCCATGGGGAATCTGATGTAAATTTACTTGAAGCTAACAGGTTCCACAGATTTCATTGCAATATTGGAGCGGGACCTAAATATGTAATAAATTGGCAGGGAAATAGTTCCCACTGTATATGTGGCAAAAAGGAGTCTTCACCTCCCAAGTGCTAAAGGGGAAAGTCAAAATCTCTTTCGAACTCTGCCACATTCACCAGTGTATAGTGAAAGAAAACATTCCTCCCTGATCCTGATGCTGGCGATCATCCAGAGCCCAGAGCACTCCGGGAAATTCCACTTTCTGAACCCCGCTGTGCTACCTAATCACACAATGGGCTACATATGCCATCCAAGAAAATAAACACAGGTCTGGGAAGCTGTTTGTCCTACAGGGCTAGGAATGCTCTTCCTAACTTGGCAGGGCAGCATAATCCTCTCTGAAAGGGGAGAGAGAGCTGCTTGAACTCAAACTGACTAATGAGATTGAAGAAAAGCCCATCAGAAGCTGGCACAGCCCTTTGCCCGCCCTGCCAACACACGCCAGGTGACACTGCCGGGTACTCTCGCTCTGGCTTGCGTTTGTGTCATGACAGAAGCTGGACCATGGATCCAGACCCCAACCAGGGCCCAAAAGATTGCTGAGTGGCAGGTTGTACCTCTGGGCTTGTGGTTTACAGGGGAGGCTGCTGCCTTGTCTGGTCCCCTGGGAAAAATCCAACTGAGTTTAGACCTTCACCATAGCCCATGGGCAGTTCAGTAGTGACTAAAATTTCCCATGACTGCAGGTGCCCGAGCAGGGTCTTGTGGTCCATATGGGCTCTGGGCTGAGATACTGGGATGTCAGTGAAGAGAGGGGATGGAGGCTAGAATCTACTGAAGGTTGCCAGTTGGTCAACAGCAACTGCAAACTGCATTGTGTTTCCTAGGACCTGTCTAGGGCTGTTCTTCACTTGGCTCTTGAGATCATAACCAAATTCTTCCGAGAACAGGACTTGCATTGATTATAGTAGAAATTGGATCTGGATTTTGAATCACATTATTAGCTCTTCTAGCAAGATGAACTGAGCGATACAATTTGATTAAAAGCTGCAAAGACCTCTCCTTCCACCTCCCTTGCTCAGTTTTTGAGCAAATGTGTGTTTCATGGTAACAGGGAATGAAAGCGTTCCACAAGGGCTTTTTTAATTACAGCATTAATAAAATGCACTATATGTTATTCTCAAAATCTACAGATTTGTTGCTTTAAACACATCATATTGCTCTCGGAAACACTTGAAACTCTCAGAAGTTTTTAAAAGTGTGTGTTTAGGTTAAGGTTAAGTTGCCCTTGACAGCATTTTTTAAAAAGATTTGAATTGTTGAATAACCACCTTTCACCCATCCCTAATTGTAATTTAAATGACAATATGCTCCCAATCAATAGCTCTTTGTCACACTTTGAAGATCAAGGATGAGATTTCACCCCATGAGTTTACATGGCAAAAGCTTCTTTTTCATAATGCTAAAAATGTTGCATCCTGCTGTTAAAGAAGTATAAGAATACCTGCTCTCAAATAATTAGTTTTGAATAAAAGCATTTAAGTCATACTTTATAGCCATTAATTTGAAACAATTCAAAGCCCTTCATTTCTGCACTTTGTTCACAGCTAAGTATTACAATAGGTATTTTAGCCAATTGGAAAAAAAATCAGTTACAGAAAGATAATTTGAACAACTTAAGTTGGGTGATATTGTAAGAGGTGGGTTTTGAATAACTATAGCTTTATTTTGCATCAACTCCATTTCTGTACAGAACCATCTCTGCAAGTGGAAAATTGAAAAGGTTTTAATGGTGATCAGTGTGTGTATGTGACTTTGCAACGTTGTGTGCTTGCCTAACAAGTAGATACGGGAACATGGGGCTGTTTCTCCAGCTGTACATATAAAGACAGGCATTTATTATACAGGCTCCACTCAAAAAGCTTTATATTTTATTTTATTTTAGTTTTATTTTTTTATTTTTTTATTTTACTTTATTTTATTTTACTTTATTTTATTTTATTCCTATAACTAAACTCTTTCTCAGAGTCCTAGGCAAGGGCCAGGCCTCTACTGTGCTTGGTGTTATGAAATGCCAAACAGAATGATGGTCTTTGTCTGAGAGTGCTTACAATTCTTGTTTTTAGTTAGAGCGGCGAAATGTTTTAAGAAGGATAAAGTCTGGTCTGTTTCTATGTTGTCCTTGGTAAACCCAATCTAGTCTGGTCTCAAAAACGGAGCAATTCTGCTCGTTGCCAGGGAGAATACATAGGTATCCAATGAGTCATGGTCAAACATACGGCCATTATTAGACCACAAACACAGGAGGAGAAAAAAGATTTCATTTGGGCCTGTTGTCCCTGCCGAGCTGGTGAGGAGGAATAACAAATAAGCGAGTGGAGGAGGTTGCTCTTTAGGTATTTATGAGGAGCTTCTCTCCCTGTGGGGATAGACTGGGGGAAAGAAGAAATGTGCACGCTAGAAAATTTAACTGGAGCAAAGGAGGCTGCGTCATGGTGTAACTAAGAGCACTTAGCACATTTTAATGGCAAACTAGAGACAATGGGAAAGAGAAGCTGGAGCTGTAACAGGCTTTAGTGAGCACAAAGAACTTATTTTTAGTTTGGAAGAGATGGGGCAATCGGAAGACAGCCACAAAGAGAGAAGTGATTAAGTTTTGTGTTAGAGCGATGTTCTCCGTGGCGGTGTCATAAATGAGCACGTTCATCCAGACCAAGCAAAAGGATGCTGCAGAAACAGGACACAGGGTGCTGAGCACCACAATGCATGGCTGTGTTTCGGTGGCTTAGCAGAAAAGGTCATGTCTGAGAATTGTTAGGCGGAAATGTTTTGCAAGACTGGGCCCATATGTATGAATTTAGAGAAAAATCTCAATTAAAATTGCAGCACAAGTTCTTACTTTTAACTGTGGGCTTGCACAAATACAGAGTTAAAACCAACTGATGGAGAAAAGGAAAAAACATATTTTTGAAACCTCTTTAAACAGAAAATCTATAGAATATAGAATTATTTAAAAATAAAAAAGAATTTCAATAGATATACTATAAAATAAAGACTTTGCATTTGGGCAAGTCCCCTTCTCGTCAGTTATCCTTGAGTGAAGGCTTAGGAAACTGATTTTACCCCTGTACTGATTTTTGGCTGGACCCAGAGTAGGACAAAGTTGTGGTGTTGAACTCTTCCTGTCTGGGCTGCTTAGTGGAAGATTTGGAGAGCATCAGGTCGTGCTCCCATTGAATTGAGTCATTCCCAAATACAAAGAACCAAAATATTGCCCTGGCACTGCACTTTATGCACAGTGATCTTGAAGTAAGGATATGGTATGGCTGTGAATGGCTCTGGGTATTCACAAAGCCTTTCTGTGCTCCAAGTTTTCCTACGTATAAAACAGAGGCAATAATATTTCCAGCTCTGACACTAGTGGTTAGGGAATTTATACTTTTGAACATTAATTTGTGAGAAACTATATTGGTACAAAATATTGGTTCTGTTCGCATTGTTCCCGGTTATTAACCCTATTATTGGTCATTTCATCTGTATACTCAAAACACAGGGTTTATTGATGGCTTTTATTTCCTATATGTGTCATATAAATGCCTTAACAGATGAACAGGGTAGTGAAAATGATAGGGTACTTCAGAATAGCTCAAAGTCACTGCTTCTTTAATAAAGCTTTGGTTTTGTATGTCGGGAGAGATGGAATTCACACCCCAACCTATGCACAGCTGCAAGCCCTATTAAGTGAAACCCCTCCTAAATTTAGATGCAGTGGCCTCAGCCCTGGCCAGCTTCCAAAGACCATAGAGGCCTGTTCCACTCCTTCCACATCCCCCTCCCAATGCACCATGAGCATTGAGCCATGGATCCCTTGCTCAGCAGTGGGAAGGACCAGTGCAGGGTTTGGGGGCTTGGGAGGTGCAGCAAAGCCTTCCTGCAAGGAAGGTAATTTTCACATGTGCAGTCAGTCAGCAAAGAACACAGCAATCACTGTAGTGATTCATAAGCTGTGTATTCATTTTGCTGTGTACTGTCACTTTAAATAAAAAGTGCCTTTTTTTTTTTAAAGTAGCCCTAAAGACAGCGCTCATGAGGTGAGCAAGTCTGAGCTATGTTCAGACAGAGCATTTTAACAGCCAGGAGAGTCCTGGTGCCTGGGAGTTGCCAGGGATTGCATGTTAACAATAAGCCAAATCATCAAAATGCAGCTTGAGTAGGTCCAGTGAGGGTGTCTTATATTGCAACAATTGTGGCTGTTGGAGCTGAGGTTGAGTGGGCATTCCTATTGAAAACCCCAACTGGTAGGGTTGAGTATTTTGACCACATCAGATAATGTCAAGTGAAACTTCTCATATGAATTGACACCCAAATACTTGTAACCTCCCTTACAAACAAGATCAAGCTCTTCCCCTTCCACCTACTCCTCTTCCCAGCCTACACTCGATTTTGTAACTGGGTCATTCTATTCAAACATGAAAGGATAAAAAATTGTAGATATTTCGTTTAAAGAAATCAAGACTAACAGTGCGTGATTGTTGGTGTGGGTTTCACAACCACGTGCTTGATGTCACAGCCATGCAATGGTCATGCAGACCAAACCTTGGCCATTGTGTCACTGGGAAATATTCTGTGATCCATCAGGCTCTTGGTGACACCCAAAATGTGGCTGTAGTGGGACAGTGACATTGCATTTCACCAGCCAGCCCATACTAAACTGGTAGAAGCTCAGTGCTGAAGCACATTTCCTGTCTGCAGGCAGAAAGTTTCCCCAAAAGTTTTGCCAAAGTGTTCTGAGTGTGCACGTGTGAACAATGTGTCACAGGCCTGTAGAGCTGAATGCCACTAGCAGGGATTAGAGGGGCCCAAAACTTAACAGGATCAAAGAAAAAAACACAAACTTGGATAAAATTTAGTAAAATTATCCTGCGTTACATTTCTGAAGTTTTCAACACCATTTTCTGGATGGGACAGAAGATTTTGCTGCTACCAACCCAAAACAGCAAAGGGTTAGAAATGGATTTTCTTCATAGGAGACTGACTCTTGATTCAGGAGAGAAAGGATGCTTCAGTGGTGAGGGTGCAGCTGAAAAATCAAACCCCAGAGTGCTGTGCCATTTCCCTGTGGTCATGAGGAGGCTGAGCAGGCCTAGATCTTTGCAGATATTAAGGACTTTACCCCTCAGCAGTCTCTGGGGACTTTGAGTGAACATTTCCTAGGGCAAGGCAATAGTGCCCCTCTCTCCCTGTGGAAAATGAAGAGCCCAATTCTTGCCTGCAGTGCTGGAGTGGACAAGCCTGCTCAATCAGTAAAGAGCTGAATGAGTCAGGCGTTGAGTAGGAAGAGAGGGAGAGGAAAATCCTCCCACTGATAAATTGCTAACACTCTTTTGCAAAAGATTTAAGATACTTGATGGCATCATGATAATTTTTGTGTGTCAGAATTGCTAAGTATTCAGACATCTGTTTTTTGCCAAACCCAATGTGTAAAAGCAGATGAGAGATATTTTGCAAACTTTTAAAATCACCTACAGCGCTTAAGATCTTGAAGGTAGATTAGATAAGACTAGCAAAGTTATTTGAACATAAACATTTATTTAAAAAATATCCTCTGCTTTGCTGAGCCCACAAACATTGTATAAATAATACACAGTTCATGAATAGGAATTAACAGTCTTGTACCCCTCACTGGTATGGATTTATACTCTGCACTTGCTAGGACTTTATTAACTCTCCTGAAAACAGTGATATCTTTGCAGAGAGATCTATAGGAAGTTGTTCTTGAGAATATGCCCCCAAAGCTTAAACTTCAGGTATTAATGGGTAGATTTACAAATGTATTAGGCAATTAGAAATGAGAATACGTGACCGGTCATATTTATAAAAGTTAAATATTTAGGGGCCTGTCTGCTGGCCTGGCTCTGCCAATGTCCTTTGATACATTCATGCATTTTAGGGTCATGAGGAATTCTATTCTTATTCTGCAAAGAATGCTACCTGTGATACCTTGATGCATGCAAAAAGTCTTTGGTGGCACTGCTCGTACAAGCAAAGTATTTACATATCTGTAGGAGCTGGCCTGAAATGGTAAACATTACAGAATGGGTCTAAACTACTTCTTTTTGACCACATTTTAAGTGTGGTCAAACTTCAGAGGTGGCTGATTTCACGCTGCTGGTGAAAAAAAGCTCATAGAAAATTCCTGCCTGGGATTTGGTGTGAGCTTGTTTGTCACATTGTTTTGAATCTACCTTCTTTGCAACCTTCCCTGTGTGCTCCCAGGGGTCTGTCTGAGCACTGGTGGCTACAAAGCCTTCTGCTAAAATAAAAGTCTCAAAATAATGCATTGACTTCCCTGTGCAGTTGATGAGGAGGGTTAAAAGAAAAGAATCCTAGGTAGGAACAGCTGTTCTGGAATTTGTTCACTGCGCTTTTTTCTCTCTCTGTCATCTAGTTTGGTGGAAAAACAAACAGCAAAAATCCCCAAACCCTCATTTTGTAGGTCCACAGGTGCACCAAGAATTTGAGTCTCAAACAGGGGAAAGGAGGAATAATTCATCTGCTAAAGTGCAGCACACATTCCACAAAATATAGAATACTTCAAGCTTCTTGCTAATGGCCCTATGTCTGTTGTTTGGGCAAATACCTAATGAGTCAATTATGAGCACATACATCATCATTTGTAAGGTATTTACTGTGTTTTAAGTTTTAAAATGGAAATAAGTTATTAGCTTTCAAGTACCTTTTAATCTTGATATAAATAAGAAAGAGAGATACATTTGTCTCTATACGTTAATAATCTGGGGTTTAATACTCTATTTGATCAAAAGGAACATCGAAATGGTCTTACAACATCTCAAAATACAGCCTGCATGTGCAGCAAGGTGATGGGGTAGTGAGAAGTTCCCCATCAACTTTGCAGAATCAGGATGGAAATCCCAGTGACACAGTCAGTTATTGGATGATTTGGGAACTCCTGCAGATCAGAGAACAGGAGGAAAAGTGCCAAACAAAAAACAACACCAAAGCATTTTTTATTGCTTAGTGCATTTTAGTATGTTTTTCTTTTGTTAAATGTAAGAAGTCTAGAAAGATGAAACATTTAGAGAGCTGTGACTGATGTGGTGGATATGGAAAAGGAAATCAGTTAAATGATGCATTTGGTTGACGTTTTCTTATGGCCAAAATGTATATATATGGATCATGGCAATTGAGTTGGAAATGAGCAGGAGAACCCTGGAAGAAGTAGCAATAGTAGTGAGGGGTAACAAAGAAAGGTTTATTAATACACTAAATTTGTGTAAAGGAAAGTATTTTTGTCTTTTACAATATGGATAAGTGTGAAAAGATCTAGGACTCCTTTGGGGTAGAAATGACCCGACAGGTGATTGTAAGAGAAGATTGTAGAGATCTTTTCTACCAAAATGATCAATGATATCTTTGTAGAGCCATCTCCCCTGGAAAATATCAAGTATGGCGTACTTTGATTGAAACATTTCATCCTGTTACAGTAGGAGCACCAGAATCACTGTTTCTTCTGTCTAGATTCATGTACCTTAGCCAGAGTGTTGGATATAGTTAGGCTCTAAGGGACAGGAAAATCCCTGTAAACAAACCCAAATCAAGGATTGCTGTACTGTTTACTGTTAACAAAATCTGTGAAGCCTAGAGATCCAGCAGCTCCCTGAGGCAGGATGGACACTCTGGGGTGGGAAAGAGGAGGGCTTTGGCGAGCCAAGCCAGATGCCAAAGCAAAGCGTTGGTGGGGCTGAGGGCACAGCAGCTGCTTCACTTCCCTCCTGTCACGCAGGTTGGGTTTCCTTTGGCCCCCTGGGAAAGGCGCTTCAGACCCTGTGGAAACTCTGTATGAATGAAATCCTCTGGCTTTATGCACAGTCCTCCAAATTATCCTTGTATGAAATCAGATGCACAACTCAGCCTTGGTCTATTTAATGCCGTGTCTCCTTTTCTGCCTTTCTCTCTCTGTGCCTTATTTCTTGTGCCAGACTTATTCTCCCTTTGTTTTTATGGGTTTTGCAGCAGTAAATCTGGCTGCTGTTTAGCAAGGAGAGCTGTAGCTTGATTCAAACCTTAGTTACAGACTGTTTCTTTTTGTTGTTAGACACTACCCGCCTCATACTCTACCTGGCCAAAGCTGCCAAGTTTTGGATTTCCTAGAGGAGGCTTTTTATTCTGTCGTCTTGTCTGCACATGTACACACAACCTCCAATTATATAATAGGTGAACTCACTGTTGTGCTATTGTGCATTTTCCTCTTTTTACAAGCGAACTGCACTGACACTTTTTTGTGTTTCTAGTCTATTGTTACCTTGTGCTGGGGCTGCAGCCCTGAGATTTCCTCGAATCTTCACTTTTCCCACACCTAATCAAGAGCTTATTTTTAGCATGTTTTTTTTTCCCCTCCGCTTTTTCAGTTTAAAACCTCTAAAATACTAAAAATGGCCAGGCCAACATAACCTCTCTAAACATTGAGCATTGCGTAATCTTCAGGCACGTTGTCCGCCTGCCTAGGATGGCAGAAGAGCCTCATCAGTGGTAAAGGAGCTCAGTGTGTCCAAAAAAATCTAAAAAACAAGGAAGAGGTGATTCCCTTGGTGCTGCTTCCAGGCTCAGCCTTCTGAGGAAGCTCCTGGAGGGAGCACCATGCTGTCATCAAACCCTCCAATGTGCAATTTGTACCTGACAGAGAGGAGGAGGAGGACGGGCTTCCCCTTCCAGCCACACATGGTGCGTGGGCACGAGGCTTCCCGGAGCTGGGCTCTCAGCTGGCACACATCTGCCTCAGCACAGCTCCCCTCCTTCCCAGCACATCCAGGGGGATGAGCTTGTTGCAAACCAGCTCTTTGTCGAGAGGTTTCTTGGAAAAGTGACCGCACTTTTCTGATGGAGGAGCGGAAAGATGCAATCTCTGCCCTGACCAGCCTTGAGATCATCCCTCTCTGCAGACCACATAGGAGGAGGAAGGGGGGAAAACAACTGCAAACAAACAAAAATGGAGTGAGGTGGCTGAGACCAAATTAGATTAATTAGCCCCAGGCTGTTTTGTATGTTTATATTTAATTTAGGTTTAGCTACTTCAAAGTTCACATAGTTTTAGTTAATAACTTTACTATAACTTATTATTTTCAGATGTTGGCAGGTAGACAAGTTGTGAGTCACCTGGAATATGAGGCTAAATAAGTAATACTCACTGGCAGGGTTTTGACCATGACTGATTACACTTCTCTGTCTTCTGTGTTAGAAAAATATAGCTTCAGAAGGAAAAAAGTCTACTTTTCTCACTTCTACTACTATTTTATGTTGAAATGTCCATGGGGTGGGTTAGATTTCATATTTGGCTGTCTAGCTTTCAAAAACTTTCAATCTTTAATCTGCTGCTTAATGGTTAGTACATCCTGTAGCATACCAGGTCTTTATTATTTCATCTGACCTCTTTTGTGAACCTCAGAAGGTCCGCAAGACCTGTTTGTTTATGAGCAGGGAGGTCTAGAGGTTAGTGGTCTTAAATCACAGAGGAGAAAATGAATGGGCAGCTCTTTACTTGGGATAATAAAATTGTTGTCACTCCAACTATAGATTTTTGTAGGTTATTACATTAGTTGAATAAAATACTGCCTCATCAATGCAAATTCCAGTTCCGGCTAGTCCTGATGTTGGCTGTGGAAGCAGGAATTCATTCATATTACTGGCAGTAAAAAGGAATAAAATTGTGTTTGACAGGAGTGGAGAGTTAAGATCATAACTTTTCAGAACCAATAAGGGTTCATGGAAAAATATATACTTGGGAAGAACAAAACCCTAATCAGAGGCATTGCTTACTGGAGGTCTACAGCTGTGACAAATGGTGTGATACTCATGAATATGCAAAGTTCTTTTCAGCCTGTAATTATAAGAATCATTGAGCCTATGTATGCATTTCATAGGAAGCCTCGGTTGCATAAAGCAGCAGATGTATTTTGGTGACAACAACCAATAGTAAGAGAGAAACTCATCATAATCTCAGGAGCTTAGCCTGGACCCGACAGGCTATTTTTCCTCTAGGTTTCCAAACCCTTCCACGAATTTGCACCACTGGATTGCTGTGTGTTTCTCTCTGCCCTCAGAATAAATCTGCTGTCCTTGACACCCAGTCACATACACTGGCTCCCCTCCTTTACCTTCTCTCCTGTTATCCCACGTCCACCTTAGAGAGAGACAAATAAAATGCTGCTGTCTCCAAGCCCTTCCTCCTCCAAACAGAAATGGCCTGTCATCCCAAAGCAGCACCAAATATTTGCAGGGCAGCAAACCACAGGGTTATTTTGCTTGATTTTTCAGCTGGCATTTTATTTGAAGAGCTACTTCCATCTGTAGATGAAATAGCCACAGAATCTATCACCTAACACCTCTTTCCTACTGATGTGTTTTGCAGATGAGGCCCTGGCTGGACCAAATTCAGCAGCAGTGGCTGGAGACACAACCCCACATGTGCAGGTCGGCGCTGAGTGCAGGTAGGGTTAAATTTGAGTTGTAGCTGGCAGAGATGGGACTTGGCCTCTGCCTCCAGGCACTGCTTCTTGGATGTGTCAGGGAGTCACTGATGGATGGAGGAGACGGTGAGAGATGTGTCTGTTAAAGATTTGCCTTTTACTATTCAAATAACCTAGAAAAGTCTAAATTCAAGAGTCACCCAACAGATGCTAGAACTTAACCTTCTTAGCCCTAATGAAATCATCTCCAAAACCAAAAAGCTGAAAAAGAAAAAAACAAATCCAGATAAGTTCAGAGTCAAGTGGAACATAGGAGAGAGGTAGCTAAGACACCTATAGCAGCTTATCATGGAGGAAGATTATTATTACTTTGTTATGTGCATCTGGGGAGAGAGGCAGCTGTTTGTGTTTTCTAAATATCACCCTGGGACTAACATCTCCCCATACCAATGTAAGCATATACTTTACAAATTGAAATACCTGTTTATCAGCAATATCAAGTATCTGTGTTTATGGCAGGTTTATTTTGGCAGTAAATTATGTTGCTCATGTTGGTCTTGATAAATATATTGTGTGTTAGGAAGGACCATCTCAGTATTTTGCACCTTGTTTTCACTGTCCCTTGTCTGCTTTCACAAGATTTCTCAAGGTTTGTTTATACCAGGAGCAAAGCTTTTTTGAAACCCACAGGCCCATGTCTGTGTGGTCAGCTACAGGCACAGTTAAATCCTTATTCAGATGTTATGAAAGTGACCATCAAAATTTCTATAGGTTGTTTGGAGTTAACAGCAAATGTCTGAAAGAAACATATATTTTCTGCCCTTCAAAAAAATCACCTGGAAGACATAAACAGGCTATCATGACAATTGTTATTGTATAGTTTAAGACTCTTTAGGAAATGGCTCTTTTTAGGGAAAAGGCGATAAAATTTATGTGTTTAAGAACAATAGGATATTTAAATATTGAGTAAAATGTACCATACAAAGAGAAATTGTATTCCAAGGGGCTTCATTGCGTGTTTTCAGGGCCTCTTGGCTCGTTGTTCTTCTTAGCCTAAATGAGACAAAATGCTCTCTTAGATAGCAACATACTGGTTATGTAAAGAAAAAATCTGCGGGTTCTGGCATAGCCAGCTCGTGTCAGAAGCTAGCATGGGAGATGTAGGGAGTCACAGTGTTTCCAGCTATAAGCCATCAAATTTTTTTTCTTGAAAAGTTGGGGTGTAGCCCTCAGTACAGACTTGCCCAGGGAAGAAAGGAAGGCAGCTTGCACTCCTCGATGTGGCTGTATCACAGGGCAAACAGAGCAGACTCTGCACCAGAACCATTGCTGTTTTTCCCAAGGCTGGGGGAAATATTGGCCCCCACTATCTGCACAAATTGAACCTGCACAGGAGAGGGGGGCAGCGATGAGAAGGGGCTTTGTGATGCCTTGAGTTTGGGCAGAAAGGAGGTGACAAACTCCTCTAAAGCCACCAGCTTGGCTTAGGCTCTGTGGCATCACAGCTGTGTCTCACACCTTGCTCAGGACTGGTGGCATTTTAGCACCTTTAAACTGTTGACTTTTTGCATGCCAGAGTCAGATGGAGAGGTGTACATCCTCATGGCTGGATGGATGTGCTAAGCATGGAAAAATGGCCTTAAAATACAAATGAGTGACCTGTGGTGTAGCAGAAGGGGATCTTGTCATGCTGAGTGCTGTGCAGTCTGTTGAAAGCAAGCCTTCATATTGATTAACTACCTTCTTTCTGCTGCCATAACATAACTGAAATCCAATATGTTACATAAATAAAAATCCTTCTGGTTATTACGGGGTCATTTATTTGGGGAAAATGTCCACATGAGTGTACAGCCCTTACTCATTCTGAATGGAAATGATAAATAATTGGGGTTTATGCAGAAAAGCCACTGGGGGTGAAAGACTACAGGGGTGGAAGGCTCCTTCCACAAGCAGGGTTGAGGTGACTTGGTGTCACTGATTTTCACCCTGGCAGCACCTTCTACCTCCAGGACTTCTCCTCCCTGCTGGGAGCCCCAGGCCAGGTGGGAGCTGGGCAGCTCCAGTGATGGTTGCTGGACACATTTAGGGTAGGCAGAGGCAAAACTCTTGATAATGACACAAACACTGGATTTTTTAGGAATGAGCTGCCCATAGATTTCAAAAACTCAACAAACAAAAGGCAGAATTTAGCCTCAACCACACATTTGCTGCCTGGCACATTTGTACATTTCAATTTCCAATAAGCTGTGTTCTCTAATCACAAGACTTCTAATCTTCCACCACCGAGTCACCAATTTTGAATTCAAATTTCCTTCTTTTTGTCTGTATTTAAAAAATAATAATAATCATTTTCCATCTATTGCAAATAACAATACAGTTCCACAGACTGAATGCTGAAGTTGTAATTCAATCTCAGGCTTTGGCTGCCATTCATTGATACCTCGAGCTGTGCTCTTATTATTTATGACATCAGCAGAAACTCTCGATTGAATTGCAGCCTTATATTTAATTAGGGACTATGTATTATTTTGTATGCAATATCCAGAATTAAAAATAGCCCCTTTCCAGAGTATAATGGGGAAAAGGCAGCAAAGTTTGAATATATATTCTAATTGATATTTCTTGTACTTATTCTAAAAGTAATCAAAACGTATGTTAAATATTAATTATAATATTTTTACTGCATTGTGCACCCTGATTTATTGCTGCCTCTTTTGGTTCACTTTTTAATTACTGTACATTATAAGAAAACTAAGGGGGTTTTAAATAGAAAAGTTATTTAGCATTAAAATTAATGTATAATTCAATATCAATCTTCATAGTGAATGTTATATTAAACGTAATGAACAAAAGGTGTATTTAACACAGTTTGCAAGTTTTTTTTTTTTCACTTTTTTTATTTTCTCTCCTCTCACAACATGCCTCTCAACTCTCTCCACATTTAAAAGTCGGGGACAAAGCTCATAAAGGAACAAAAGACTAAAATCAGGGATGGTCTTTTTTTAAAAGAGGTACAGTTTCAAAGCCTGGAGGGAAAAAAAAAGATAGAAATCAAAGTGCTCTTGAATACAGAGAACATTTTAAAGGAAATATTGAACTGTTTGCTTAAAAATCTTACATTATTGCCTTCTTTTTAAACTCAATTCCTTTTTGAAGGAGAACACCAGATAGGGACAAAGAGAATATTTTCATGCAAAAATCAGGCACAGGTACAGAGGCACAGCCAGACATCATTTCAAGTGGGCACAGGAATTTAATTCAAGTTATTCTCTCCTTTATTCCACATTTAACAAAGTTGAAGGATTTATCCACCTCTCTGACACTAGTGCAGACTTCACTAGGTAACATTTGTATCCAGTGGCAAGTAAATATTGGGCTGGATTTTTATGTCCACCTGAAATGGATTCTGGTTATGAACCTCAGCAGCTGTGGAAAATTAAGTTTAGCATTACTGTGGAGCTCTGCACACAGCTTTGTTAAGCTGTTATCAGCAAGAACAAAGAAATGATCCTTGTTTACCCACCCAGGTCTAATTCAAAGGCAGCACAACCCATTTTTTTCAGGGGTAAATTCACCTGATGTTTGGAGGCAGCTCCAAAGAGTATTGGGGAAAGGATGCACTGGGTGAAAGAGTTCCCAAGAGGGTGCTTTGGAAATCAAATCTCCAGGGGAGAAGATGATGTAGTGGGGCCTCACTGAGCCCTGGCGTGTCCTCAGGGAGAAGTGGAGAAGGACTCAGGTGATGCTTTCTGCCCCAGAGCAGGTTGGAGCCTGGGCTGTTTGGAGAGATGGATAAGCTTTTTGAGAAAATATTTACAGATGTGTTATCATTAGCCTGAGAACCTTCTTGTCTAATCTACATGACCTGGTTTCCTGAAAGGAGAAATGAAAAAAACATGTTTGTTTTTAAATAAATAAGAGATCCCTCACTAAATCATCTAACATACTGTCTATTTATATTTCATAAGGACAAATGTTTCTGACAACTCTCATAATAGGCCTGTACAAGTATGCCATGTTCTTCCCAAGGAGGCTTCTTTGAGTGACATAAATTGCCATTAATGAAAATTTTAACAATTCAGGATAAATAATTTTTTAACTTTTAATGTGCAGAGATGCAACATAACGTGGCAGGCCTTGTGAGAGAAGACATTTGTTTTGGAAGGAAGTTGCAGAGTATATTTATTCATAGACCAAAATAAAAGCAGCATGAACATTATTTTTTAATAGCTCTGCATGTTGGGTGGCTGTACAGAAACACTGATATATTCCTTCAGTAAATACTGGAACATGCAGTGCTGTAGTGCCTTGAGGAAATCTCAAGTATCCAAACGTTGAAAGTACTGATCTTGCAGAATTAAGCAGTGATGTTGACCAAGAGGTCACCTGGGACAGTGGGACTCTGTGTGAAATCCCACCACAGCCCAGCTCTTTGGTCTTTAATGACAAAACCAGCCACTGAACAACCAGCATCGAGAAAGAAAACTTAAATTATTCCTCCAGAAATCCACTCCCTACCAGCAGAATCACCACATCGCAACCCTAAAACACAGAGGCCAGAAATATCACCCAAGGGAGCAGGGAGACCTAGCTTGTCACTCTTATCACTCCTTCCCTCATCAAGCTGTGTCTGGGTCCACTAATCCATTTGAAATTCCTCTATCACTGTCATTTACCCTCCTTCCCGCCCAGTGCCATTGATGTTGGCATTGACAGGCACCTGTCACTTCCCATGAATTCTGGATCTGGTCCACTGGACTTGTGTGAGGCAGGCGAGGATCATTAGGATTTTGCAGCGTTAGTTCCAGCTCTCCCCTTATATAATAGCAGTGCCACTTGAAAGGCAGAAAATATAGTTCCAATAAATGGCTTTCAGATCAGATAAATGTTCCTGCTCTGCTCTGGAGTTTACAAGAGCTGACAGTCATCTATTTCAAGTGTACAACGGACACTCAAACATCGGTGTTTAAATATCTAATAACTCTTACATAAGAATTTGGCACTAATGATGCCATCACACATTCATCTGAAAGAGCAGTAAACTAATCCCATGGAACAGAAAATGTGGGTATTACTACTTAGTAATGCATTGGGCAGGGATCTTTATCGATTCAATTAGAGTAGATTTATTTTTTAATGTTTGCCAAAACAAAAGAAGTTTTCATTCAAAATAAGCATGTATTTTCTGTAGCCAAGTTGGTGGAGAGTGAAAATGCTGTCTGTTGCTATAATGTAGGATTCTTTCTGGGTTACAAGACATTACTCTAATAACCTGCATGCATCGAAATCATGGTGAATTTGTTACATAACAGTATTCAGTTGTGTTGTCTGTATGCCCTTCTAGAAGACTTTTTGCTCAGCAAAGCACTTTTATTAGTGTTTACTACTCCCACTGAAGTTAATATACCTAATTGCAGACAATAAAACAACTGAGATTCTTCAAATTAAACACATCTTTAATTGCTTTGTGAAAATTGAACAGTAATGTCATTATGTTAACAAACACACTTATCTAGAAGAGCATGATGTAATCAAACATGAGAAAGAGATAGAGTGGAAAACAGGAATCTTTATCATTAAGTGTGCAGAGCCCTTCCAGAAGCCTTAGGAAGGAGGCATGATGCAACTGAAATGTAATCCAGTGGGGGGAAAAATGGGGTGAAAAAACTAGACACATTGCAGAGTTAATTCCTAATTAAAATTAAAACTGACAAAACAAACCCTGCAGGCAAGCATCCATTAGTGCCACAAGGCATAAGAACATGGAAATTTATTTTAGTGCAATAGTTTTAGCTTTGTGTGTTTCCTCTACCAATAGCTGCTGAATTATTTGTAGTCTTCAGCATAAAGAGCAATTAGGGGAGGCAAAGGGAGAAAATGGTTGTGACTGGTTCTAAGTAGGCAGAAGCCTTATTAATTGTAATGAAGTTGGACTAAGCTCTTGCTAAATTTCCCTGAAGGGGAGTGGCATGTGGGGAATTTTGTTTAGAAAGGAAGTTGAAGTTTTCATGCAACCATGGATTTTTTGGTTAAACACATCACTCATATTCTCCTAAATACCAGGTTATTGTTACCAAACAGGATCAATTATTCTGGTCTAATCCATAACTTGGATAGAGAGAGAATCATTGAATCCTAGAATATCCTAAGTTAGAAGGACCCCTAAGTTGCAAGGACCACTGGAGTCCAATTCCAGGTGTATTTCTTCCATGTAAGCAGGGGGATCTGAGAAGCAGACCTGCCCTCTTACATTTTGATCTTGAGTAACTCATTTAACTTCTCTGTACCAGTTTGCATGTGAAATTGGGATGATATATATTTGCCTTATTTCTAAAAGCATCATAATGTGAGGAGGAAGGTAGCATGACTAATGTTGTTTATCATTGTGTGGTTTCTATCTGTTTTTCTTTATAATGCACACAGTAGTCCTGCTCTATCTTGTGAATCACAGAAGCAGCTGCAAGCATCTAGACGCCCTGTTTTAGTCTAAGGGAGTCACACACCGAAGTACTGCTTTATTTTTGTAATTTTTTTCTAAAGCTATTCATAATTTCCATTTAAGTGGCACAGTGGAGCTTTCCTGGGGCTCTTGTGCCCATCTTCCATAGTGGCTGCAGACAGGGATTCCTCTGTTTGTTGAGAAGCTGGTCTGTCAGAGGGATCAGAGGTAACATCTAGTAACAGACTTTGATACCATGTCTGTTAGGGTGGAATGCACTATACTTTCAGTTTAATAAAATACTTCATTTCCTGTCTTTATGTGGCAACTGATAACTAAAGCTGGAGAAGAGCAGTGATTTCTGTGTATGGAAGGGAGCAGAGAGGACTGGGGCTGGATGAACAAAAAAAGATCATCTGTACTGCCATTTTCTTGAGAGATTAGATCAGGTTTCTTTGCATGACTGTCCTTCTCATCAGTTTTAAGGTTCAAGGACACCAAAATGCTGGGAATGACCTTAGGACGTCTCCCAGACCATGCTGCTGCCCAAGTCAAGGTCAACTCACCCTGCTCCTGCCATCCAAGCCCAAAAATGTCAAATGCTTCTTGTCTTGGTGTCACCTTCCTCAGAGGAACTGCTTTACAGCAATATATGGGTGATGCGAAGGACATCTCAGGGAGTTGTGGTGGCAGAGGGTCTCAGAGCCCCCTCTTTCACTGCTGTGAATGTGAATCAGTGTCTTACTGATGCCATGACTCCCTCAAGCCCTTTCTTTAACACTCACAGTTGTATGGGTGTTAAACTCCGCTGTTTCTGTTCTGCATTTTGCTCCCCCTACGACTCTTCTGCTTTCCTCATGACCTTCCCAGTGGCCTCAAAGAGCAGATCAAGTGGGAAACAGTTTTGTAAACAAGTCAGTTCTCTTCTCCTAGGTGGGGAAAATGTCATTGTAGTGGTGATCAGAGTCTTATTCCTCTGCAGTTGCTCAGATCAGCTTGTTGAGCCCTTGAGAGATTTTTCTCTCACACAGGGGAAAAGATGCTCGTAGATATCTTCATAGAATAGGGGACTTGGGAAGGCAATTTGTTTGCTGTCTTTTCAAAACATTTTATTCTCTTTCTCTTTTGCTGTCCCCCCAAACGTGACATCTTTCTCAGCGTGTTCTTCAAACTGTCTACTGCAACTCTAAGGAGCTCTGTGCACCTGTGAGTTCATTAAACCAAAATGTTCAGGATAGCTTCCTCGGCTCACTTTAGACTAATTAAATGGTTGTTTTCATCAGTTCTTGCAATTTATTTTACTACAGATAACAGGAGAATATATCAGCCTCGGAATTGCATTAAATATTTCCCTCATAACATATTGTCAACAAAAGTCCTGCTGAATTAATGACTTGTGTGCCTGTTTGAAAGTGGGATTGTACTTGTCTAATTGTGGCATCAGTTGTCATAGTGACTATCAGGCAATCCGGCAGCAAACACCCTTCCTTGGCAGGGTTTAGGTAAAGCAGCCTTTGTGCAGTTGTCAGCCAGAGATTTATGATGGTAAAAACTATATTTGGCAGCCAAATCAATGCCTTGACCACTCTTTGTGCTCCTGCCCTTATTTTAACTTAAACACTTGATACTCTACCTGAATATTAAGAGGCCACATGTCTCCCGAGCTGTTTTGTTATTAATAGATCACTTTTTATAAACTGTATGTGGGATGACTGGTTATTTGTATATATGTCCAACAAATGCAGTTGCTGGTATTTTCTGAGCATGTAACTCCAAATGTCAGGTCTTGCAAGCAAGAGGATATTGGAGGGTGCCTTTTTATGCCTGCTATTAAAACATGTCGAGTGATCTATAAATTACCCCATTGAGATAAACAGTGGATTAAAATAAGGCACTCCCATTCTGTCATCACTGTAATATTAATCATTGGAGTTTTGGTCTTTAATGTTAAAATGTACCTTTTAGCAGTATATGTCACTCCGTATTAAATTACATGTGAACTGACAGATTTTTTAATCAAAACTTGCATTCTGAGTTTTGTTTTCTTCATTATGTCACAACAAGGTAGGAAAATAATTTTGCTGATGTCTATGAATTTTTTTTTACATTTGGTGTTTTATTTTTGCTGTAGAAGTTGTTTTTCTTGATGGTTTCTTAAGTTTAACTCTCACTTGTTTCTTTCATTGAGCCTACAAAAATGCTTATTTTAATCTCACTGTATCAGCTGGTGAAGAAAAGGAATTATAAATTTCATTCAAAATATTAAAACTATAGAGTGTTTGAACCTAAGAAAGTATGAAAATTTCATTATGCCAGTTAGTAGAAGAAAACATTTGTATGGCCACAAGAGCGTCATAGACTGAGTCTGTATTAAACACAAATATTTTCTTGACTGGATCTATTTTTTGTCATAATTCCTAACGAAGTTGTGTTAGTGGGTTTAACAGCAGAGATTTACTTTTTTAATAGCAATGGACAATAACAGGGCCATGTATGCAAGTGTTTTCCTAATCCAAATATGCAGCTTTGAGACTTCTGTTCTCTCACAGGGAAAGTGGGCTGCAGCTCAACTTGTAAAGCTACAAGCCTAATCATTCAGTTCAAGAAATCACAACTTTTTTGGGTTTGGTTCTGTGTTAGGTCTCTGAAAGTTTGAACCCAAGTTCTCAGTTGTCTTGTGTGGGTTCTGCTGCCCCAGGATTCACATCAAAGAGTTCAGCCATGTAAAGAGCTGTAACACTACATGGCAGTGGGAGCAATAACCATTTTACTGGTAAACAGGCTGAAACACCCACTGCTGTCAGCATTCCACATCCTCATGTGCTCAGAAAAGTAACTTATTATTGGAAGACATATCTTGTGTCTTTGTCCTCCAAAGCAATTTGAATACAAATCTAGTTTAAGAGTGTTCTGACTTCCAGTGTGATTATGTACTGGAAATATTTTTCCTTTTTTCAAGGTGATTTTACTTCGTGACCTGTCATATATGGGCTGTTTCTGTGCATTTTTCTCTGTGTATGTTGGCTCTGGAAGAATTTTTGCAATCATGAGTTTCCCACTTCTCCTTCCCCTCCCCTGGCATTATGTTGAAGGGGACCCAGGTGTGCTGACAGGGACCACCAGCCAGAGGGGTCCTCATGCCACAGGTACACCAAGAGTTACACCTGTGACAGCCAAATGGGAGGTCAGGAACCAGGAGAGAAAACCTGAGGGAGAAAAGAAGGAATCTGAGCTCATGACAAATACTCCCAGCAAAAAGATCACAGAATTGTTTGTGTTGGAATAGCCCTTAAAGATTACCTAGTTCTAACCCCCCTGCCACAGGCAAGGAACCCTCCACTGAGATGAACTTGGCAGCAAAGAGGAAAACTTCCATGCCAAGAGAGAAATTTGTGTCTCTGATCCCAGCCTCCTCTCTCACAGAAGTGAGGAAGACTTGCTCTTGAAGGAGGTGGCAAAGTCATGAGCACAAAGCAAAGAGGAAGACAGTCAAAAATCAGTAGCAGGTACAGTGGCTTCAGAGAGAGTGATAGTTGGGTAAATCTGTGGGACATCCACACAGACAACAGATGGATGAATCGGGAGAGGAATATGGAAGGACGATCCTAGAAGTGGAGAGACTGGAAAAATTGCCATCCTAGTCACAAAGAGGGATCCTGGCAAGGAAGTGTGGAGATGTTATCAGTTTAAGGTTATCTCACACTGCTCCTGCTGGGTGTGCTGAAAGCTGGTGTGGGGCTGGAAAAGGGAAACATTTGCCTCAAACATTTTTGCAATGCTTTATCAGTTTGTTAACATTTGGTCTAAGTGTTCCCACGTGCCTTTTCCCCATCCCCCACCTCAAATCCCAGGCGTCAGAGCTCCTTTCACAACATATTGATAATAACCAACACAGTTGTCCGTCTTGGAAATAATAAAAGCTATAGACCGTAATAGATTTTTAAAGTTACATTTCGAGTTTAATGCTTATAACTATATCACTGGGAGCAGGTACTTGGCACAAATGTCTCCATTGGAGCATAAACACCTTGGCCTATAGCCTCTGAGAGTTTATCAGTGCCATGGGAGATATTTCCTGCTATGTACATGCTCCTCTACAATGAATGAACAGCTTGCAACTACATATTAATCTACTTGATGACCTAGATCAAGAACAAGGAAAATAATATTGATAAGTCAGTCACTTTTCCTTTTTGGTGTATCCCTGACTATTAGCCCTGGTTGGGAGGCAAACAGATGAATTGAGACTTTGCTTCCTGACACAGGTCAATACCTTTAAGAAAACTTTTAATTATTTCTGAACGAGGCTGAGCAAGTGGCTGAATGGTGAGTGGGTGGTGGAATGAGCTTAGTTCTGCTGGGATTGATCTGAGAGCTGCAGTGTTACAGCACAGGCTGGATGGTTGAAATGCAGTTTCTGTGAATACACTGCTGTTTCAGTGATCTACATTGGCCAGCACCTGGACTGTCACGCCCGATTCTGTGAGAAACTTTTCCATGGAGGTTATTTTGTGCTGTGTGGCATTGCCCTGTTAACCTCTGAGCACTGTGTCCTGGCTCTAAGCAGAGAGTTCAGATCAAGGCAAATAAACTCAAGTGTTATCTGATAGAGGATTATGCAGCCCTGCAGTCATTCAGCTGCAACCTCTACAGTCACCTTCGTATACACCCTGTATCCTTCCTGGTTATGCTCATCTTTCTCCTAGCACCTCTTTAAATTACACACCTGCAGAGGCACTGATCACTGCAGTGTAGCCATAAAGGAAAGACATTGCTTCTTTGCCCTCCTAAATACCTTGAAACACCGCTGATTAATTTTTCACCAAAAATAGTCCACCCTGAATGGACTGAGAGGAATTTACCACTGGTACTCTGTAGGCTGGTATGTGTGGATGGAATCCCACCTCCTTAGCTCTGACCATTGTGTATTCCAGCCCCAAATGCCTCTTTTCTGCCACAGAAACTAATATGCCTTTTAGTCTTTGTTCTTGCCAAGCTTAGAGAAAAACAAGGACTTTTTCCATTTAATGTATCACAATAAGAAAAAAGTTTCAAGTGAGAAAAATATGACTGTTGCTGTTTTCAACAGAAAGTGCTCCCCAATGATCCATATATTCAAGATGTATGGGAAATTAATACCTTAACACATATATTAGTATGTCAAAATGGCATGCCTACTTACCCATTTATCAGGTTAAAGGAGGAGACTGGTGTGACTTTAGATAGTCATTTCATTTCTATGTGCCTACGTTCTGTCATTTAAAAACAGGAATATGGATAATAAACAATAGCAGAATGTTATTGAGTCGTTCACATTTATAAAGCCCTTTGATATTGTCTATGCCTCAGTTTTCTCATTTGTAAAACAAGTGTAATAATTCATGTATTTATAGCTTTAAAGGGTGGATAATCTAATTTGACATCCTGTGGAGCAAAATCCTTAGCATTTCATTTAGCTATTCCTTCACTGTTCTCAGTAACTCATGGCCTAAAGAAAGAACATTTTAGAAAGGAAGGGGATTTTGATTTCAAAAATGTCATGTGACTGATAACCTTCCTCAACTCTTGTCAAACTATGCCCTTCATCAAACATCCAAACTGTTAAAACTATGATCCTTATTCGCCATGTGGTATTGTTCATTATTCCTAACTTTCCAGCATGTTTTCAGACACCTTATAAGTAATTTATTTTACTGGACAATTTGTACAATGGATTCTGTTCCATCTATTGCTTCAATTATGCTGAGCTATGCCAGTGGCCTGCACTTTATGACATCCTGCTCTGATATCCCTTTTTTAACAAGCCTGAGTCACCCTAGCTGAAAGATATCCAATGGTTGTTTGTAGTACAGCCCTGGGTAGGATAGAGATGTGTCAGTGGTGATGACCTGCCAGTGATTTTTCTCAAGTGGGCAGAGGAGCATTGACCAAACCATTGCTAAGAGGCTGCTAAGTGGAGCTCAGCACTGTCTGACTTTCCACTCATCTTCCCTCCCCGATCTGTAGAGCTCTGTTATTTCAGGAGTCACTGGAGTGCACAGAAAGGAGCATTCCAAGTGGTGGGAACCATCTGCTTCAGAGGGTGTTGCTGGCAGCTCGTTTCCAAGCTGCATCTTAGTCAGGATTGAGAATTTTCTAATTTGATGCCATGACTAAAATCTCCTTGTTGATGGTGTGTCATCCCCAACAAATTTCTGATGTTTTGGTGATTGTGAGGAAGACAGCTGGATGCAAATACAGAGGAAAGCAAGTTCAGCAGAAGAGATAAGTGTGGGCTCACGTGGGTGCACAGGCATACACAGACCAAATTGCCATTGCTGCAATTGCAAACTTGCATTTTCCAAATCCTTCAAAGTATAATTCTGTATTTTCCCCACATTATGTCTTTTGGATTCATCCCTGTGAAGGAAAGAAAAAGAAATCATTCTGCTGTGAAATCTAGTGTGTCTGTCAGAGAAATATAATTTACCATTTCAAATTCCTGTTGTGGGTAACTTGTTGATTGACAATTCGTTTGATTTTCAAGGTGACAAATACAAATAGTTGCCTCTGAGTGGACTCTTGGCTACTCCATACAAAATAATTTACTTTTGTCCTTTCTAAAGCTGCCTTTTGGGCCTATCATGAATGAACCAGCTGCCTTGAAACATGGATAAAATATTATTCTTTTACATATATAACAAACCAGTGGAACAGTAAAAATAACATTGGCATAAGCTTGCCAAGGGGATTTGGTTGAACCATTAGGTAAGGTCTGCCAGATATATATAGTTTCAGCTGTTAAAATTGCATATTCATGTGTTTTCCATATATCTATTGGCCTCTCTCTCAGAGAACTTTGGAATGTTTTTTTACTAGCCTATAATTAAACAACAGCAGTTGAGACAGGGTATTCCCCAGAAATTGCAAAATGAGGAGTATGTGGTGGCCACTTGCAGAGTTGCTCATTAATCTTGAGAAAATTCAGAAAGAACAGACTTGGTGTGAAGAAATGATGGGGGGGGGGGGGGGTGGGCACAGGACTAAAACACAATCTTATTGTACACATGTTTTGCAGATTTAAGTTTTGTGCAAGGAATGCAATTGAAATAAGTCCCTATAGTCCAGCCAGTCTATATTATTTGTCCATATCATTTCCCCCTACCCCTAGAAACTGACTGGAGTTGGTGCCACATGTCCCTGTGCCATCAGTCTGTATGTCTGGGAATAATTCACTCCTAGGCTAGCCTAGATTTTTGATGGTTTCCCTGCCACACAACTCTAGCTTGCTGTGTTTATGAAGCAGTGAGTCAGGTTCTCTGGTTCTTTTTTTCAATGAAACACACCATTGAGTGGCTTCTGGTATCTTTGTGTTGGTGAAGTTTTCTTTCCTGAGAGTTCTGCCTCACCAGAGCTACCTTCTCAGTAGGACTTACCAAGTTATCTTGACAAAGCAAGAAGTCATTAATTAAAAGAACATTCTTTCTTGCCCTATCTGTGGGCAATTAGAACTTCCAGATCCCTACCCCAAATCTTGGGTCGGGAGTGTGGAGCCTATTCCTGGAGCATTATTCGAGAGCTGTGCCATCTAAATCGGGAGGTCACGTCTCTGCTGCAGACGAGTCTGAGCACTGCTAAATTCAGCAGGACGGCAGGGAAGTCATCCAAAGCTCTCACTATGGCTTACACATTGTCACCCACCCACCTCCAAAGTATTTATGTGACCTACCAAAGCTTCTGTTTCTTCATTCGCTTGGGTTAAGCGTTGACGCCGTTGTCTTCGGAGACCTGTGCTTCAGCCTCAGGCTGTTCAGATTGATGGTCAGAGCAGAAAATGGACTGAGCAGGGCCTCTGAAATGCCTCAGCATGGAAATCCACACAGGTGTAGGTTCTGGGTGTGAGATGGTGGCTGCCCATGCCCTGTTCTCCACCCTCTGCACTGGCATCACCTTGCCATGTCTCTGATTTTACATTCACTACACAATATGTTGTAATTTTTCACACATCAGAGTCATGAAAGCAGTGCAAGGATAAGTGTTTAGAAGGATTTTAGAAGAATATGATAGTGGAGCTGAATCCTAAAGTTACCCCAAGATTAAAGAAAGCAAACGATTTTTTCATAGAGTCTATTTTTGTGATGGACTGGGATCTTGTGTATGCCACTGTCTTTCTCCTCTTCTCTAAGAATCATATGACTATTAATTCATAGCCTTCAGACAAAATTATCTATCTATCTATCTATCTATCTATCTATCTATCTATCTATCTATCTCTATCTCTCTCTCTCTATCTACCCATCTACCTATCTACCGGTATTTATATTTTCAAAATGTTTTGCTCTTGCTTTGAGCAGAGTTTTCTGTCTTGAACAGCTAGGATGGTTGCTTTTAGGTTTGGAAAAAAGTGTTTTGATTTCCAAGTATGTAGAAACTATGTTGGTGTTGCTCAGTTTAAGGAAGACCTGTAGTCTTGGACAGGAAAGTTCTGATGTTTCAAGTATACAGGCATTGATAAGAAAATACTGAAAAAACTTCATGCTATAAAAAAAAAATTCAGTTTCTGTGCCTTCTTTTTTCCCTTCTTTTTTATTTTTTTATGTCAGCAGTCTACAAACATTTATTTGGAGAAGTTTATTGGCTGTGCAGACGTTTGTACTGATATAACACAAGTGTCTCTTGTCTTGATATCTTGTGAGAAGTCAGTCATAAACTCCTGTCATGTCTATTTTCTTTGTCTCTTATTTCTTGGGTCCCAGTGTAATGTAGGGTAGACATCACTGACACACTCAAAGCATCAGTTTTCTGAAGCTGCTTATCCACCAAATTCTAAATATCAAAGCAACAGAACTTGAATTTCCTAAATTAAGCATCCAAATAATGAAGGAGGATGGAGATGGAGGTGGGGGGAAGAGGAAAAGAAAAAAAAAATCAACTCAATCTTTCCTAAAATTAATAAATTAAATTAAAAAGGAAACCAGTGCAAACTACTGGAAATATTTTACGAAGACTTTGCACATCTGAGGCCCAGTGTGCTGTGGGCAGTGCACCTAGAGCAGCTTTGTCCTGCATATTCTGCTTTTTGAATATCAGAACCCCCCCTTCACAGCAGGGAAAACTAGTGAACAGAAAAGCTAAATGCTAAATGTCCCACTGGAGGTTCTTGGCGAAACTAGGAGCAGCACTCAGAGATTCTGGCTCCTGTTTCAATATCTTAATTACATAATTAGCCTTGCTTAAATCAGGTCATGTGGCACTCAATCTGACTTCCTTTGCTGTCGTGCTATCTGTGCTATGTAATTCTCATGCCAAGATAGTGTGCAGAGCCTTAAATAATCCAAGATATTCTAGTAAGGCATGGTAAAAAGTTAATTTAAAAAAAAAATCACATAAACATATATATAAGGAAATTAACACTGTTAGAGATTAACATAATCAAACAAAATATGGTTCATTACAACTGTATATATTACCATGCATTTAAATGAATGCTGATTGAAGGGAAAATGTATTTTCTCTGCACTGAAATGAAACACAAGAGCAAAACAAGTGAGCCTCTTTTAAGAATCTGTAGCTAAGAAATTTATTTCATAGGTAACAAATGGTAAACGGACAGGAATAGTTATTTCTCTTAAAGGAATAAATCTGCTGAAATACTGTGAAACATTTTCTGTGCAGCAAGCCACAATATATACAATAATGCAGTAAAATCCTCCACCAAATATCTGTTAAAGGAATAAACCTGTCAAAAGAATTAATTTTCTGTGCAACAAGGTTATTCATTCAACAGGCTTCCACCATATGTAATTTATGAAGCAAATTATACTATTCCAAAAAGGAAAGGGAAACTCATACAATGCAGTTTAAACTACAGCAAGACTGGCTGGAAGAATGCAGCCTTAAAAGTCAGGAAATCTCCAAGCAGAGCCAACTGCCTGCACCGTCGGTGAGCAAGGAGCTCTCAGTGTGCACCAAATGCTTTACCATGACTGTGGGGACAAAAAAAGAACACCCTTCTCGCCATGTATGAAGCAAACCTGGCAATGTAACAGGCAGGGGAGCAGTTCACATTTCTGATTTCTATTCAAAAATCTACTTTCCTGGTGTATCCCACGTTTCTGGGTGAGTTGGAGATGCAGTCCAGTCCTAGCAGAATTACCTGTCCAGTGAATCAAAGGGTACTGAAAGTATTTCTGCTTGAATTTGGGGATCCTGTAGTATGTAATAATACCTGGTGGTGTTTTCTTTAGCATTAAGTAGCATTACTTTCAACCTCATGCTGTTTTTCACTTTCGTGCCATTGAGTTTGAATGTAGGAGGCAAAGGGATTCACCAGCGCTCAGAAAATGTAGTTATTCCTTTCCAGTAACTGCAATCTTTTTGTACCAAAAAGCATTGAAAAGTACTACATGAAGGTGTGGTCTCTTTTACCTGCAGCTACACCTTTACTGTCTGAGCCAAATTCATCAAAACAATCGAACTTTGCCCTGTGCCAGATCTATAATTTGAAAATCCCTTTGTAATTTTATTCCTTGGCTATCTGTCTGGGGGCCACTGTAACTTTTGGGTGAAGTCTTGTAATCCAGCCTGAAGTGTCATCCTCATTGTTAAGTTTAAAGCGTCTGAAATACTTTATTTACAAGTCTTTAATTTCATGAAAAAGTCTTCCAGTCCTGGGCAGATTAATTTTCACTGTTTCTCTGTTCAATCTTATTATTTTAATAATTTTTCACTACCCTCTAAGCAAGTAGAATGTTGATTCCTAGAATAATGATAAAGTTTCCTTAAAAAAAAAAACTAAAGCAGGGGAAAGTAGCTTTGTTTGAGCTTTTGTTACAAATCCAGAGACCAAGCCATGTTCAATGGGGTTCATGAAGCTTTTGGCAAATGTGGGCTAAGCATCACCATAGAATCACAGAATGGTTTGGTTGGAATTGATTTGAAACCCATCCACTTCCACCCCCTGTCAGGGAAGGGACACCTTCCACTATCCCAGGCTGCTCCAAGTCCCATCCAGCCTGGCCTTGGACTACTCCAGGATTGGAACAAGTGATGTCCCAAGCCAAGTATGAGCAAATATGGACTGATTTATAATTTTGGGTGGAAATCACGTGTGAGCAAGAGTAATGTGGCAGTGTAGCTAAGTCACCATTGCTTTTTCTTGGTATAGTTAACCCAGAGCTAACAGAAGAATTCAAGGTATTGGATTCTCATGGCATGGGTGATCCATTTCAAACATAATTCCACAGATAAGGAGTGAGAAAAATGCAGAAATCATAGCAGATAATTGACAAAGTTTCAAAAAATGCCACAGCCACCATTGCATTTTGAGGTAGACAAAACCTGGTGCTTTCTTTAAACAGCAGCTGTAGTCACCTGGAAAACTGCTCAGGAGGGAAACAAGCATGAGCAATAATTCACAGCCAGTTTACAGATAGCCTCCAGTGGGGAAGCTCAGGCAAAGATTACATAAAAGAGATTAAGACTTCCAGGGATTGTCCGTTCCAGGTCTATTTATTTACATAAATTTGTCAAAGCAGAATTAAAAGCTGCAGTTAAGATCCAGAAATCTATATTTGTGATTGAGCTAGGTGTAATATTCAAAAGTATGTACTTATCAAATTGCAATATCACTTTGTTTTCTTCCTGCAGGCAAACGAAAGAATAAATTGCCTCCCATGCAAATCCGCTCACCTGCTTTTGGTTAGGTTTTTTCATTTTTTTCCCCCCCTGTTTTGTTTCATTTTGCTTTATCATTCAGTCACTGAAATCTGATCTCAAAAAAATGTAGGCAGATGTACAGAAGACTTATTTTTCCCTTGGCACACTGTTTAAAAACTTATAAATTAACTCCCACTCTTTTAAATCATTCTTCTTGAGGTGTTCCAGCCAAGCATCTTCGCTGGCTGCCACATCCTAAATTCTTTGGGATTTGCTGTTGGCCTGAAATTATTGTGCTATGTGAGCTCATCATCTGGGATATTAAAAATATCCGTTACTTCGAATGTGATTCGTATACCCAGTGGCATTTGAGTAAACAGCAACATCACTGACTCAGGGATCCAGCTTGGCTCTGTGACATCTACCAAGTGCAAAAGCAACACCATTTTAGGGAAGAACAGAACTCAAAGATTGTTTTGTTTATATATTATTGACTGGAAGGGAGATCTGGCCTCCTAAGCAAGTGCATAAAAAAAAAGATCTAGGAAACAGAGGCCAGAAAAATAAATCATCGTTGAAATAAAATTTTAAGTTTTCTGCTTCTGACCTCCTCAAGAAAGGTCTCATTTTTCCTTTCTCTCATATTTTGAGTGTTGCAGAGAACTGTAAACCACAAAATGCTTTCCTCAGTGATGGATTTTACTCCTATCTAGGCCAAATTCTGCTGCTGAAGAGATTTTGTTTATTGGGTGTGCTCACCATTTGACTTGTGGTTGTTGTTTAAATAATTGTTTAAATTGCTGATAAAGATTATTCAAGTTGGAGAACCTCCTCAGTGGTCTAAAATATTGAAAAGCGAGCCATTAGTTGAGATTGACAATAAAGTCTGATTAATAGTTTGATTTTTAAAACAATTACAAAAAAATATTGTTTGAAATCACTCATTTTAAACAGCTGACATTTTAATGCATAAATATAATTACAGATTCCTTAAGAAGAACCTAATTTTGGCCTTGATATATATGCTGGCAATTGTGTATTTGAAATAGAATCATAAAATGTAAAAATTTTATATTTAATCACTAGTGTCAAAAATTATTAGGTAATAAGCACAGCAGGAGAGAATGTGATAAAAGATACAAAGGCCCATATTTAAAACATAATTTTTCTAATACTGGCTATGATTTTAAGATGTCATGTCGTCATATGAGGGTGAGCAGGTCAGACGCAAAATTGGCTTTTTCTTTCTTTTAATGTGAATTCTCACTCGTGGAGGGGTTAAGCTTACTGGAAGCCCAAGTCCTCTTTGTCCACCCTCCAGGTGTGTCCCAGGGACATCAGCCCTGTACCTCTCTGCTCCCCGTGGGTTAAGTTAAACCATCCTCCCACCCAAACCCAGCGTGGCACAGCGCAGACACAGAGCAGGAGCTGGAGGAACTTCTGAAGAGGAATCAGTCATCTCACAAAATGCTGTTTAATTATCTCACACCTGGTGGTTTTCCACAAGGAACGGGGGTTTTCCTTTCAGATGGTTAAAGTCTTTCTGCAGCACCCACCTGAGTGCTTCCATGGCAGAGAGAAAAGGGCTCTCACAGCTCTATTGGAGGCTGTAATAGTGCACAAAGCAGGAGAATCTCATCCAGTGTGTGCTCTCACTGCGTTTAAGGCCCTTTTCAGCCAGCAGAGATGACTCTGATCCTTGTAGTTTGCTGTTTGTCTCAGCAATC
Organism: Fringilla coelebs; assembly: GCF_963513975.1. Taxonomy (NCBI): domain Eukaryota; kingdom Metazoa; phylum Chordata; class Aves; order Passeriformes; family Fringillidae; genus Fringilla; species Fringilla coelebs. The sequence goes on from NC_140039.1 coordinate 18,159,401, forward strand.
TTTTTTCCAGACGTGCAATAACTACTATGAAAAATGCATCTGCTATTTCCAGTCCATTTGTGACCATCAAAAGATCTGAGGTTTTTAAGTCACAGCCCAACACAAATGATACCTTAGAACTTGCAGAGCAGAAGGCTGATGTATGAGCATTATTCCTTACTGCAGTAACTTATTTACCTCTGGGACAGAGCTCAAGAATTTATAAGCCTTGCAGAAAGGAGTCCCTGCCCTGGCCACCTCACAAAAGTGCTCTGCAATCACATCTCTGCTTTCCTAAAGGAACTAATAGGATCAGTCCCAACAGAGACAGAACAGGAAAGAGCTGCAGTGTGGCAGGATAATGGCCAGGCATTTTCGCTATTACCCCTGTAGTGCCTTTGAGTGACCACTTTTAAGTGGAGAATTGGGGTTTGTGGAGTACTTTAGTGTCATTTTTACTCTCCAGTTTTGTTTTTTTTTTTTTACTCTGGCTTTGCTTAAATGAAAACTGCATTTGAACTGCTCTCCACTGTGGCTGCCTGCACTAGAGGGAGAAATGGGACAGGCATAGAAGGAGTCCTGCATTCCAAAACTGCTGGAGCCATCCAGGGGACCATCTGTCCATGGGTAATCGGTCCTCTGTGGCAAGAAAAAGGGATAGGGACAAGGTGTGGAGGAGGAAATCCTTTTCCAGGTACACCTGGACTACTGCCAGACTGGAAATAAGATTTTTGCTACATGTAATAAGGGCAATCTAGAAGTGCTGAGGAAATTAAAATAAATTCGGAGACAAAATTAAATTTTAGATTGAAACACCAAGGATTATTGGTTTTTATCTAGAAGGCAGATGATGGTATTTAGCAAACCAGGTGATTTTTAAATTGTAAGTGTAATCATTTAATAAAAGTTACTGAGAGTAATTTGAAAAGGAAGTAGACAAAGTGAAAAAGGTGGTTCAAGACAGTGCTCAGTTCAGTCAGGAGGTCAAACATGAAGATGCCTGAATGAATGAAAAATATTTATTTCTTAGTCCCAAAATCATAGAAACAGAATGGCCTGGGTGAGAAGGGACCTTTAAAGCTCATTCCATTCCAGCCCTTGCCACAGGCAGGGACAACTTCCACTCTCCCAGGTGGTCCAAGCCCCATCCAGCCCAACCTTGGACACTTGGACACTTCCAGGGATGGGGCAGCCACAGCTTCTCCTGGCAACCTGTGCCAGGGCCTCACCACCCTCACAGAGAAGAATTTCTTCCTAATATCAAATTTAAATGTTGTGCCACAGAAAATCCATTCCTGATAACACTGCTACAATTTGCTACCTCAAGAGTTCACCTCAGAAGCATCCCTAGAAGGCACCATGGGGTTGTCCTCTTCAGGCACACTTCCCCACAGCTTCTCTTCTCAGCCCTGGCAATGAATTACCAGGCTAGAAAGATCTTTTCTACCACTTTTCATGGCTTTTCTTACGTTCTTACTCAAGAAGTGCCTGGCTTTGCCAGTTTTAAATTCTTTAACTTAAATTAAAATTAAATTTTCATGTTATTATTAAATTATTTTATTGAAATTATTTCATTATTAAATTTTTAAATTATTAAATTTAATTTAAAATTTAATAGCATTCTGTATGCCCTTTAATGTCAGCTGATAAAATGTCACTCACCAGGAGCCATGGATAGAAGCAATCACCAAAATTTTGGTCATGAGATAATAGACATAGATCAGGAGTGTTTTGACCAGGAGTGTTTTGTTTCTCCAAACCAGCTGAGAATCACTGGAGCTTTGTAGAAGCCAAACTACAAACCCATGGATTTGCATTATTTCCTGTCAAGCAATACATGAGCACACTCCGGCTCTGTCATATAGGGGCAATAATTCCAAATTAGGAACCCTCTGCTGTCAGTGTTTACTGATGGTTTAGCGGATGTGTAGTAAGTAGATGCACTGCTGGCAGAAACTTTGCAGTCCTCAAAGGACACAGCTCTGCTTCCAACCAAACTGTCTCTCAGCCAAAGGGGAAAAGCATCTCCACCCTCACCTTGGTAATCCTGGTGAGTCAGCTGAATTCAGTTGAACTGATCTACTCAAAATCGAAGAGAACATGTTAGTACTCCTCTTTTTCATCACCAGACTTATCTTCTCCACTGAAGAGTAGGTTAATAGTTCAGGAAGATCTGTGCAGCTTGGGAAGTAGCCAAGATAGTGCCACTTCTAAATGCAGCACCTAGGAACAGCAGGAAAATCAGTTTGTGTCCAGTGTCTGATCTGCACTGACCATCTGAAAATAATTATATGCAAGCATATGTAAAATATATACATATATATATGGAAAACAGCTCTGGTAATCAGTTTAAATATATCCAGTCTAAACTCCTCACTCATTCACACATCCTCATGAGCCAGGGGTTGCTTGTTTATTTGGGGTTTGCCTTGTTTTTCCTTGTGCATTGTTTCTGGAGCAGATGGGCTTATCTCTGCAGAAGAGCTCTCAGCAAAGCACTTTATCAGATCACTCTCCTGACTGCAGCACAAAAGCAGCCTTTCTGTCTTCCTAGCAGGGATGTATGGGAAAACCTCTCTCCCAGTTTCACATGCATCCTTGCTGCATTTTTGTTTGATGCTGTTGGCTTCATTGGGGTTGGTGTGACAAGAGTTTACAGCAGAGAGGAGCCACCAAAGGACTCTGATGATGAAATCTTCCTGTTTGTTGATGGCCAGTTCTTTGTAATTCATGAGTTTGTTCACAGTGGGTGATTTTAGCCTGTGTATTGACAGGAATTTTTAATCTCTGTAGTATCTCTGGGATGATGCAAGCAGGAGAAGGCTGTTTGTGTCTTTCACAAGCATCCTTCACCCCTACCGTGTTGGCTTTAGATGTGTGTTTAATATAGGAATGGTTATCTCTTGCTGATCTCTGCTTGGCAATGGCCACTGAAAATAAATCTATGTTGATTTTATTAGATCTGTCAACAGTCCTTGATGTTATTGACAATGAGGTTTTGTTGACTTGTGGAAATGGAAGGAAACCTTCCTCAAGTTTGACATTTTCTTAGCATCCCATGAAGTGTGTCCAAACGAATATTCTCAGCAACAGTTTGGTTTATTGCGAAGTGTCCAGACCTGATTATTTGAGGAAAAATAATAGTTTGATGGGTCATGATATGGCAGAATTAAAACAGAGAGGAGGGATACAAAGAAAGAAGGAGGAGAGTTCTTTAGCATGACTGAAAACACCCAATTTCATGGTATTCTCTGAGCTATTATTGCAAATACTGCACAGAATCTTGATGTAGAGAGTTCTGTGAACCTCTTGGTTGTTCTACAGGAGCCTTGTGCCAGATAAAGAGGAAACAGCTCTATGCTTTGACAATAATCTTTGCTAATACATTTTCCAATGGGGGGAAATTAATCCTAATTAAGAAGTTAGTTTATGCCTTACAAAATGGAAGGGCAAAAGGTTACTTGTTCCAGGGGAGGAACAGGAGAGTAGATCTGAGAGCTGACAGTGGGATTGGCTTGGATCCACTTCTCTTTAAGCTTAGTTTTTGCAAGCTCTCTGCCAGCTTGGAGCACGATGGACCTCTTTCCGTACCTAATGGCATGCTGGATGTCAGCCCTGGCCTCAAGAAAGCTCAACTGCAAAAGCAAAATTAGGTGTGTTTCTGTGCAACAAAAACAACACCTTTCCCAACAGCAACAATTTTTGTGCTGTTCTGAGGGCAGCTGATTTGTAATCCATTCAAGTCCATATGTGAAACACTTGCACTGAAAGCACAAAGATAAAGCAAGCTGTAACACCATACAAACACGTGCAATAGCGGTGGATTTCAGAGTTATAGCTGTATTTATGCCTGGAATATTCACGCCTTGATCTAATCCTCCTTTTCTTAAAGGGGAATTTTTCAAAAGTTCTTAAGGACCCATCGTTGGAGCTACATCTTGAAAAGGGCACGTCTTTCTCTCGCACACCTCAAACAAGGTGGCCTGATGTTTCAAAAGCTGCTCAGAATTCAAACGCTTCCTTCGGGTGCCTAAGTGGAAGAGCATCTCTTTTGAAACTTTGGCCACTTGTGGAGGTGTTTCAATGGGAAGTCTTGGTGCTAAGTAGGGCATGTAAAAAGTTTTCCCTTGAAATATTTCCTTAGGGAAAATTGGGGTTTTGACTACTGAAATGTTATTTCACAAAGAGCAATGCTTTCTGTGATAATAACAGGTTTTAATAAAAAGAAAAATGACCACTTGAAGAACAAAGAAGATTCCTGTTATAAACTAAAATTTAAAGCATTTTCAATTTAAAAGTTAGCATTTGCCCTTTGGAAGCTTCACTGATTTTTTGTTTTTTAACAGCATTTTCCTCAAAGAGGAGGCTGGGCAAGAACAATTCTTTCCAGATCTAACATAAAATTTTAAGGTGAAACAAGTGGCAAGATTCAAACAAACAGAAGAAAAATGAACCCATCTTTAAAAACATCCCTGAGAACAGCTGAAGATCCACATTCATTCCATTCTGCCACTAAAAACTAGAAAGTTTTCAGACAGCTATCAGGAAGCAATGGGGTACGTGTGCAGAAGTCTGTAACTGAAGGTAGATTAAGAATTGGAGCATAAACTTCACTTACCTCTCGAGTAGACTTTGAGCTCCAAGGCCCTTAAAGGTTAACAATAAAATCTCAAATTGAATCCTCATTTTCAATATGAGACAATTTAAGTTATAAAACAATGAAGTGACATGAGCCTAGCGAGGCCAACGAGGACACTTAAACCAGGGTTGTCAGAATGCCCAGGTTTTATCACCCATGAAGGGATGTAACTCTCCATGACATTAAGGATGCAGGGTTTGATGGAGTGTCACAGTTAGTTGACACCAGAATCATCCAAAATCGTAGACTCCCTGTCACATCCTGCCACTGCAGAATAGAAACTAATGACTGTGCTACTACACCATCACAGGCATGCTGGGGTGCTGGTAGCTGGTAAATTATCACACAGCAGTAAGGGCTGCCAACAGGAGTAGACTTCCAGGCTAAGAAAGAGCTAGGAAAAAAAAAGAGAAACTATAAATGTGGGCTGTTTTACTTCAACAGATTTGGCTGCTGCTCTGAGTCTGATGGGACAAATGGTTTGGGGACAATACCAACTCATGCTGGGCCACCTGCATGAGTTGGAAATCTATACTTTCCTGTAGTGTTTTGTGAAAGGGACATTTAGATAAGAAAACATGAATATGCACTTTTGGCAATGGAAAATATTTTTTGCAGAGACTGATAGAATCAAAACACCAAGGCTCATATTTTTAAACAAATATAAGCATATAAAATAGAGAAGTGTCTTATTTCCAGAAATAAATTTGCAGGAAAAAAATGGGAAATATTATTTACAGAATGTCATTCTGTAATGTCTGTAATGTCATATTTAAGAGACTCCAGAAGTCTGTAAATAACAGAAATTTAAAACATCTTTTGGGCCCAGATGCAATAGGCATTAAAGTCTGATGGAAAAATAATTTGATTCTAGATTGATAGCTTTTTATCATTTTCTGCAAAGGAACAATATCAAAAATCAATGTGTAGGAAATACAGAGGACAGATGCACTCTATCCTCAGCTAAATGATCTTTCTGAACAGACTCCTGCCCAGGCTGCAGTTGAGCACAGAAATACAAGCCTTATGGATGCAAATCAATGGTATCGAAGAATAACAAGCTGCCCAATTACATGCAGAAAGAAACTGGCTGATTTGGTACTGCAGATCACAGCCTGGCTGAGGGTCCAGGTGACATCCTGCTGTGTTATGCAGTGTTCAAACAGACCCATCACTGGGAGGGCTGGGAAGTTATCCCTTCTCTGTACTGAAGAAGGGATAACTCTCTGCCCTTTTTCCTGGGTTGTGTTCCCTATTTCAAGAAAAGTTGTCGTTTGTTTGGAGAGGATCTGAACACAACATCTCAAAACCCGGAGCTAGCAGGACAGATTGGCTGGACGAGGTTGTTTTAGCTTAAATAATAAGCACTTGAGAGGGGACATGTAAGTAATTACAGAAGAAACAGCGGCAGGGAAGACAGAAACAATCTGTGCATAATGGAAAGGACATGACATAATGGGCTTAAATTACAGCGAGGGATTCCGGTTAGACATCAGGAAACTTTCATAACAATCAGGATAATAAAGCACTAAGGTAGACTGCCTGCAGAGGCTGTGGGATCTCCGCTGTTGGAGGCCATCCAGAGCAGGGCAGACAGACTTCTGAAAGGAACGACAGGAGGATAATTGATCTTGCTGTAGGGCAGAGGGGTGCACCAGGAATAACCTTCCTAGAACCTGTGACTACCTTGAACTGTTGATATCCTCCATCCCCACCCTTCTTAAAACTTGTTTCTTAGTCTTACGTCTCGATTTTCTTTGGGTTCTCCTTTCTGATTTTATTTTAGAGGCTTGGCCTTATCCATCATCATCTTAAAACATGAATTAAACTACTACCTCTCTTCTGATGATTCACAGGTCTGTGCATCTTCCTACCTCAGACCCAGCTAATACTTTTCAAAATAAAAGCTCAGACTGTTTTCCTGACATATCATTGCAGATGTTTTGCTCACCACTAATCTCTGCACGGCTAAAAAAAATTTTATTGTAATCAATTCCCTCTGCTCCCTGGTTTTCCTTTGATCACGTTGAGTAACACTGTCAGCCTGCTGGTAACTCAGGTCTAGAACCTGGAAATCATTTTACCTAAGACCTCACCTGGCTCTCTATTTTGGACTATATATGTATTTTATGGAGGAGAGGTAATATTTGCCCTGCAGAAGGACACAAAAAGAGGGACTCTCATCATCTCATTTCTTGAGAAATGCAGCACTTTCTCATCCCGCTGTTCTCAACACCACCAGAAGCTTCATTGCTGTCTTGGCTGCTGCTTTGACCCTGTCAGAGCAGGGAACTGCAGCTCAACAGAGCAAGTGCCAGGCTTTGCAGGTAGCACACCGTACCCAAACACGTGTTCATGTCTTGTTATACCACTAACAATTTGTTGTTCAGTGTTGAAAACATGCTGAATAATGAAAGATGCCTGGAGAAAGGAACACGGCGCGTCCGTGTACCTGCGGCGCGTTGTTTCTGTTTGTGTCTCAGCCCTGAGCAGAGATGAGGGAGTGTCGGCCTTGCCTGGTGGATAAGCACCCGATTCTCTGCCAAATGAAACTCTGTGGCTGCAGAAACAGTGTCTGCATTTGCTTTCCAGCAGGTAAATACACCCACTGAATTCCTGCCATGCAGCCCCACAGTGTGGCAAACAACTCTGGGAAGAGCCCATTGAAAGGGAGGGGACAGGACCTCGAGCCTCAGGATCCATCTCTCTGCTAAATCAAACTGACCTTGATTTGAAATCAAAGGGGTGCTAAGGGAGTGTCCAGGCACATCCACGTAGCAGAGATACACTTTGACTACAGGGTTTTAGGATGAAGATTGGGTTTGCTCTGTGTTTGTGCAGGTGCCCAGTGCAGCTCCATGACTAAGCTCCCTGGCAATCCCACAGTAAAATAAGTAAAAGATGCTTTTCAGTGGAAAATAAACAGACAAAACTTTCCTACCTTCCTCCTGGAAATGTGCTGTGGTGTGGGGAGATGCTGTTGTTCCTTCGGGCTTAGCTGTGACTGTGAGCTTTGGTCACACTCTGGGAAGAGCTGGACTTAATGAAGAACCTTGTGAACATTGTGTTTGAGCCATGGATTGCTCCATTGAGCTGGTGGAGTGACTGTGAGCTAGAGGAGATGAAACCCCCACATAATCAAATCAGGGGAGTAATGAGGTTTGGGACTGGAAAACCAAGAGGGACAACAGGCAAACAAAGTGGGGCTGTGCCACAAGCCTCTGAAGTCTGTAAGTAACTTCGTTATGTCAGCAGCAAACGAGGGAATAGCTTTGCAAAAATTCAGATCCCAAATACCATTGTAATTAGCATTATTTCAAGATTAAAGAAACCACCACTTCCGTGTAACAAATTATCTCCAATTTAAAAGCAAAAATAATGTATTTTTTGTTCATAAAAAATGCTCAAGCGGAAGCATTCTCACATTAATTATTTCAGTCTATTCGGAAAGCATATCCCTGCTTGCTTTTTATTATGCCTTCCAGCTCCTTCTTTGAAAAATATGTTAAGAAGCTGCAAGCTATTTTCCAAAAAAATGAAAAATAAATAATCTTTGAAGCAATTAGAGCTGAACGACAGAATGTATAAATATTTTTTTTACTTATTCTCCCCCTAGATTCGAGTCCTCCATTTTCTGCCACCTCCCATCTTGGCAGCTGCAATTTAAGCATCTTTGCTTGAACTTTGAAGGCAGGCAAGTGTTTCTCTTTCTTCCCCCAGATTTGAATCAAATCGTATTCTGTAGATTTGACTGGCAAGAGCTTTTATAAGTGAGCTGAGGGCTACTCCTGGAGGCTAAATGCATTATTTCTATAATGCATTTGTCTTCACTCTCCTAGGAGCCTAAATACTTCTGAACCTTTCCCTACAAAAGTAATAATTAGCGAACATGTTACAAAAAAACTTTGCTTACACGGGGAAAAAAACGCAAAATTGAATAATGGGAACTATGGTTGGTAGTGTGGAATTATCTGGAATGTATTTTATGGTAAGAACAAAGAGCACTTTGAATGTCATGTAAATATCATTAGAGAGCAGCTTTTTATTTTAATGAAGGCTTTGCCGCGGTTCAGCGTTGGGCACAGCCGCTCAGCGTTAGCGCAACTCGAAGTCAGCCTGTGCTGCGCCGAGGCTGCAGCTTCGTGCCTCCCTCAAAAGCACCTTCAGCCCCAGAAAGCTGAATTTAAAATGTAATTAAGGAACATTTGTCTAGTTGCATTGCCACAATTGAATCAATATGTAGCCCAATTAAACAAGAACAGTGAACTGTACAGCACTATCAGCTACATTAATAAAAGGTACCTGTTTTCAATTCTCTGTAATATACTTTTGCCTTTCCTTCCTTTGATTTTTGCCATAGGAACAGGAGAATGCATCTAAACAGTTTCCTATTTCTCTGGCACTAGCTGGAAGTAGTCACGAGTTGCAGGGAGATAATATATTAATATGAAACTAGCCAGGAGATAAAAAGAGCTTACACGGCACTTTTCATAGGTAAGATGATTAAAAGTGTTATATATGATAGCAGGGCGTGGGGCCACATCCTCATTTGTTTGCTTTCCCAAGAGGTGGATGGGAGGGTGTGCTCCAGGGATCCTTCCTGGAGATGGCATGGAGAATATTCTCTGTGGGGCAGGAGAGCTTGGAATCAGTGGAGGATTGTTCTTATCTAGGAAAAATTTGAGCTCTTTCTTAGTGCAAAGACGGGCTGGGCACTGAAAGCAGCCCCTGCCCACAGCCAGTGGAGCAGAATAGGGTGATCGTGTGCAGAAGGGTAAGACTGATCCTAGTATAACCCTACTGTGCTGGGAGCAGTTGCCCACAGTGGGTGACAGGTGTGAGTTGGTGCTGTGGCACACAGTCTTTTAATGGGCTTCTTGCGAATCAAAAATGGTCAGGATCATCAGTGAGAACGGGAAATGCCGGGCAGTAAAACACAGGTGAGGACAGAAGGGAGCACATATGCAGCCACTGAGATTTCCTGTGTAACCCAGGCCTGAAAATGTCAGAAACAGACAAAATTTTTAGGTTAGTTTGGGTTTTAAAATCACAGTTTAAAAACTTCCAGTAACCGAGGCTCCGCTGCAAGCTGAGATGAGGCTGGTGAGTGGTCAGGGAACTTTCTTTAAATGCATTATCCAGTTTCTACAGACTGTGATAAAGTTGCTCCGTGATCCTGTCAGAGTTAGGCTAAATGAGCTTTTCCATGAGACAGCATCTTTTTCAATTTCTTTAATGTTTCCTATGACTTTCTACAATAATTGCCTAATTTTTCAATGTACTTTTCAAAGTGAGGATCCAGAACTCCACAATATTCTTACAGAGGCAACAGCAGGCTGAAATTAAAAAGTGCACCTGCTGAATATACTCCTGTCTGAGCATCTTGGAATGTATTTGTTCTTTAGTGCACAGCTTAATACTTGAACATAACGTTGAAGGGATCATACCCCTGTCTTCTGTAGAACTAGCGTTCCCCATTTAGAGTCTGTAGCCTTCACATTTTATTAACTAGATGTGTAAATTCACACAAAGTCACACCTCTAACTCATAGCTTTGCCTTCAGATGTTTTATGGTCAGTCTTGTCCATATTCAGTAGCTCCTTTCTCAAGTTTGTTTACCACCCTTCCAAACATTGTTTTGCTCCTGAGCTTTGCAGAAACAATTGGTTTCCTCCCAGTGTGTGCTAATGACACATGGTACAAGGCCAAGAACTATTCCCTAAAAGATTGCACAAAGTGTTGCCATGTTTCCCTTGGTTTAATAATTAAAATGTCTTGGAGTAATAAAAGGAAAGCTAATGACATTAAAAGCCTACTGCAATGTCCCATTTGTGCCGCAGCATGAAGAGTAGTCTGAAAGCTGCTAGATAAGGTGCCATGTGCTCCAGGATGAACTTAGGACAGCTCATTCTGTTTGTTTTCTTAAGTTTGTTTGTATCCTGTGATTCTGTATCTAGCCCCAGGGCTTTCATGCTGTACCTTTGACTAGTGTTTACTTGACTGAGAGCTGAATGTCCTCCCTTTCCTCTCTGGTGTCTTTCTTAATAATGCATTACGGTTGCTAAATTTTTTCCTGACCTTATCCAAGGCCAGTTGGCATTGTGTCTCCTTACTGCCAAGAGGAAATTTTTCTGTTTGTTTGTTTATTTTTTTAAAATCTTTTGTGTCTAAGAAATATCAGCTGTGTACTTTTCTTGGCCTTTTTTTTGACAGATCTTTGGAAATCATAACTGCTGAGAGCATTTCTTACTTGACAGGGAGAGGTGGCATCAAGATTGCTATCTGCAAGCACTCTGTTATGTCTTGAAATGTAAAGAAACCTGCTCAAGCATGGTCTGTGACAAGCAGGGAGGGACAAGGAATCTTAAAATCAACTGCCAATCCCTTCCTGCCGTGGAAGTTCCTGGGCAAAGAAACAGGTGTTTTAGCTGTAAAGAAAGATATTTTCTTTGGGGATCAGCAATGTAAGAACAACACATATTTGCTCTTCTGGCTGTAGAGCCTAACTAGCTGTTTGTTATATTATTTACTAGGTTTCTGTAATCCAGCCTCTTTATGCACATGGGTTTTCTACAGAGTGCAGAGACAAATCTGCTCCCCAAAGATGCATTAAAGAGCGTCAGCTGAAATGTTGAGTAACGATAAATTCCCTTGAATTCCTTTTGCGCATTCTAATCCACCATGATGAAACTTTCATGTTTTGTCAGCTATTGTAATTTTGCTTTCAGAAATGCAATACAAATTCTTCCTGGCTAAGTGACTTGCACATTTAGCAATGTCTTTCAGGAGAGGATCACTATTCTTGTGTTATAAACGGCGTGTGTTTCAGTAGCACTCAAAGGCTCTTGCTGGTGTAAATTTGAAACCCAATTGGTTTTACTCAGCTGAAGCCAGGTTTACTTCTTTTTTATTTCTTTCAGGAATTACCTTATGTTTTGTTGCCTGCAGGGAGAGACTCTAAAATGAAGCAAAGTTAAGGATGTGTAGTTGAAAACAAAGAGAAAGGTCCTGGTTCTATGATCTTGGATTGAAAAAAAAAACCTGATTTGGCGCCTCTTGTCAGTAAGAATCAATCCATACCATGTTTCAGCTTTCTTTGTTTTGGAGCTATAGGATTTTTGTAAAAAAATGATCAGTATGAAATGTTTTGGGGAGAAGAAGAAAAGCCTTAGAAGGAAACAACCAGAGAGAACATAAAAAATTTTCTTTTCTCTCTGCCTTGCCCTCTTCAAATCTTTAGCATGATACTAGAGATACTGGAAAATTTCCAGCAAAAGGTCAAATGGTTTCATAACAACGCAAAAACAATCTCCATCTCAGCTACAGGCGTCGCTCTGCCATAACAAAATCCAGTAGGATGTATAAATGCAATATATTGCATATCATATGTTCAATAACAACAGAAAAACCAGCCTGGCTAAAAATAATTATGAAGCTCAGCAGCTGTAATTAAAATAATTTGATGGGAGATAGGAAACGTTTATGCATCTTGGCAGAAAAAGACATTTTGAGGATTTTGATTGATGTCTTTTATGTTTGTTCGATGTATTGTACAATAGCAGATACGGGCACCGCACCAGGATGTTAACTAGGCATAATGCTGCCTGTCTTACTAGGGCAGATAAGAGGTCAAACTGAGAAAAAAATAATTTCTTGGTGACTTCCATTTTCCACAAAGTAGCCTTCAATTGTCCAAAAGTATCAAGGTAAGATGATACAAGTTTTTCATGGGTGAGTCCTTATAGACTCAAAAAATCCAGCTGAATTAATTTGGGTGAGGTTTATTTATGTGAATTGCTGTTCACCACAGTGATTTAATGTAAGTAAGGGAAGTTCATTGAGAAGAACAAAAAGTAATACCTGAAGTCATATTAGAGAGAAATATTAACCCCTGCAGTGGGTTTTCCAACACTTCACCTGAGGCTTGGAAAACACTGCAGCAAACAACTGATCTCACAAAGCAAGGCTGCTCCCAACAATTTCCTGTTGATAGTATAATTTTTTCTTCTGTTCAGATAAAGAATGGGCCAGGTTTTTATCAGAGAGCTGATTCCAGTGTTTCCAGTGAAGCTGAGTGGATGTTGTCTGCACTAGTGTGATCATACCTTAGAAAAACAAGGAGCTATCTTCACATCTCAATTTACATTATTGATGCAGTATGAAATAAGTCCCATAGTAGATGAGCACTCTGGGGATTCTCTTGTTTGTCTCAGCATGTTAAATGACTGCAAGGCATTACACATCTGAGATAGAACTGCTTAAGTGCATAATTCTTCCTCGTGGCTTTGCTAGGAGCTAAACGAACCTTCTTAAACTAATAATAAAATAATCTAAGATATAAAAATATGTTTCTTTTGGACAAATCTGACATGTTACAATGACAGAGTGTTTATGACTCACAATCACCACCTCCGCCACCAGCACTGCCGTATTTAGAAGCAGCAGGCAGCAGAGTGAAATAGGCAGCCCTGAAGTTTCACATCAGGATAAAAGTAGCTAAATTCTTACTAAATGGGGATTAGATATTAATGAAGAAAAAAGATGGTGGATTTCCAGGACTATGGCTCAAGGGAACACTCTCCTATTTCACTGAGCCTTGTAGTTGTGTCTAAGTTCAGATTGCAGCTTAGATATAAACAGATGAAGACTTTGGGGATGAAATATAAACATTCCCAAGTTCTTACAGTTCTAAATTAGGTGCGGTTCCAAGAACATGGGTTTTGGTCCTAGTGCTGTTTACATTTGATTTTTATGTGTCAAGGAGTACTTATTCAAAGGTGGAAAAAACTAAACCAGGAAGGCTTGTCTCGTTAAATCTGTACATTAGAGGTGCCTCACAGCGTGCAGTGATTAATTGGGTCTTAGAGGAGACATTTCTACTCCCCCACATGGAAAACTTTTAAAGGTCCAAGAATACACTCTTCTGCATGCAGAAAGGATGAATAGGTTATAGTCAGCTCTCAGTGTCCTGCAATATTTCTAGAAAAATGTAGCATGGCAAATCTGTGTTATTATTGCAGTAAGGTGAAGTAGAGGAAATGTCACTTATAAGCCTCAGAAAAGACTATCAAAACCACTATTTACAAGTTTCTTTTTATTCATAGCCATGTAAAGCCTTTAGCATCACTTTGGACTAGCCCTTGTAACCTTTTCCCTGTGCTCTCTCTTATTTTAACTCCTAATTCTCTTGCCAAAATTCCTGCAGTCATATGTTACCTATTGAGCTAAATTAATTTCCAGCTACAGAAGCTTCTGGTAGCAAAAATTGCTCAGCATCCCAGGCAAGCCACGAAACAGGGATCTGTCAACAGGACCAGAGGCAGGGCAGAGGGTGAAGTTGGACCCTTGAGCACACTGGCAGGTAGATGTGGATCTCCAGGGAGTGGATTTTCCTTCATCTTCCCTGCAGGTGAAGCTCAGGGATTTACAGTGGCCTGACACACACACAGCCCCATCACCATCTTGCCAAATTTCAGGAGAAGCAGGGAGTGGGAATTGACCCCTGTGGGATGTGCAGATCCTGCTCCACCTGAGAATAACAAACAGTTTTGTGCTTTGATGGTTGCAATCAAAGCAGAGACTTGCAGGGGCAGTTGTGTCACCTGAGTTAAAAATCAGACGTGATGAACAGAACAAATGTACAAAATTACGCATCTGTCCAATGAATGTGGAAGCCTTTGTAAAGGAATGAGAAGTTTTACGCTGGTGTGATGCCAGTACAGGATTTAGACAGTGTGATGACCAAGTTTGACCTAAATATCTTACCCAATCTACCTGAAGCTTTGCTGGTTTGCTCTAACAAATCCTAAATATAATGTTTCTCCCCCTTGCTTTTTGCTCATATTAAGCATCTGTTTGTGTAAATAACCATCTTATATAATAGACTGTGAAATATTGTAGTATAAAGATGCATTTGACACTTTTTCTTGATTTTGTTCCTCACCCAAAATATAACCACTCAGACATGTTTCTGGAATGACGCACATTTTAGCAGAAAAAATATTTTAGAAATATGCTGAGCGTGTTGGCATTTTTTCTTTTTGGATCCCTCTGGTTGTAAGCAAACTATCATTGTGAGCTTCATTGGGCAAAAGAAATATAACTACCACTGTGTAAAATATGCGAGTTTGAACTCTTGGTTAAATATTTTAATGTTAGCTTAGGTCCTTTCCAGTTGCCATAATTTTACATAAAGAAATTTGTGAACACTAGGATGAACAGTAAGACAGTCCAAATGTTTTCTTCCTATTTATCAGCTGTGCTCATTCTTACCACAGTTACTCAAATTTTTAAATCTTTCATGGATATTGGTTAGATTCCAGGAGGTTTGCTAGCCTTGAAATGGAAAAAAATACACAATGCCAAGAAAATGTAGCCCAATCTGCATTTAAAACAACTATAGTTAAATATTTAAAGGTTTTTCTGTACCTCTGCAGAGCATTTTGCAGTTTATCCTTAAATTTAGAAGTCCTAGATTGCCTTGCCTTGATCATTTCCTCTCTGTTGTCTTGTACTTTGGTCACCTTACCAGTAGATCAAAAATTTTCCTGCTTTATACCACACTGCCTTCTTCAATGCTTTTTTTTTTCTTAATTGGTAACTCAGCAGAATTCTGTTTAAACAGTAATTTCCAGGGATTTTGGAAGAGGAGTGGGAAACTTTTACCTCAGCCAACCCTTTTACTGAGTGTGCCCCATTTGCAGTCTTTATGTCAGCAAATACATCTTGGAGGTGCTATTATTTCTTTACCTATAAACCTTCTTTAGGACTGAAACACAAAATATTCTTAGCTCAGACCATGGAATTTGAAAATCCATCTTCCATTTAAATCTTAAACTAAGTACTCGTAAACGTATCAAGTGCATTTTTATCTTGATCTAGGATCTTCTAATCACATTTCAAACCAAAGATTTGTCTCACCTTTTTCAGGACATACCCAGGTTATTTGCTAAGCAGCACAAGGAAGAAAGCAGTGATCCAGTTGATCCCAAAGAGCTCCAAATATTTTTTTCTTCTCTTAAGCAGAAGGCAGTGCTGCACAGCCACAGGAAATTTGTACCTATTTTGGGGCTGGTTTTGCTCTGTGAGGGGTTGTCAATCAGTTCTTTCCTGACAGTTTCTTGCTAACAATGAAAACCTGCTTTTCAGTGGTGAATGCTGTGAACAGCTCCAGGTGAAGATGAAGATGTCAGGAAGGATTTTCAGGGTAGAAGACGCTGTTCCCAGCTGGATCAGGATGAGCTCTCTGCTCATGTGCCAGCACATCCAGCAAGAGCTCTTTGGAGATGAGTTTGCTCCAAGGGATGCTAATTTGGGGGCTGTCCCTCCCATCTAACCCAGCCAAGCTGGTGCAAATTTTCCAGTGGTATATTTGTTTTTCTGACCACCATACCCAGTACTGTACCCCCTTTCCATGGTGAAGGGAACCTTGTGGCAGGACAGGATCAATGTCCAAACCAGATGTGTTAGCCCATTGAGAATGGGGTGATTTGGTAGGGCTGAGCTCTCCTGCACCCCTCCATCTCTCTGAGCCTGCCTGCCTTTCTGCACATCATGATGTTTGGCACCTGGTACATGCTCGCAGTTCTGATTGAAAGGAAACAGCCTACAACTTTAATTAGCTAATCAGACAGTGCAAAAAAAAAATCTGTAACAGGGGAATATTAACAAAGCCTCAATGGTTGGTAAATTATATACTTTCAGTGGATCTAGTGCTGCTCTTCACTGTTTTGTAACTAAACTCAGGTCTACACGGAGTGTATGGCCTCCATTCATTGAAATGCATGGCTCTTCTCATCTCATTATAGGTGTGGGTTTTGTTTCAGTTTATCTTTTTGGTCTCGTGATGTTCAAGCAAACCAGACATCCTTTCAGAGCTGTAACACTAAAATCCTGGAAGGAGGCACGCATGCAGAAGTAACAAGATAACAGCACTATCAGCAGCAGGGCAGGTAACGACAGGTTTAGAGACTGAAATTATTGAGCTCATTTAGTGTTCCCACTTTTGCAGCAGGAACAAGGTGTCCTGTTCTAAAAACCTCCTGAGTGTTAGTGATGCTGTTTTTCTGGCAGTCTGTAGTTCTGCTGACTGCGGAGTTTGTCACATGAGGAATGAGACTGTCATGGCTGAAGTCTGTGCATCCTCAAAAACAACCTAATCTGCCTAACATTTTGTCCTTTCTGGCCTCTCTTTCTGGGATTACTCACTGAATTGTCCACTACAGGCTTCCTTGTTCTCTTTGATGACCACACAATCTATTGCCCACAGTGTGAGCTGGTGTCCAGAGGCTCAGTAAACTCTCATTTGACCCCCTTCCTTCTCAACCAGGGTTCAATGGAGAGAGTGACAGAGGGAACTCAGTGAAACTGTATTTCATCAGGGAATTTCAAACCTCTGATAGTTAGGTAGCCCTGTACATTTAACATATCACTTCCCTGCTCTCTCTAATATCCATTTGTGGGTTTCAATGGAAAAGATGTTCTACCTGTTTCTGTGATCAGTCTTATTCAGTTTGGCAATTTTCTTCCTCTTTGAAGCCATTGTTTTAAAGCAGAAATTAGGTGTGCCATCCTGCAGACATCACTGCTAATTCTGCACAGCCTAGGAATTTTTTGAGGTGAGCAACAGAGACTTTGCAAAAACAAATCTGTAGTCTCAGAAGTTGGGATTACTTTCTGATACCAGACACAATTAAAGCCCATTACATAACAAACATACTGGGAGAAAATTTGAATCTTTTAGCAAAATTACAGTCCTCCCAATACCACTAAAAGAGATTTTTTTCCCACAAGAAATTCTGTGTTGTATGCTTCAAGAACAGGCTTGGGTAGTCCTGCCAACATAGCATGTCCACCAGTGCAGCTCTTCTTGCAGCTCTTTCCAATGGAGCCAAGGACTTGGCCCTGGGTAAAGCAGGTGGCAGCACTCAGGGTGCAAGCAACACTTTATGATGCCAGCAGTAGTCATGGTGCAAGCAGGAGCTACGATCACATGTGTCCTAGAAGACATGTGCTGGTTCAAAGGACCCAGGAGAGGGTGATGGACAGAGCCCATGCCATGGTTCCTGCCAGCTCTTGGAGACCAGCTCTGCTCCTGCCTGCAAAGCTGAGCCTTACACCCTGCCAGAGAAGAACTAGGCAGACGATGTATGAAATCCCATGGAGATGGGGTCAAAAGTTTAACTTTCTACCCTCACTCCTTACCTAGTCACACAAAACTTCAGTTATTTCAGGAGTGAGAACTGAAGGTAGCTTTAAAGCTGTCTTCTGCCGATTTTGCTGCAGGGGTCCCCTTTGCTGTCAACTTCAGTTAACATTTGTTTAAACAAGAGATGTAGATACCTGATAAGTGGCAGCACCTGGCTTAAAGATGCATTATGGACAGCAGAGAGTAAACAGAACAGCTATAAGATTCCAGTGTGCAGAGGTCAAGACAACATCTGTTTTGCCTCGTGTACATATTCATACATAGTTTTCTGTTCTACAAGTCACTCAAGCATCTAATAACTTCCTGCTCCAGGTGAGGTTTCAGCAAATTGTTTTCCTGCTCCAGTTCAGTCAGGATTTTTCTCGCATTGGCAAAATGGCTAAAATACCTACAGATTCCACATGCCACCCTGGCTTAATTGCAGTGTCACAAGCTTTGGGCTGGGAGCCAGCCACAAACAAGTTCAGCCAGGCAGGGAGGGGATGGATGGGGAGCCAGCAGTTCAAACAGGGGATGCTGAACTGGTGCTGCTATCAAATACCCAGAGCTGAGGGTCGGCTGGCCACCCTTCCCATTTCTGTGTTTTGTAATAGTTAAATAGCCTGGTAGTTTTTAGCCTTAATGCCATGCCTTAGTCTGTGGTTATGGATGCAAGCTGGAAAGCCACCTTTTACTTTCAAAACTACCAAACCAAACAGTACATGTGACATGTAGCAGTGCCTCACCCATCCATTTTCACACATTTAAACTGGGAGGGTTTGGGTAAGGTTATGAGTTAGGCACAGAGACCTTGGATTCAGCCTCCTCTCAGGCCATTTCATTCCAACAAGCATCTAAGTCATTAGTGTTATTTAAACCAAAACCATTTAATATTCTGCAGATAATGACTTTACATTCTGTTTCTAAAAATTAATAATTGAACAAGTGCCTCTAATACCATATTTTAGTATTTGTGTTGCAGTAGCAGCTAAAAACCCACCAAGATCAGGGCTCCCTTGTGCTGAATAAAGATGCAGTGAAAAACAGATTGTAGATAAGAAACATACATTGTAAATAATTAACACCAGAGGAAAAAAAAATTGCAGTAATTTGATCCATCCTTCTGTCACACATTTTTTCTTATTTGTCTTCTATATCTTCTCAAACTCATACTCATCTAGTTCTCTTTTGCAATTGGGCTTTTCCACTTACCCATTTTTTTTCAATGCTAAAAGAAAAGTAGGTGCAGTGGAAAATACTATGAGCAACACACATTTTTGAGCATGTAGCCTTCAGTATACTCTTGAATGATGCTGCAGATACCAACTGGCTTATATGAGACATAACTTTTTGTGTTATCTCTCTTTTGGTTGCAGTATTTCCTTCTGCAGTACTGAAATACTTTAATCTTCCTCCAGTTTGGCAGTTGGTTTATGAAATGTTTATTCATTTTCTTTGCATTTGGGATGGAGCTGAAATTAGCACGTCCGTTTTCTTGTTTAAACAAGAGAAACTTCAGTGTAAATAACATCTCGTCACACAAATGCGTTTTTGTCCTTTCACTGATGTCAGAACAAAATGAAGGATGATATTTGTGAGGAAAACAAAACCAACCCAAATCTCTTTCCTAAAGCCAACAGAGGGAGCACAAACCTCTGCATTTTTGTGAGACTTTTAAAAAATAGGAGGTTGGGTGTACCACAACTTACCTTCCCAGTGAGAGCATGGCAGGTTTAAAAGCTGTGGAAATATTTTAAGTCTTAGAAACTTCTTCCATTGACTGCTACAATTTGCACAGATTTGGGATTTATCTAGCTGTCTTCAGCATGTTCCTGCTGCGCTTTCTTTATTATTCTTGTCATTCAACCTCTTGACTTTCCATAGATTTTTTTCATACACAGACATAAAATATCCCTTCCTCTCTCCCTTCTCGCCACCCTTTGGCCAACCCTACTGCTGTGGTGCTGACCTGGAGCCCAAAAAGCTCTACTCCCTCCTTCTGTGGAGTGACTCACACCACAGCTGGGACTAGGTTTCTCCCACAGCTTGTTGTGCAATGTCTCTTGAAAATTCAGGTAAAAATATAATCTGATAAAAATGAAAAGCTTGAATACCCTGCAAGGAAAATGTGAAGAAGGTCCGTTTCCTCCTCTCTCTGCAACAACATTTATCATCTCACTCTGTTTTTACTGATGAAAAAGCACCATTTATGTTCATAAAAGGACATCTGAGGTGTTTTGGGGTGGTCTCTTAGAGGTGCTGAAGGACAATGGGCCAGGTTCTCCAGTGATGTATGTTTGCATAACTGTAATTCACTGGAGCTTGCAGAAATGAGATGGTAAAATTGTTGTCACTTACATTTGGGCTTGAAATTCCAGAAGACATGCTCCCGTTCCAGCACAGCTGGTTCAGACAGACATAGGTGCGTGGGTGTCTGTGATACCCTGGCTGCAGGACAGACGTGCAGCTGACACTCATTCTCTGTGGTGCAGGAGACCTCCCACCCCTTCTTACCTGGTGTTTGAGTCAGGCAAACATGCACCAGGGAGTTGTGCAATGCATGGCTGGGTGGTTTACCATGAGACATTGCCTCTTTTTCCACAGTTGTGCAAGGTTCAGGCCTCTATCTATTCAGACATTTAAAACAAGTGACCAGATGCTGTAGGCTTACAAAAGCACTACACATAGCCAGCTGTGCCATATAAATCTTAGACTTCTTTTTTTTATCATCAAGCTGTGGTTTGTTTGTGGTGTCTCATTTTTCCATCAGCTAGACATTCCTGTCCGTGCTTCCCGTTTATTTGTTGGGATCACATAAAATCGTAGCTTTATTTATGCGTATGCTCTAATCCAGAACATAAACTGCTGCAGCCGACTCATCATGCATTGTCTGAGGGAAGGCACATCGTAAAGCGCATACGTCACACCAAGAGCTTTCTTATAACTCTGTGCAATCCTTTTAACTGGAGCTCTGCTTTGGCCATCTGTTCTTTAATATTATAATGAATATTTCACACTTATCGCTGCTTTTGTTTGAGGATCTCTCACTTTTTTTTTGAAGGTGACTATTGTTATTATCTCAGTGTTTCAGACAGTGTAACTGAGGCACAGACAAGTTGGGTGACTTGCCAAGGTGATGTGTTTGGCAAGTGTGAGAACGAGACTTGCCCCTTCAGCTTTCTGTTTCCTACTCCTCGTTGCTCTGTGCAGTTGCAAGTGTGGTTGTGGTCAGCCTGCAGTAATAAGTCATATTGTTCAACTGGTTCTTTTACCTTGACCCAAATGTTATCATTTGAGTTAAACAAATATTCTCCAGTTTGGCTACCAGCATGTCACGGTGTCTGGATATGTTACAAAAAGCTTGGCAGATTTCAGCTCCTGAAAATGCTTTCCAAAAATTTTTGTTAAAATTTTCCAAGTAGTTCGAGTCCAGTGCTGACATTTTCCAAGGGCTCAGGTTAAGCACTAAGCACAATTAGGTGATGTCTGAGGGTATTTTTGGGCAATTAATTGCCTACATACCTGGACTGAAGCAGCTGCAGAACTGGGATAATGCTGAAAGGAAATATTTGTGACTTCAAAACAAATGCCTCAGTTGGGCCATTCAGATGGGTGGTTGGTGTTTCCAGAGGCACCAAGGTGGCAGCTTAGCTGGATGATGTTTAGGTGTTTTTGTTTACATGTGACACTCCATGAAAGTAAAGACATCTGTACAAAAGCAACCATCTACATGGCAGTCATGAGCACTGAAATGGAAGAAAAGGGAATTCAATCAATGAATATATAGATTAGGCAAATTGCAAAACATTCCTGTACAATGGTTAGAAAAGGGTTTTCAGAACAGCATCTCTGGCTTTGAAGGCCTCTTCTAAGCTGGTAAAATCAGGCAAGCTTTGGTTATCATCCCCTCAACAGATATAGGGAATAAAAATGGAATATCCTTGGTTATTCCTACCAGGATTGGCTTGCTTTCTCCCTTAGCTTCAAAGCTACACGGCTTTAAATAAAGACCAGATATAATGCATGTGCATCTCAAGGAAACAAAAGACTGAAGTTGTGCCCCCATTCAACACCACTCTTAACCTGAATGTCTTAAGATGATCCAAGCTTAATTAGCTCTAAATGGACTTGTGACAGTCCCCTGCTCTTCTCCCAGCTTGGGTTGCCCATGGCTGTGTGAACCTTGAGGTCAGGTTTGATGGGCCCTTGAGCAGCCTAGTCTCAGGAAAGGTTTCCCTGCTCTGGAAGGGGGTTGGAATGAGATGATCTTCCAACCCAAAGCATTCCATCAGCATTCTATCTATCTATGATTTTGCTAAGTCCTGTTGCCTTTGGATACAGCCAGTGGCCCGCAGATAAAACTGGGAGATAGGGATCAATAGCCCAAGGCTGGGGCCCATCACAAATTCAGTGAGTTAAGAATGGTAGGTGTTGGAAGTGAGCATATCACAGACAGTCACAGCTGAAATTTTTCCACACATTTATGAGCATTTGCAAGGCAGTTTTGTGGAATAAACAAGTAAATAGCAGCATGGTGTGCTATTTCTAGAGAATTTACCAATTGGAGTAGGACCAAAACCTGCAGAGAAGTTGGTTTGTGATAAGATAACCACTTCAAGGCTGGTGAGTCCTCCCCTGCCAGTGTGCTGCCATTCAATTAATAAAGGTGCTCTGCTAGAGATTAACTGTCTTGATCTGTACATCCATCCAGCAAAGAGATGGTCTTGGTAGTGCTCACCTGATGGGTGGCCCAAGATAAATGTGCTCTCTGTGTTATTTTAACAGTCCCTCTTCATGAGTCAGTGCCCTGGCATCTGCTCCCAAACTGTTCCCATCCTGTTCAGAAAACTGACCTGCATATAGATTGGTCTTAATGATCAAATGTTTAAAAATTCATTGCACAAGAACAGCTGAAAGCAGTTGATTGGTTTGAACTTTATTGTATGCACCTCGATTCCCAGATCTGCAGTAAAGGGGAAGGTCAGCTGGTAAACATTTGAGCATTTAAAAATAAAAAGGGATGGATTTCCCGCTACTCAGGCCTTTTATGTTCAACCTCAGTACAGACCTGGATGTACTGAGGTATTTCTCATGTGTATGATTTAAATCCACCTGGACACTGTGGGCCACATCTTCCCTCAGCTGGTGTAAATCAGCATGGTCCCTTTGAAGTTAATGAAGAAAAGCCAACTTTGCACCAGCTGAGGATCTGGCCCAGTATTACTGTAACTTATTATATCAAGAATCCACAGATATTCCTGAGAAATAGCAGAGTATTTAGAAAGACAAAGTTCCTGACCTGATTATTCTAAAAGCACAGTCTTTCAAGACATTAATTGCCCCAAATTCCCTGTGACAAGCAGAGCTGGAAATCTCAGTATGGGGTCAAACTTAAAGTTACACATAAGGGCTCAGAGGGAATAACATACCAAGAGAAATCAAGATGAATGTTAATATGCTCCCCTCTTCTTAATGGTCCTTTTTTATTTTATTTTAGACATCATCTTCAAATATACTTTAATTTTTATTCTGATCAAAATATGGAAAAATCAAAACAGTTTTTATTCAGTGTCATTAAATGGTGGCAGAGTGCAAAAAAGTAACAAGTACTATCTACTTTTTATCAAAGTACTTGCCATGTTTGAGAACTCGAGTAAGAGCAAACGTGCCATAAATCAGATTTTTAGGTAGATTGCATATGAAAATTTTGTGTGGATACACAATCAAAGAGCCAATCCCAGGAACATTAGGAGGGCAGCAACAGTGATGGAAAGAGAATTTGCCTTTTGGGAACCCGTTTGTTTTTCCTTGATTTGCCTTCACTGTAGGTGGGAGATACCCAGCATTACCTGACCAGAGGAGGTGGCTGTGTGATAGCAAATTGCTCAGTGCTGCTGTGAATCAGTAAATAAATACAATGTGTTGTCTGAAGACATCTGCAGTTTGTCAGGATAATTGGTCCAGGAGCATTAGGTGATGCCCATTACTCCGTCTTTGATCCCGCTGCCCTGGTGTGCATTTTTCTCTCAAGTCATGGGAACAAGCCTTAATCACAGGCACACCTTAGGGCACCACAGTCAGGGCACCACGTCCATGGGGACAGAGGGATCTGCCCCAAAAGGGCAATTCCCACCGTGCTCTCCTGCTTTGGCTGTGGGCAACATGCACCAGGTGTAACAGCATCTCCTGATGCATGTGCAGGGGAATGTATGGCATCAGTCCTTGGAGACCTCCTCAGTGCCATTTCAGACCTCCCCAGTCCCATTTCAGACCTCTCCAGTCCCACTTCAGACCTCCCCAGTCCCATTTCAGACTTCCTCAGTCCCATTTCAGCTCTTCCAGCAGGATTTCGCCAACAGCAGGCACAGGACTTTCACTAACACCACTCCCAAGCAATGCTCAGGACAAAATTTCTTAACTTTTTGTCTGCAAAGTCCAGGTCAGTTCTTACCAGCTTGAGCTCTAGTATTTATTATTCCTGTCTTCCAACAAATACGTAAAATTCACTTTAGTTTAAATCATTCAAGCATGGCAACTCTAATAATGATGTTTTAATAGTGTCTACAGTGCTAAAGTTTGTTGAAATCTGATATCTGAGGCTAGCTAATATAAGCTGTATCATCCCCTTTTTAATAAAACTGTTACTCTAATAGGGAACTCAGTTGTACTTTACTGATAAAGACTAATGATTTGAAGCATGACTTTTTCCTCCTGTATTTTTGATTTTCGTTTCAACCAAGATTACTCTGTTGTTTCAGCACACAAGCAGTAATGTTCTGCCATCTAAGTACATTTTGTTCACCTCAGAGAATTTAGGTAACTAATTATCCAGAACTACTGAGGCGGTTACTGTTTGCTTCCTGTTCTATTGCATAGCAATATAAGTTTTCTGTAATGGAACAAAAATAATCCAAATTCTTTGCTCTGTATACCAAGAGCTCCCTTTTAAAATGCCTAGTTCTGTTGCCTGCAAATTTTTTTGTAATGAGGACTCTGGATCAGCTTAACAAGGTTAACATTGTTTTGGGGGTTGCAGATGTGGACTTTACATAGTTTTTAATGAAATCAAGCCCAAAAGAGGCTCAATAAACAAATGACAATGTTTGGAAAAGAGAGGAACTCATTTCCTTTGATAGGGTGCAGGGAATTTAACCAATCTGTGTTTATAATTACTGTCTGGTTTAGTTAGTGCGAAAGAATCTACTTGTTACCAATTTATAAATAAACAAACTAGACCTGCTTTTTCCCATTCTGCAACAGTCTTCTTAGAGTTTATTTTCTTTTTATTTGACTACAGAGCACTTACTGTACGTTTAATACTCAAATTGTTTAGGGTTTTTTTTTTTTTGGTCTCCTTTAACTACGTACCACTACTTCTGTAATTCTGGACAGTTTGGCAAAATTTGCACCTTGTCATTATAATTTCTATGAAATACTTTTACTCTATCAAAACTATCATTGTTGGTTAAAAATAGTCAGAGGGTGGAGGGGTGGGAGGGGAGAAATCTGTTGTCCACATTTTGATCCTTGGTAATTTACCAAAGATATCGTTTTTCTTGGCAGTCTTCTGTATGGGCTAAGTTGCTACTGCTTAGTTAATTGTAAACCAAAATCAAATTAACAGTCTTTGAAGGTTTTGGCTGCTACAAATGTGGAATTCAAAGCAAATTAAAAATCCAACATTTGGACTGCCTAAAATGACACAATTTGCTGTTGTGGAAATTAGATTCTAAATTTTCAGTTACACAGAGTTGCAGACACTTTAATCGATCTAATTTTTGTGTGGCTCTTTGAATCCGTATTCATGACTCATTATTCCTTTTTCTTTTTAATTCTTTCCATGATATATGCAGATTTCATTTTAAAATCTTTCTATTTATTTGGAAATGAAGGTTCAGTTCAACTTTGCCTCAGCCATAATTAGCCTTAAGATTTTTTTTTCGTTTATATGGAAGTAAGTAATTAAAATTGTAATTTCTTGCTCTCTAGCAACAGTCACAGAGGTACAGCATTATTTAGCAAGTGACTGGCTTTGTTCCTCTGCATAAGTCTCTGTTTTTATGATTTTGTGAATTCTTTGTAGCCACCACCAGGTTTTTGTAACTGGGATGTGAGTTTACCTTTGTTTTGGAAATTGCATAAATCTATCAGGAAATTTTGAAAAATCAATAAACTAATTTTATCGTTGGAGATATGTAAAGCAGTAAGCACTTTCCAGATGTGGCTGGGGATAGAAGCAAAGAAAACTGCTCTGTTCTAGGAGAGGAAAAACTGTTGACATTTCTTTGAAGTATAATCTCTTTTGTTTATTTGGGTTTTAATAGCTTCCAGCAGTTAGCTGCATATTTTTAAACTGATGTTGCTTGCATACTTATTTTCTAAGGTTTGTGAGTGGCATTCATTGACTGCCATATGTTTAAAGGCTAACCTGGATGTTGATGAATGAATGAGATTGATGAGGAGAAGGGAGTTTTAACTAAAGATGGACTCAAGCTAAAATTCTTGATCCACACATTACCTGAACTCTGAAGGTATTTGAAATTCAAACAGCCAAGGCTGGATTTCACAAAGGTTTATTTCATTTCTGACTTCCTTGCTGCTTATTCAGGATTCTGGCTGCTTAGCAAGAATTAAAATACCTAGGTAGGAAGTCTAACACTTTCAGTCCAATGTTGTAAATCACCATTTTTCTCCAAGCAGAAATTCTCCCTGACAAAAAATTACCTGGAAAGTAGCCAGTTGTATAGTGCCATGGGACTTTCATGTCACTGTACTTTCCTAGAGGTGTCTTATCAAACACATGTCCTTGGCCTTCCCTCCACCCTGGACTAGGCAGCATTTCCAATTGGAATCTGGATGCTGCTCATTGATTCATTCATGACTTTAACTAGGATCTTAAAATAATGTTCTCACTTCCCTGTGCCCAAATTACTAGACTATTATAGAAGAAGTACTTTGTTGATAGATCATTGGAGGGTAGGATTTGTGAATAAAACCTTTCTCTGACATCTTGTGCTGTGGTGGAGCATGAGGTTTTTTTGGCCAATACACAAAATATTTTAGATATTTAACCCCACAGGTTTTGGTGTGAAATAGGTGCCTATGTATTTTCTGGGTGGATGGATCTTGCACTCCAGCACCCACCTGGGTGAATGGGAAGATTCCTACCCTGAATGAGGCCCATTGTCTCCACCTCCTTTAGCCCATCTGTAAAATGGGAGTAGAAATACTTATCTAAATCCATAATGAGATTTCAAACTATTGGTCTGGAAAGTGCTACAGAAGTGTGAAACCCTAATGAAGAGGAGAGCAATTATTCCAAATGTATCAATTTGCAGTGTAAGAGTTTTTAAAGAAGTCATTATGATTTCTTAGTATAAATGTACCTATTCAGAAGAATGGCTTTACAAATCATTTATTACTGTAATAACAGCTATTTTGAGCTGAGATATCAGGGTGCAATCCAAAGCCCATTAAAGTCAGTGGAAAGATTCCTACAGATGCTAGTGCATTTTATGTCTGTCTTTAAGCACATGCTTAATATTAAAGTCAAGGAGACTTAAGTGTCTACCAGAAGTTAAGTATTGAAACAGGCCCTAGTCCTTTGTCTCATCCTGGGCAAAAATGCTTCTTGAATGAGGTTTTTTAAGGAAAAGTAAATCAACCATCCTAAAATTTTCACTTCTTCAGCATGAAGCTCTGGTGCACAAGGTAAACACTCTCCCTGCTGGGAGTACAAGTGTGGAGCTGGCATTGTACCTTGTAACTTATTGGTCCAGCAAATATGTGCAGCATATTAAATATTAAATGGGTTATTAAAAAATATTCATGTGACGAGCAAATTTAACACACAAATCATTAGAGCTGGTCTAAGTGGCTGAAAAGGGGTTGACATTGAAAAATGAAAACTATTTTGGAAAGTAAGTGGAAACTTAAAAAAACCTCAAAACACAACTATATATGAGCTCGTGACATTTCCTAATGATTTATGTAACATACTGTATGAGAATACAATTTAATTTGACTTCAGATGCACTGTTGGCTGTTGCCAAACTCCAGCACACAGTAAGCATTTCAGATTTGAGAGCAGCTTATATTTTTTCCCTATAAAAATAAATAAGATTGAAACAAACTTCTCATTCAACCCAATTTTTTTATTATTTAGAAGGATATGACTGGCTATGAAATGTTTTGTATGGAAAGAGTCTCTTTATATGATTTCAGTGCCACATTTTAAGAAAGTTTGTAATTGTCCTGTGTACTTTAAAAGTAAAAACACTAATTATGTCTGGTTTGATACATTTTACTGGTCTTGGAGTTCTTCAAATTAATGGTCAGGAAGCTTTGCAAATTAACTTTCATTTGGTTTCTGGGTTGAAATTCATCACTAAACAATGCTCCTTACATATTAGTAATAAAATTATTCCAAATGATGCTACTTGAACAGTTGCTCTAGCTACATATTAAGATTTGCTCTGTTTTTCATGTGTTTTCCATCAAGGAAGTCTGTGGTTACCTTCCTGATTCTGCTGGACTGGAAAAACATAGCTAATATGGTGTGATCTGGAGAAAGCTTTGATGCAGGGGCTTTACAAATAAACCTCCAGATGCCATATGGTTTACATTCATCTCTCAATTTATTTCCTATAAATGTCTATTGAATATTCCATTGAACCAACACATGTGAAACTAGAGCTGGAAAAGAGAGTGAGGTATAGAATGCTTTGTGGCAGCATGTGATTATCATATTTCTTTTCCAATATTGCTACCAGCCTTAAACGCACGGTAAATTAGTCAAATGCCAAAGTTCTCAGAGTTAGGGTGGAAAATAAAGAAACAATATTTTAAACCTTACAAAAACAAACACTCCTCTCTCGCATGTTGTAATGTATCTCTCACACTAGAGCCGGTTCTCCTCCGCAGTAAAGCTGACTTGTGTGTTTGGTTTCTGTCACTAGAAAATTAAAAGTCCATGGGAACTCTATGGGAAAGAAAACGCTGTTAAAACTTTGCAGAGGGAAAACAAATTAAGGATAAGAAGGCTAGATGTATATTTGGGCTTGATTAACTAATACTGCGTATCCGAGCTCTCCACCCTTCTTAGTTTCTCGTCTTTTGGAAGTCCAGCAGCATAACTTATACACATCAGAGTAGCACATCTCAGTCAATGGGCCTTTCTTAGGGCTGCATTTACTCAAAAAAAACCTCCACTTCTCCAAAAGTTCCTCATGGTAGAGGTTCCACCCCCAAAAGGAACTCTCCATGTACCATTTGGAGGTTCTCTCATCTCTGTGAGCCTCAAGTCCCCCAGCCCCTGCTCCAGGCACTTGGCTATTGGAAGTTATGTCTGAAAATTAGGAGAAGGACCCCATCTGAGTACAGATGAGGAAAAAAGCTTCTGTTGAGATGGACTAATTTGTTTTACAGAGCTAAACTTTTCCATAACCCAGCTTTAACGAACTTACCAGCTCGGACTTTTAGTTTATGTTGATCAAAGGAACATATTTCTGTGCAGCTTATAGAGGAGCTTCCCTCTCCCTCCAAGACGAGTTGGTTTGCATTTATCCATGCTTCTGTCTGAGACAGAATGCAAATTTCTCACCTACCCAGACTGTCTACATAAGGCTGAAAACCCACTTAAGACCTGCTTATGCTTTACCAAGCTTATTAGCTCAAATACCATAGGCAGGAAATCTTTCCCCTTAACTCATTTCAACTAAGAATTTATCTGGAGGAGTCAGTACTGCATCTAGTCTGTGCTGGTTCTCTATCTGTAATTTTATTTCAGCCAAGAAACCTTGAATAAGTGAATCTTCAGATCACTGACCAACATATTAGAAAATTACTGTTATTCATCTGTCTTTATGATACCAGATTGAAAAGCTCCAGTCAGCAGCAGAAAGTCCTATTCATTGCAGCTGAAAAACAGGCTTCGTTCTAATGTGAGTTCCATAAATAGCAAAAACAGTTAGGAAAGCAACCAAATCCACAGATGAAAAATAAGGTAACTAAATTTTTTACTCCATGCATCATCCTCTTATGTTCCACTGAGACTAGGGCTGGGAAATCCTATATTTAACATACTAAACTTTGATGTCTTCTACAGGGATACTACTCAGGTATGTTTGATTGAAGAGATGAATGGAAAAAAAATCTCTTTGTTTATCCTCAGCCATAAAAGATGTTAGAGACACTTTTCATGTATTTTCCATATTATTATTTTTATTATTATTATTGTTATTGCAAGGCAGAAACTGCCAGACAGTGCTGGGCAGAAATCTTTAGAATTTCCTTTGTGAAATAAGATATTGGATTATTACAATTAAAAAGGCCAGAAAATTAGACTCCTACATAGTCACAATGGCCATGCCCAGGTTCTGACAAGAGTATTGAATTGCTAAGAAATTTGTCAAAACAACTTGCATGTAAGAGAAAAACAAACTGCTGGCAAGCAAATTATATTATATACCAGTGTGGAAATATCAGTCCCTTCCTATTCAACTCCAAGAGCAATAAAAAAGGACTTTTTACTGTTCCCATGTACAGTAAATGCAATAATTTTCATTTTTGTGAAGTGTTATCATTTCAACTAAATTTCCTCAGTGACTCACCAGTTTCTTTTCTTGGCAGTTTGTCACGACACTGTCCTCTTGGACAAAAAAAATAAAAATAAAACTTTCAGTATAGGACAGGATGGAGATCTTTCAATGTAGTAAGTAAGAAACAACAATTTTGACTTATCTTTACCTGTCCCGTAAGTTTTTGGAGGAATGAAGTAGGGCTGTGAAGTGGTGAGCCCTCTTCATCCCCCCTGCCAGCTTCCCTGTTCCCTCCCCTCAAGATCCCATCTTGGACAACCTTTCTTTTTATTTTTTCTTTTAGTTGTTAAAGTACTGAATAGCTCCCAAATACACCAGCAGCATGATGTGCTATATTTTCTAAATACTCTCTTACTAAGTACCAAGGGACTCCTGGAAAAAGCACACCAAAATCCAAGGATGCAAATCCAAGTCTTGTCTTCCTTTGGCTTCCTATCTCACAGTCTCATGATCCCACAGGGCCTCTTGACTGACACATTTAATTCACCTCCAAAATGTTGCCTGTTCCCTACCTTTCCAGCTCCAGATGTCTGGGTAGCAAACCTGTTTAAAAATACCGCTCCTGTTTGTCCTCACCCCTCTTTTCTTCCTAAAGCAAATTCCTGCTGCAGTTCCCATGCACTGAGCAGTTGGGAATGAGAAACCATCCCAAAAGTTTGGATGGAGCCATAGAGTTTGTGCTGGTGTCCCCAGGTGGGTGAGGAGGGTGGCAAGTGACAATGCCATGGCTTTTCTTGCTTCACCCCAATGGAGGTGCCCTGCACTGACAAGGGGGGTGTGCCCAGTTCTGGTGTGTCTCATGAAATCCCCTTCAGGCCTGAAGGCATAACCAAGCAAAGTGGGTTAGAACATTATGAATGAAGTTTACAATTTCCAAAAAAGCCCATATTTGTGCCCAAAGCAGTGCAGTTCAGGGCAGGATGTGACCAGGAGACAGCACTGAAGTAACGTGATAGAAAGGCTGTGCATGGGGAACAACAACCACACAGATGATGCTGCTAAAAACAAGGCTTTCTCATCAAACTAAGCTTAAACAAGTCTGACTTGTGCAACGCCCCGAGGTCATGCTGGCCTTCAGTGTGGGTGATCTTTACCTCTCCCAGGATCAACACTGCTGCTCTTCTTGGCCAGGAGTCTCTCCCCATCACTGTGAAGTTTCCAGGGCAGAAGTGCTCTGGCATTTCCTGAGCTGTTGCTCAGTTTCAGCAGTGCTGCAGCTGTTGTTGTACCTCTTGTTTTGTACCTCCTAGGGCTCAGTCATGTGTCTGCTGCTTAGAAATAATTACAGGGGTTATAAACGCTTTCTTACATTCTTCCACAATGCTCAGCCAAATCCTCATATTCAGCTGGTATAATAAAGCAATTCTAGGTATTTTCTTGTGCATGTTCAAGGTTTTCAGACGCATTCTTCTACGATGGCTCTGCTGCTGTCTTTGTCCTAGATGGAGTCTGCCAAAGATCTCTTCCCAGAATGATCTTATTCACCAGAAGCAGCATGGAACAAACTCTCCAGCCTGCTAGGAACTGGGCACTCACATGGAGAGTTTCCTTAGTCAGTGTCAAGGAAAAGCACCCCATGGTCATTCCCTGCAGTACCCGTTAGACACGCAGCTACGGGAAGAGCCTCTTTGGTTGCTTCAGCCCTTCAGGAATGGGAAGGGTGAGCACAGAGATGTCTCCTGCCTCTCAGAGCCATGGAGAAAGGTGGCACTGTGCCCAAGACAGAGATCTGGGGAGAGAAAGGAGCAGTCTCTCTCTTGACACTAGGCAGATGGGGTGGAAGAAAGGGAAATTTTTTTTGCTAACTTGCAAAACAGGGAATTCAGCCAGGATTTGCACTCTTACCTGCCTCTTCCATCACTTAGCCCGACACTTTACTCTCTAAGATCCCAGCTAGCTGTTGCTTAAGAGTAGAAGCACTGAAATTCAGACTGCATTAAGCCTCTCAATATTTAGCATATCCTGAAGTTGTCAGATTTCAGTTTGTCAGTCCAGGGTCCACCTTCTGCAGATACTGGATTCAATGAGTCACATTTTTTCTGCTCATCTGGCCTGTGGAGCCAGCTATGAAATCTCAGACAATGGCAGATGGAAACAGGTAAAAGGAAGGGATGTGATGGTCACAGCCATGTCCACCAAAACTCTAGCTTTCAGCTTTAATTCATTACACAGCTGACAGGATATCTCCTTCTGGTCTTCTGGGATTACAGAGGGCTTTTTTACTTTTGTGAAGCTCAAGCTGGAGTTAATTGACTATCACAACCTGTTTTTCTGTCTACTCTGCTGTTCAAATCTTCCTTGCCTTCTATGGTTCCAAGATTTAGCAAATAACTAGTCCATGAAAAATTGGTCACTGCGGGAGAAAGGAGGAAGCCTGTACACTTTGAAGCAATATTTATGCTGAAAGGTGGGACGTGCTCTGAGAGTACTGTGAATTCATCTGTACAGGATGATTCATGCTCAGGACATGGTTCTAGCCACTAACTAATAGGGAAAATACCAGAACTTTAACTATATCTAGTACCAATTTTGGGGGAGGAAGGTATGGAGTGGAAGGAATTAAGGTTTGTCTTTTTTTCCCATCTTGAAAGGAAGGGCCTGAATGTTTCCCTTCAAGGCTGTGGTCCCTGAGTAGAGCTCACCTTGTAGTCCAAATTGAATTGTCTGTCTTCCTGAAAATGGTGGGATTTAGATGACAGTTCCTATCAACTGCCTAATTTTTGTCATCTCTTGAGCTCCATCCTGATGGATTTAAGAACCACAAACATAGCCTCAGTGTAGATTCTGCTCTGTGGCAAAGCACCTATGTCTGTGCAACAGTAGGCACCTAAATACCCTTTTTAGGGAGATTTGGGTCAGTGCCAGGAGATTGTGCTAAGAAAGCTGACAACACAAAACTCTTCACAGGTACAACACAGCCTCCTCTTCCTCCTGCAGGCATTTCCAATGACCAGAACAGGCAAGAGGCAGAACCAAAGTTTCACTTGGTGCTCACATCGGGTCAAACTGAACCACTGTGATGGACTCACTCGTGGGGGATTTGTAAAAGCACTAAGTTTTTTGTATTTGCATTTTCATTTCAGTGCTAATCGAAGGGAAGGGATAATACTTGGTCAGCAGAAACAGGAATTGTCTCCCTGAACACACAGCCAGACAGATCTGATGAGGAGGACACAATATATTTATACAGACCTTTTTCAAAGTGGAACCACACTTTAAATATTGATTTTCACTGGCATGCAAAATGCTGATATCTACAGTCAATTATGTCACTGCTTTATTATTTTATTTTTTAAATAGATTTTCTACATGACAGGGTAGATCCTTAGTTCTCAGCCAAAAGAACCATCTCAGTAACATGCAATGAACTGTGGGTTTGACTGAAATCCAGCTGGAGCATAAATTTCAAATCCAATTAATTGTAAGCAATATCTTTAAGGCGTTTGAAGAACTGTATCTTGCTTAAAATTTTCTAGTCTGTAATACATATATGTTATATACAATAGTCCATATTTATATATACACACGGGAGACATAGAAATATGTATATATACACCAGTTACAGTACTATATACAAAATTTTTGAACTTGAATGAAAACTTTTGTGAGTTTTAGGAAAGTGTATTAGACTGTGCCTGCTCACGTGATAAACACATGATATGTCAGTTATATAGTTCAAGTGTTCTGTACTCCCAGTATTCATCTAATATTTTATAATAACTAGCATAAAACATCCTGTTATAGGGTTGGATTCAAATGTTCAAACTGGGATAAGTCAGGGCTACCCATGCCCATTCACTTTGAGCTGCTGGTGGTTGCCTCATGCAGTTTTGAACTCTACAGTATCAAAGACAAGACCCGCGGTGACAAAAAATTAACAGTTTTTTCTTTTGAAAAACTAGACCCCCACCCCTGTTGGCCCATGAGGCAAACGCTGCACATGAATATTAGTCCAGAAATTCTTGCCTCTCTTGCAGTCAGGCACAGAGACTCCATTGCCATGGGACTGGGTGAGGAACCAAAGTCTCCCAGCCACAAAAATGCTTCTAAACCCTCAGATTTAGGGTAGCGTTGTGGCCACCACTGAGGCTGGCAATGGCAGTATTGCCTTGCTGTGCCTTTAATTTCCTCCCCATCAGTCTGGATTTCCAGTGCAATTTAGTTGCCTTTGTACTGAGATAAGCAATTTGTTTTATCTTTGCAAGAATGGTTGTCTTGGACTTCCCTAGTAGTCATCCCAAGGGTGATGACACATTCATATGACATCTGAAACAATGTATGCAAGATTACCTGACCACAATTTATCGGGGAAGTGGATGAAAAATGCTTTCATTTAACTGATTAACATTTAATTAACATTGTTAATTAACATTGATTTTAACTTTTTCAGCTGAAGTGTAACACTTAACACTGACCTTAACTTTTAAAATCAAGACTAGGTGCTAAGAAAGCTTGGAAAAAACCATGATTGATATTATGCATTATAATCTAGCTGTATGAGATCTGTGTTGAAGTTATGGAGTAATGTGCATTGTACCATATAAAAGTCTAATGATAGTTAATGTTAGTTAATTAAGATGAACACTGAACGGTATTACCCTGTCTCATATGGGTATTAACATCATATTAGAGTCTAACAAAATATTATTTTAGTTAAAACCACATATACTGACTCAGTCTAGATTCTCTCTGAATTCTGAATCTGATTAAACTGCCTCCTTCAAAACCATATGATGTTTCTAGATCTCAACACAGCAAACAGGAAAACAGGAATATAGTCTAATACAAAAAATGGGTCTTCTTAATGGAGTAAAAATAAAGAGAAAACTTTATACTTATGGTCAGGAATTCTGGGACCATGGAGCAGAGATCTCTATTGCAGAAAATGCATTAGATAATTCTGCTCGTTAGCTTAGCATGCTCCATTTTCAACTGATAAGGTTTTTCTTCTGCCTTTTCACATCCTCCCACCCTGAACTCCTCCTAATGACCCATTATTCCAGAATGACATTTCTACCAAGGCATAGAAAAGACACGACCAGCACTGCTCCAGATCCCAGCACAGCCCGTGCACCTTCCCTGATCACAGAGCAATCAGCCAGCTCCTACCCTGCCCCACAACCACAACAGGGATGAACTGAACACTTAGCTTCTTGTAATCTCAGGTTTATTTAGCTACAAGAAGTTACAGCCCCCTGGAGTGGGCTGAAACCATTGATGGGTACATTATATACTACTGAGGCAGATCAAAAAGGGCCTCTGATCTCTGTCCATTCCTGTGTTGGAGACATCCCTGTACACACAGACAAGGTATGTGAGGGATTTCTCCTTTCCTTGCACTCATGACTGTAGTGCAGGGCATCAATTAGAGGTTCAGAGTCTCAGGCAAAAAGCAGTACCTAAAGAGAAGAAATACGCAGAAATGCAAGAGTGCATATATCCTTTAAGCACATGAATATACATGTGATATTAAATGTGAGAAGGATTTAAAGAGACCGTATTGTACCTTTAATTAGCAGGTGGTGCTTCTTAGCATTGTAAAAGAGATGAGCCCTGTTAAGTGATCTGGAGACGAGCATAATGACTTTAGTGCTCAGGTTATGAAGGGCATTTCTATAAAGAGAGGAGTAGTATTAAACAGCCAAACTCTCCATACAGTCATATTTATTCTCCATAGTCTTATCAGCAGAGCCAGGTGGTCACAGGTTGGCTGGTGCAGCTGTGGAAGTAAAGCAAGGACCAAATTTCCCAAAGCAAATTTGTATTGCAAGAGCCTGTGGAAAGAGAGGTGTAAGAGGAGGCAGGTGTGAGTGTGACAGCAAAATTCTGGCTGGACCAAAAGGCAAAAGTAAAGAGCAGCTTCATCAGGTCAGATTGTTTTTGGAAAGGGATGACAGGCAAAACTTACTTCTTTCTGTTTTCTGTCTGAGCCAGTCTCTATGTCTGATGATTTTTCTTCAGTGTCCTTCACTTTTGTGGCCATTTCTAGCTTCTTTTTGACTCCAGACAGTTTAAGGTATGTTGCTGAAATATGTTTGGCCAAAAATGAAATTGCCATTACAGTTCCAAGCATATTCTTAACTCCAAGATGAACAGGTTCTTTCTCCTGCATACTAGGTGGCAGAGAAAACTTTATTTACCCTTTTATAAAATGAATCCTAAAATATTTCTGCCACACAATGCCATCTACATTTCTCTCACCCTGACCATGTGGTGAAGACCAAAAGAAGCCTTCTAAGGCTTCTTTATGGATGTAATACAGAATTTCAGAAACAGAAGTTGCATCAATTTTGAACATCGGTGTCAGAGAAACTTCACAATGAGAAAAGGCAACTGATTCTTGAATGCACAAACATTACAGCAATGTCCATATGAGGTCCTGTCAGCTCTTGCCTTCTTAGACTGTCCTTTGGTGTGGTTTTTGAAAGGCACTGCACAGGACCCAGGTGCTATGTACGGAAGATAATATTCTGAGGGTAGCATCTGACCCCTCTGTGATCTCCAAAGGCAATTGTGTTGGTAACTTTGCATTTGCCTGTGAGGCTCTCTCATAATTAGGGTATTCATGAGCTATGGGGGTTGCTTTCTACTTGTGAATGCTTTTTTTTTCCTTTGACTTATCTTTGATTCCTAGGAATTTATGCACTTTTATTCACTTCAGGATCCAGTAATGTACAAATCTGTTTTTAAGATCTGCTATATATGCATTTGCCCCATGGGATGCCTCCCTGGGCCCGTATTTGTTTTTTGTGTGTAAATAGACAGAGTGGCCTCACTGCTGCTCACACATCAGAAAGGATCACACTGAGGTGACTGATTATGAATCAAAATTAAAAACACCAATTGGCATTAAAGGTCACATCTTTATTAGAATTATTCCTCCAAATACAATTAGCTGCATACCAATCTGTGGGGAGAAAGTTTCTGTGAGTCTGATCCAATCCTGACCCAACTCACACCAACAGTGTGCCATTATCTTGAATAGAGTTTCTTCAGCTGGTGGTAGAAATACAACTCCTCTTCCACAGCCTCACTTCTCCCAAGGGCAGCACAAACAAAGGAAAGAAGATATTAAGACTCCTGGTCTTAAGGAAACTAGGTTTGTTTTCCTTTTCTTTCTTTTCTCCCTCTAGTGATTTCATTCCTTGCCCCACTGGGGGAAGTTCCTCAGTCGACTTGCTGTGGATGGGCTGCATTGCCATGGCAGTCACTCAATAAAGTGACAGGGTGATGCACTGAAGAGAGCAGGGAGAAAAAAAAACCAAATCAGTGGGATTAGTCTGATGAGTTCAAGAGGTTATTTGTGCCAACAAGTTAACAGCAAGGCTTAATCCCCAGGGGCTGCACGCAAACCATGGTAAATGAAATCTAAGATGCAAATATGCATAAGAATTTGAAAAACAACTCAGCTTCAACTTTAAAAAGTGGGGGGAAAGATCAAGTAGAAAAAGAATAAATGTAGGTGATTCACTGGGGCTGTGAAGTGGAAAGCACTGGTGAGCCCTTCAGCCAGTGAAGTGTGAGAGTGCAGCACCAAGCTCTGCTCCACCTGCTCCAAAGTGACCAGCACTGGTTGCTCCCAGAGACAGTCTGAGGTTGCACAGACCCTTGTGCAGATTATTTATGTTGCAGAAACAGGTTTGTTGAAGTTTATGTACATAATAATCTTTATTAGACCAACAGATGAGGTTATCTCGGTTCTTCTTCAGGGCTGCAACGGAAGCAGCAAACCTGCATGTGTCCAAAAGCAGGTCAATGTTTTTAAAATATACCAATTGATCTAATAAAAGACATTACTTCTCCCAGCAAACCCTTCCTTGAGAACATTTATGGTAGCTCTTATATTCCTGTAACTGAGGGCTTTAAACCCTTTTAAAAACATTACACTAGATAGCATCACATCTTCTTTATTTGGAAGTTAATTATTATTTTTTATCATCTTTAAAATGTGAGGAAACACAATTGAATGGACTCTTAACCAAGATAAAATAGGATGTCTGGAGGAAAAATCAGTCCTGGACCTTCTCCTTAGCCACAGCCCTATCATATGAAGGGGTAAGCCAAATGTGTCTCCAGAAGGGAGTTTTTCTTTATGCCTCAGGAGTTAACAGCAGAATGAATGTATCCAGGGCCATATGATGAATTTGAAACTTTGTCCTCAGACTGGTGAAGATGAAGTAGCACAAAAACTGCCTGTACAGAATGGAGTGAAAGTTTAAGGTGTTCCTGATGTATAATTGCACTTCATTCTTAGATGAGAATTATGATGTTAATTTTAGAGGTTTAAAAAAAGCAGGAAACTTTAATTATCATACTTAATGGACACATATTGTTCAGTGATCTGCAGCTTTTCTAGATGCTCTGTCATTTCTGACATCTGAAGACAAAATACACTGTCTCTCTCCCAGAGAGACACAGATACACAGGTAAACACAAAATGAGATACAGGTACCAGGCTGCAATCTCTTTGCATCTATTTATTGATGGAAGAAACAAAGGGAGGGAAAAGATTGGGTTTTTTCAGGATAGTTTGGAATGACTTTTCAAGTTGGTTCTCGAAAAAAATATCTGCTAGCCTATCATTTGTTAACTGAGTCTGAGCAAGCAGCTTGGCTCTCAAACAGTTACTCCTTATTGTCTGCCTGAATTCATCTTTCTAACCACAGGGCTCTTAAGTAATGCAATTCCCAGAGCTAAATGCACATACTGAGTGTCTGCAGATCCTCATAATGAGTGTTGCTACCATGTGCAATACCATGTAAACACCTTTCTTCCTCCAGTTTCTAGAAAAATAAAAAAGAAGGAGATAAAGTTCCTATTGGTACATTTTAAATGCAAGGAATGTGTCAAAAGTCTCCCGAGAAGTCAGGTTTCCTTTATGCCACAGCAATGAAGAAGCAAAATGTGTTTTCTTTCTTTCACTTTGTCAGAATGCTGCGCTAAAGTCTGGGGGTCAGGACTGGTGTCAAATAAACAACTTTACTGTTTTGAATTTTTTAAAGGTTGAAGCTCCAGATAAAACAACTGCCGTTTGCACACAATATGCCCTGTGATCACATGACATGATTGATGATAAGTCAAAACAAATTTTGTTTATTCAGCTTTAAAGTGAATGTGGTGTTCAGATTTTTCTGCGGTTTTGAGTGTTGTTAGACAAACAAGGTGCACATATGGGATGGAGTAAAGGTAGAGCCCCGTTCCACCAACAACGCGTTTCCTTTCGGCACTGCCGCGTCATCCACAGATGGATGGAGGCACCTGGCCCTGCAGGGTGACCACAGTGCTCCCGAAGCCTTGGCTGTGCTTTTGGCTGCCCTGCTCTCCCAGGAAGGCTGTGCACTGGGGCAGAAGCTCTTCCAGGCTTGGGGGACCCAGTAGGTGCAGCAAACATCAGGGAAAAGGCAAAATGTTGCTTCTCTTACTGTGGTGCTCTGGCAGGCGTGGTGGTGTTGGAGCACCTGCTGCGGTGAGTCACCGTGTCAAACGTCCCTTCAACCTCATCCCACATCCCTGCACCCCACATCCCTGCACCTCCATGGCCACTCCTCGCTCCAGGAGCTGTGATGTCATGTTTCCCACAGACCATCCCTCCTCTCCTCCCAGCCTGGACGCTGCCCAGGCACCTTTTTTGAGCTCTCCTTTAAGCTGAAGTTCCTTTTCTCTTCCAGGAGCTCTTTTCCCGCAGGGCTGTGTTTTGCCACCCTTCCTCACGCTGAGCAGTCTCTTCCTCAGGGCAGGGAATGAAATCATGGGCTTGTGGGAGTGAGTTAATTCAGCTCTTTGTTGCCTCCCCTGGGGTGGGTGCCTGACCCCGTGGTCGCCAGTGGGACACCCCCATGTGATGAGATAGACAACAAGGCTGTGCCTCTCTTTGGGGTATCTCCTTGTTGGGATTTGTATTTGGGTCCTCATTTGTGTGCAAGAAGAGCAGGGAGGAGGCCACAGTACCTTGGATGGGAGGATTTTATTATAGTTTTACTGCTGGGCTGAAATAGCAGGTTGAAAGGATGAAGCGAAAAAACCTTGAAGTGCACAGTTATTTCTCTGGTGTCTAAGAAGGCTGTGATATTTGTTTTCTTTTAAAAAATCAAACTTTCTTATGATTATGCTTGAAAATAGGTGTAAGCTAAACTTATATTTTTCAAAGAGGAAATCCAAGGGGTTTTTTTTCCTACAGCAGTAGAGTTCAGCTGAAAGCAACAATTGTTTTCAATTTTTCTTACAGGAAATATCATACCAATTCATTGGGAAAATACAAATGAGGTCATTTTTTCAAGAGACTGAAAGATTCCCTGGAGAAATATCAGTAATTTCCTAACACCACTATCGTTTATCCTTGGCCTTTCTTAAACATATTTTTCAAGAATTCATAGCATAGCCCCTTCCACTGAAACTCCTTATGCTAAAATAAGATATTTGTTACAAATATCACTGCATATACTTAGATTTTATTTTGAAGTTCTACATACAAAACTTATATATTGGGGTACCAAAAATAGCAAGCGACTGAATTTTTAATATTTTTAAATTAAATGTTTATTTGCAAAAAGAGTTAATGCTACTTAGATGGGAGAAAAAAAAGTTGATGCCTAATTTCATCCCACTTAGTGTATTGTAATTATATGATTACCTATAGAAACTTCAGAGTATGGGTTTGCAAAGATCAAAGTTAGTGAAAAGTCAGCATGTAATTAGTTTCTTGCTTTGGAGCATTAGGTAGAATTACTGCAAAGAGGCAAAACTATCATTTTATAGAGACCCTTAGGAGATTTATAATGATGGTAGACAAATATATGCATACAATATCAGTTGGTGTGCTAAAATTTAATTTTAGTGAGGAAATGTGGTTGAAGGTGATCACAATACATGGGGATGTTCTTATTTTAATATTGGTGGATGTTATTATTAGAGAATCATATCAAAAGATATGTCACCAGGGAGAAAATATCATTTATAAATCACTAATGAGTAGCAAACAGTGTTTAGCTTGGAGGTACAAGACATCTTTTCACAATGTGCATTTATGATCAAACACAAAAGATCAACTGGGGGAGAAAAAATGAACAGTAGATCTATATTTTATCTTTTAGTTCTTGGCAACATTTTTGATGGTTAAATGGGGTTACACAATGGATGCAGTGAATCACAATCTGTCTATAAAGGCAGAAATAGCCCTTTCTATGTGCAACAAAGAGCTCACATTTTGGTCCCCAAATGTTGTTTTTTTAAAGAAAAATTCTTAATAGATAACACCCCATTTTAAGATGGTGTGTACTCAATATTTCAAGGTATTCAAGTCCCTTGTAGCCTTCTATATCACAAGCAGGGACAAAAAATGTTACATTGGGTCCACTGGTGCACACATGGAAGTTTAGAGAGATTTTATGAGAATTTCAGTGGGTTTGTGATTGACCTATTACATGAGAGAGGAAATTTCCAAGACAGAGCCCTCACAAGGTCATAAAACACATCAGGACCTCTTTTCCCACCACATGACCTGAATAGGATTTTAGCATGGCATTAAAGGACCTTGTGGCTAAACATTTAAGATCTAATGGAAGAGAGAGCTAAAAACATGTAAGTGAGAGATTGCCATGAGACACATTCAAAAAAGGAAAAGACAACAGAGAAGCTGAGATGGGAGTCGGGAAAAATGTGCGTGGAAAAGAAGGAAGAATTTGAGAGCAGATATGGAGTAAGAAATACCTTAGTGTTTCAAAGAACAGAGAAAAGAAAGTGGTGGCCAGCAGTGGCAAGGCAGCA
Source organism: Fringilla coelebs (assembly GCF_963513975.1). Classification (NCBI taxonomy): domain Eukaryota; kingdom Metazoa; phylum Chordata; class Aves; order Passeriformes; family Fringillidae; genus Fringilla; species Fringilla coelebs. Next base: position 18,201,567 of record NC_140039.1, read on the forward strand.
TTTAAAGGTGGCATTTTATCTTTCTGGAAAACATTACTCATTACATTTCCTTAGCAAAAAAAAAAAAAAAAAAAAGAAAAAAAAAGAGGAAAGATAACAACTTTTGCTGGTTACAAAAATATAATACTGATGACCTAGAGCAAAGAGCTGAGCTATTATCCTAAATTAATGTAGACCCAAAGGTCTGAAGGAAGATGGACTTATGAAAATAATTCAGATATTCATTTTGGTGCCTATAACTGCGAACAATTATTCCAGTATTCTTACGGTATTTGTCCAATATGTATGTACAGTATGATATGAGATTCATCATAAAGTATATAGGACATAAAAAGTTTATTTGTGGATAAAGCAGTGATTTTTACTGCTTTATTTCATGTGTATTAATTTGATCTAAAACTCTTGCTCTTTATTCTTTCTCCTTTATTAACATCTCTTTTCATGCTGGAATAAATTATCGCTTGCTGCTCTCATATAATAAAATAAGTAAATAGATATCAAGGGTTACAAAATTAAATTCCCCTTCAGAGTAGATCAGAAAGTGAAATATCTCACGTTTGCCTTGTCTTGCAAAACAAAACACAAATTTTGCATCTGCCCCTTTTGGGTTTTTTAAATGGCCCTCAACTGGACAAGGAAAATATCCTTCATGAGCCATTTTCCCAGAAACCCTATTTCTAATGTCTGTAGGACAAACCAGGACAGGGAGGACACTCAGCTAGCATCCAGCCCCAGCATGGAACAAAAGGATGCACACCCACCCACACATGGATCAGGCTGCAGCACCATGAGGTTGCTGTCACAGCGAGCAAGGTTCTTAAACTAAGATTAACCTTGAAGCTCAAATGAGATAAAAACAAATAGAAATTTCTCCACAGGAATAAGAGCTTATTATAAAGGAAAGTATTTCATAACTTGCATAACTTTAATTAAGAAAAAAAGCTGGCAGGATATATTCTATCTCAGCAGCCATATGCTTAAATGTGTGCTCAGTGAGGTGCACAGAATGTGTTCACGTCTCATTATTAACTAAGTAGATCTGTGTGTGCAACTTCCTAGAAGTGCTGACAATATCACTCATGCATTTGCATGATGCTCATCCTTTTGCCCATTATGGAGCATCATGTCTGCACCATACTGAGAGGGCTGAGCTGTGCTGGTGTAAACTGAAGCAGATCCTGTAGCAGACCCAAGCTGTTGCAATGGGGTTTCTGAGACAAAAAAAATGGATCTGGAAGGGGCAAATGAGTGGCTGAAGTGAAAGTTTAGGGTTCCTTTAGTTAAGGAGGCATCTGGGTGGCCTTCTTCCAGTAAATGAAGCAGGCAGGAGAGTTTATGATAACAATCCATTGCTTCCAGACAAATTCAGGTCACCTTTCCAAGGGACACTGGAGTTTTGAGAGGCTTAGGACTATCCAGGATTCCAGGTGTCCTTTGGAGCTGCAGCTGGGTCAAATGTTGTGAGCTGAGTCTGCAGGAGATGTTACAGAGGATGATATTGGTGAGAAGTGTGCTGTGGTTTCTTACTGAGGAAATCTGCCAAGGTTTCCTCAGTGGTTTCATCAGCCTCTGGTTGAACACTGAGACTGACAAAGGCATACGAAAGTTGTATCTGTTACTGAAATTTCTGTGCATGCCAGGACCATCTGCTGGAGCCATAGTCCTTGGTCTCTGAAGCAGTGAGGAAATACCCAATTTTGAATGAAGTTGTCTGTAGGTGCATCTTGGCATAGAGTAGAATGGGAAACTGGCTTAGGATTTATTGGTCTCTGGAAAAGGGGAAGGATGGAGGAAGCAGAAGCAATGGAGTGACTGGTTTCTCTTTGGATAGATGCACTGATCCTGAGTAACCTTGTATGGATCCAAACTGCAGTCAGGCAGAGACCATGGCAGGGCTGTTTGCTGCCATGAGCTCAGGGAGCCTCTGAACCTCCTCAGACACATTCCAGGCTCATGGAAGCATCTGATGAGATTTTTTTCCTGTTAGAAATCAATGCAGACATGGGCTTGTTCTTGTCTGTATATAATCTGAAACTGCCCCAGTGAATTGTATGATCCATGTAGGGCTTGTAATGGAGGTTTCTTTGTTGATCCAGAGACCTTGCAAATTGAAAGGTGAATAATTATATGTACTCTGTCAATTACCTTACTTTGGATCAGCTGATAGTCTACATATGAATTCATAATGAATCCAGAATGAATCTTTGGCCTCTTACAGCCTGGACTTCACTAAAAAATTCTGAATTCATAGAAAATTTTAAGAGAGGATGTTTCATGAGTAATATCTACTAGAAACTGAAGGCTTTGAAGTGGTCCCAAAGTCTTGGGAACTATCACAGTGGTCCCCAGCTCCTGTGACACTTGGAACTCAGATACTCCAGCCAGCAGAAAGCACTGGAAGAATCCTCATTACCACTTGTGTGGCAGAAAACTCAATAGCACAGAGATCTTGGTTTCACCCTTCCATTTGGAATTGGTAAAAAATACAACAAATTTTTCAAATACACATGGGAAAATGAAAGCTTAATGAACACATTAAACAGGGGACTAAAAAAAAAAAAGGTTTTCTAACCTTTCTAAGACAGCCACTGGATATGGATGCTGCATTTCCATCATGGAGCTGGATGACTGCTCCTTGTTTAACATTTTCCCTGGAAAGTTTCATGAAGATGTTTCTCATTTAAAATTAGATATCCTTTCACCAAATCCTTGTCTGAGGGAACAAGAAGGAAAAATATTTGGAGGCCAATAATGCAGCTAAAGCATTCATACATTCCCAGCGTAGCAGAAAGTTCCCTAATCACAACAGCTACACAGAGCTGTGTGTTGTGTCATTTAGGACTGATCGTGGGATCTGGCATTCAGAGTCTGTCACCAGTTTAGAGAAGTCTGTCTCAATCAGTGTCACTGCTGGCCACAGCAGCCTGTGTAGGTCGCTGTCAATCCAGCTGTCTTTGTTTTAAAATGCTGTTTTGTTTGGGGCTTTTTTGTTTCTGTTTTCTAGGGCGACTACCACATCAGTGTCAGGGTCTGATGCTGCCTCTTACTCAGACATAAGAAAGATTCACACAGGCTGCTCATCAGTGGTTTAGGATATTTCCTTAGATGAAAGTACCTTTTCCCTACACTCTTTCTCCAGGCTCCTGCAATGCTCAACAGAAAACATGTCTTTGCCAAGTTATCCCGACTGTGAGTCTGAGCAGAGCAGCTGATGGCATATAAAAACCTCACTCATCCTGTATTCTCACCTTGCAAGCAGTAAAGTTTGCCTGTTAATTCACAAAGTTTCAGCTGGTTTTGCTCTTTATTGCACTGTGCTGCAGCAGTGGTGACAATGCTTCTGGAGGGAGGTGGGAAGATGGGGAATGCCACAACCTAAAGCAGAACTTTAGTAAAGGCTGGGCCTTACTAAACCTCTTTTGCACATCTGTTTTTTGTGTCCTCTGCTGTTGCAGTGATGCCCTGTGTCAATAGTGGCTGTAGCCTTGCTCCTCTGCTGAATGAGACTTATCCCAAGAGCAAGGGGAGAGCAGGTTATTAGTGAAGCTACGCTGGTGATTTCATGTTGGAATCACTGCACAGAGCAGTGGATAAGTACTACATCACAACAGGGTGTAGCTGGCAACTTAAATTTGATGTTGTGTGTATTTTTCTTCCGCAGCCTGGCACCTTTCCCTCCAATTTAGTTGCAGAACAGTTCATGTGAGGTTGTCTTTGGCTGAGTGTTGAGCCTGGGGTGCAGAGAATTGCAGGCACTTTCATGCTTATATTTCCTCTGTTGAGTTTGGTCGTGCTGTGATAGCATTTGGTGGAGGTGTGGGTAAGCAGCAGCCACGGGTCACAAAAAAACCTGCATTTACTGTCAAAAGCAGAACTGGGGACACACTCTGCTTAAAAATAGGACAAAAGCTTCATTACTGTCATTTACATGAGACACCTTTCTGACCTCCAAGTCATGCCATACAGGGCAGGTGTCTCATCCCCATCAGTGAGTCTCATACCTCACATTGTTATTTCCATGCTGCCATTTTGGGCAGAGGAACAAGTTCAGACAAAATAAAAATTGGCCTCTGGCCATTGCTTTGACCCAGCCCAAGGCAGTGCTTTCCTGCACTCTGAAAGGCTCTCCCAGCTTTATTTCCATGCTCCTTGGTGCCTCCTGGCCTGTCGAGGATGGGAACAGCAGTGCCCCAGCACTGTGAGAAAGCTGCTCTTGACCTGAACCTGACCAGAAACAGGAAGTAATAGAAATCTCACAAAAAAAGAAAATATCTTTTCTCCTGAGATCTTCAGCCAGAGGGTCAATTTCTGAACTCTCTCTTTCCCTGGTGTAACCACTGACTTTGTTTACACCAGTGTAATGGAGCACAGCCTTAATTATGGAGGTTCCCCTACAGCTTTGCACAAGAGTTGAGCTTGAGTGTGTGTCCAAACCAAATCTACAGAGCTTTTGAGCTTCTCCCATCCCTAATTATTTGTGGGTTTTGGATATATACCAAGAAATTAGTTCACATCCATCTACAATTTTCTCTTTGTTTGATTGGCTTGAGGGCTGGAATTAAGAAAGAGAATTACCTAGAATAATGCCATCTGTATTCCACATAAAGAGAATCCAACCAGAAGCAACAATGCAATGTTTTTTAAATTGTATGATATGATAATACATAATGACATGCTGCACAAACTGACACATGGTTTCCACGAATACCAGTGAGGTTTCTCTTCAAGGAAAAAGTAATGAAATGGAGCAGATCTCAATCCAGCCACAGCAGTACCAACCTGAGCATCCACCAGGGACATAATCAGAAATCACATACTCACTGCTGAGGAGCTATAATTAAACTAGATTTAATTTTAATGGAAATTCTTCCAGAAAAAAAAAAAAAATATATACCCATGTTCCCCACCCCCATCCCCTCTAATGTTGTTCCACTGTTCCAGGCTTTATGGAAATAGTTACAGGATTCATGTGTTTTGCAACCCCAAATGTTTTCAAAACAAATAGAACATCTTAAAAAATGAAATTAATAAATCTTTTACATTCATACTCAAAAGTCAGTCATGCTGAGGTTGTGTGGGTTCATCAGCATCAGATGCTTCCTGCCGGCTGGTGCCTCCACCCAACACATGTTTTAAATAATAATCAAGTTCAGCCTTTGCAATTATATTTTTTACTTAATGCTGTTGTATGGTAATGGCTCTTTTATCCTACTTTTATCTCTCAACTTTATGTCAGGCAGTACTACTCCTATCTAGGGATGTGAAAACCTGATAACTTTAAGAGGATTTATACTGACAAAATGTGCTTTATTAGTTTGGATTTGTTTTATTAGTACCCTGCAGTTTGATTAGGACTAGGAAGCAGTCAGGATATTGTTTGCCCAAGCAGAGAGAAAATAACACCAAGCAGAAAGTTAAATATATATCCCTTTATTGGGCTGGTGCTCTCACAAGCACACCAGCTCTTCCTGTGCCTCAGCCCTTCTATTTACAAAGGGCACAGGCCTCTTGGAGATGTAAAACAGAAACCCAGAGCAGATTCTGCAGTGCAAACACAAGCAGCTCAGCTAAACCCACCACAGAGGGATCACTGAGACCCTTTCTGCAGCCTGGTCGTGTCACTCCAGCGGCGCTTGAAGGAGAAGCTGTGCCCAGTGTGGGGCTGCCCCTGGGATAATATCCCTCTGGGGCCATTTTCCCAAATTCCCCACCTCTTTCACATTTTCCTCCATGGCCACACGGGCACACTGAGATCAGGCAGAAGCCCTGTCCCTGCACAGCTGGGGAAGGGAGGGCACAGGCTGTGTGGTGCTTTCCCCATGCTCAGCCACCTTCCTCCTGGGATGGGCAAACCTACCCGGCAGCAGCACCCTGTAAAGTGACTTTGTGCAGAAGTGATGAAGTGCTGCTCAGAAATATCTGGTTACCTTCTCCTTGGGATAAACTAGCTCAGGCTGAGAGAAGTGCTGTTGTGTGTGGCAGTCAAACCAACCAGGTTGAAAGCAGGCAGGGTCTCGTGCCACTGCAGCCCTGCGATGGTCCCTCTACCCTGGGGGCTCTGGGATGCCCATCAGAGTGGGTGCTTTGGTGGGGAGAGGGGGTCAGGCACGTTCCTGACAACTCTGACTGTGAGGCTGGCATCTGTAAGACTAAGAAATGTGGCTGAATATATTCCTACATGTGATAGGTGCATGGAAAACCCATTTTTTAATTTTTTGGCAGAAAGGAATTGGAATGCAACTGGGCAAGCTACAGACCCATGCTCGCCCTGCCAACTTTTGTAATAATAGGAAGCTAGTTACAGTAAACAGTGGTAAATAACACACTCATGAAATCCAGCAGGGAATAAATGATTTGTTCTTATATAGGAAAACAAAAAAGGAGACAGCGTTTTATTTTTTAATACGGTTGTACTCCACCCACACTGTCTCCAGTATATCCCATAACAGTGTTGGCTTTTGAGAAAAATGCATATAATGACTGGACTCAGCCTTCTTGCACAGAAGCATGACTAGATAATAAAACAAAGATGCTGGCTTACCAAAAAATTCACATTCAACTCTTTGTGACACATTCATTCACCACTCACTTTCTCCATTTTTACACGTAGAAGGAGTTTGGTGACTGGGTTTTTTCCTGATTTGTGAGAAGGAAACCAGAATGAGCACAATGCTATTTCTATCTGTGCCCAATATATATAGTGCATTACTTACAAAATATTTATCTGTGTTTCTTCCCACCCACTACCTTGTTATATTCATCACTGGGAGGATGAATTCATCACATGGGAGGAGAGGTAGAAGACATAGCAGATATATGAAGATTGGAAAAGATGTTTATCTGAGGGAGATTTGTTGTAAGTTACGAAACAGACTTTAAAAAAAACCTACTTTCCAATATACTTCTGGAAGTAAACAAGTTTAGTTATGATAATAGATTATTCCAGTGCCCATAAAGGGTCTGTTGCCTTTTCTACTATGAGCTATTTTTAAACTTAGAAAGATTTTAGGCTCTCTTACTCAAGTCTAAGCCTGCAGCTCTTTCTCATATCCCCCACAGACAGGGAGAATACTTTATTCCTTGCCCCTCAGAAACAGCATTTTACATGTTTGATGTCTCCTGTTTCTCCCTGACCAGTCCCAGTTCTCTCCTGCCCCTCATCTCCCAGCCCTGTTTCTGGTCTCTACTGGATTGTTTCCAATCAGTCCTCACTCATTTGAGCACCGTGCTGAAGACAGGGTGATGATGCTGAAGCCAAGATCTCCCCTGAGCATGACTGCTCTTTTTCCAAGGCAGGGTGAATTCTGCCACAGCTGCCCCATGACCCCTCCCCATAAATCAGAAGAAATCAGAGTAAGCAGAATCTGGGCACCACGAATACACAGTCCTGCTCTAGGCAGGACTAGTGGCCAGATGCATGGTGGGACCATATGTGGAGACATGGAGCTGGTTTGAATTCAGCAGGTCAGCCTTTTCTTGAGGCTGGACTTTTGTCTGAGCACTGAAGTGGCAGCCTTGAAACAACTCAAAGCTGCATTGCAACTGCATTGCAACTTCTACTGCATTGCAAGTAGAAGAAGCCTCTTCTGCTTCTCCTTCTAATTCAGCTTCGCTGTTACAGCCGGGGTCTGATCTGAAAACATGTCCTTCCTGTGAGGTTCAGACCACAAAACTGACTGCTTGCCACATTCCCCTGCTGTTTTTTTCCTTGGGTCTCTGTATGAATCTAGTTTATCACATCCAGCCCTGTGTTAAATATGCTCAGTGTTTGAGCAATCTATGAAGTCACAAGCTTCCCATGGAGAGTTTTTCTTCGCTTCATCTGGAACCCAACAACTCATACAAGTGTACACAGCATGGTCCCCAAAAGGTCCTTCCTTGTCACCTCTGGAAAATTTTGCTACTTCTTGGTTGAGCTCTTTCACACAGAAACGTGTGCTGTCTGTGGGGAGGGCAGGTCACATTGCTGACCCCCAGGCTCCCAGTGTGCTTCTGTAAGTCAGGCAGTGGAAACACTGCTGGAAATAGTGCTCCCCTGGGCTCTTCCCAAAAAACAGGGGAGAAGCCTCAGAGATGGGGAGGTGACACTGCTGTGGGGAGTGGGGGCACTGCCCTTGCTGCTGCAGACAGTACAGTCACTTACTGGAAGAGGGGGTGAAATGTTTGGCTGGCGTTAAGGGAAAACCTCTTTGGGTCTGGGTTTTCATCCAGGTCATGTAGATAGTGGATCCAAAGGAGCAGTCAGGACAGTCTGTGCCTCATCATCCACTTGGAGCAAGAGCAGAGAAAGGGAGATGAGGGTGGCTGAGCACTGCCAGAAAGGTCCATGTGTCCCATCTTAGCTGTCCACGAGTTCTAGCCCATCACAGCAGTGTTCCCCAGCATTGTGGCGTGCTCTGGGCGTATTCCCTTCCCTCAGCTCCCATCAGGACCATTCACTGACCCCACAGGTAACTGATCTCCCATTGTATGAGGCACAGGAGACGGAATAATAAATAAATAAATAATAAATAATTCAGAAATAATCTTTTCTCACATAAAAATCCATGTTCCTGGGGAAAAGTACACAAAGTTAAGGCCAGGAATAATCTGTTCAATTCCAGCAAAAGCTCCAATTCCCCTCTTCTTTTGTGTAAGTCACAGACTCCCTTTTCTCCTCCCATAACAATCTCATGCATAATAAAAACAGGGCTTCCTCTGAAAATCTTTTGTTTTCCAAAAATATGAAGAGTTCCAGGGAGAGTCTCCAAGATCAATTTGCTATCCGATTCCAAACAGAGCTGAACAAAATCTCTGGTTTTCTCCACTGCCAAATATTTGTGGTGACATGCAGGATCTGCCCCTAATGTCAGCAGGAATATCAACAAAACATTTCCAGCATGTTTTCACAAATTTGCCATCAGTTCCCAGGCCAGTTGGTGAAACTCTACAGACGTCATGGGTTGACTTTGTTAAAACCATCCATGCAGTTTTAAAGAAAATAGCATCTGATGACTTCCCAGCACCTTTCTTGTCTTTTTACAGACTCTTAAAATACTATGTGATTCCTTCAAAATGTTCAAATAATCACTCCTGCTTTGATTATAAACAAAGAAGACTTAAATTTGTCTCTTCAGCCAAATTCAGGAAAATCAGATCCCACTGCTCAGTTGGAGAGGGAAAGACAAACAAATGTAATGAAGCCAGGCAGCTGAAAAAAAAAAAAAAGCAGCACTGATTAATGGAGAAAAACAACTCATATTGTATTTTTTTTTTCAACCCCACTCATCCTTCTCCCAACAGCCTAAACACAAGGCAAAAGTGAAAGTGCAACTACTGGTCTCCTGTGCTCCTTCCCTGCCAGGGCACCTGCCTGGGGTGGTGGAGCCGTGCTTGGACGCTCCCCCCTGGGATGTGGGTGCCCCTCCAGCCTGGGTGGTGCCACTGCCTCCAATCCATGTGCTTTCCAAGGCAACAGCAGCAGCTGCTGCTGCATTTCAGCTGGTGCTCAGACCAGCTGGAAAACCCCTCGCCCGCTCCTGCTTTTGGGAAAATGCACTCTGCATCTCCTTCTTAAATATGGAGTGGTAGGAGGTGAGATTGATGGGAACTGGGTGCTGAATCATTCAGCTGCTCCCAGTCTGAGGAGAGACTGAGCAGGGACACCAACCCTTCCTCCCCAGCTCTGTGTCTGATCCCAGTCTGTGTGACTTGCCCACGATGTGCTCAGCAGCTTCCCCAAAGGTGCTCCCTGGAAATCACAGAATCCTAGAATGGTTTAGGTTGGAAAGGACCTGAAAGATCATCTTATTCCAGCCCTGCCACGGGTTGCCACTCTAGATCAGATTTTTTAGTACCCCATCCCACCTGGCCCTGGACACTTCCAGGGGTGAGGCAACCACAGCTTCTCTGGGCAACAGAAAAGCTGTCGTGGTTTCAGGAATGTGTTCAGGGTGGGATTTTGCCATTTCAAGGTCTCTTTCCACAGTCAGACACTCCTCCCATTTGTAACTAATTTTTAGTGGTTTTGCTGCCACAAGTGGTCCAGTCTCTTACAGACTTGAGCCTAAGAGACTCCAGCTTAAGGGACAGCACATGGTAGGAAGTTTACAGATCCCCTAATGATTTCAAATATCACTTACATTGCTCTAGAAGACACCAGGTCCATAAGAGATAATGTAAACCTCTTCCTTGCTGCAGTTTCTCTTGAGATACAGCTAAATGCTGCAGACACATTACTGTGACTTGAATGCATATAATAGGTATTTGTGCATGCAAATGGCCGGTTATATGTGAGCAAGTAATTACCTGATTTGCATGCCCAGACATGGTAATTCAAATGTAAATTAGCTGTGCAGTTGCAGATATATTTTGCATGTATAGTTGCCTATTTATAAAAATGTGTATATTTTTGTCTAGCCAAAAGGGCCTTTTACCCCTGCTCCAGATGAGACAAAAGCGGGCACATTAAGTGGCACATGCTCACATCTGCCCAGGGGTGAATGTCATCAGTCTGAATATATTTGTGAGAGCTGCTCTGCCCAAACTTTATTTATAGAAAACAGCAACAAAGGGTTTCTGTCTGACACCCACCAAAATCAATGCAAGTCTTTCTGATGACTTCAATGGGCTTTGAATCAGGCCCAGATGGAGCAAAGATATTTCTTAAATTATTTTTAATGGAGGAAGTGTCGTGCACAAATATGTGAATAGATTAGCAGGGAGATCTGCAGGTCTCTGTAAAGAGGTGCTGATTATACAGCTGCACGTTCATGGCTTTAAAGTTCCCTTATCAAAACCTGTGAACTGATTTTGATGATGCAGAAATCAATAAAATATTTACTTAGAGGAACATTTTGCACCTGCACTTGCAAACTTCAAAACCAAAGTAACACATGAACCACAATTATATTTTCTGAAGTTAGTAACGATGTGTTTTTCTCCACGACACTATTGGTATATGCAAATAAGTACTTTTTTTTCTTTTTGATACAATTTCATTATTTGCATTGCTACTAGTGGTTCACCAATAAAGGCGAACATCACATTAGGATTCATGACAGTTTTCACATTGTATTATCAATATGTGGAAATAATTGTCTGCTCCGGGATTAAATTACATTATTGTGTATCTTTTTCATGCCTAATAAATAATGATGGATGGCTTTTATTTTCATCACCACCTGCAACCATTTAGTCACCCCTTGATTGTTGAAGATAAAATAATAAAAAGCAAGTGTTATGTTGCAAGCAAAAGAATGCAGTCAAAACAGTTGCATGCCTCGTGTCTCTGTCTACCTTTTTCCAGTCCCTAAAGAGTAATAGTTGGTGTTCTGGCAAGGCTTGCAACCTGCAAACTGGCAAACAGTTCTCATAAATTGGGCAAGGGGGAAAAATGTGGAAAACCTTTTTTTTTTCTTGTAAAACAATAATTATTTCTTAGCACATGATTCTTAATCTGAAAATTAGGTTTTTGTTCTGCTGTGCAAATCAGTTACATGCAATTAGAATGCAAAGCATAGGCACATTCTTGGTGTTTAGCCCTTTTAAATAGAAATGAAAACAGCCTGCAAATTGTTCCAAAGTTGAAAATGCATTCTAGGTAATTTAGAAATTCAAAGAAATAAAGCCACGCGTAATAAAAAGCGCACTCCAGCTCATTGCATTTTTTTTTTAAATTGCCAATTGTGAAGCTTTATAATAAAAATAGAAGTTGCATATTTTGAAAAAATATGTGACTCTCTTTGCCAGTGTTGACATATTTATGCACAGGCACACAGATCCACATGAGCACACACAGAGTCCCAGTTCATGTCACTTTTTACACGATCATCTTTTCTACTAGGTCAAGTGTAATCTTGAAATTGTTCAAACTCCTACCTGCACATTGTGATCCAGAAACTCTTTAGAGCTGAAAACAAATGGAGTTGACATTTTTAGTTAAAGCTTACATTAGCTATTGTCACAAGTCTTTAATCACACTCACCCTCTTCAGATATCTGGTATTGTTAGCTCGGGCCACCCTGCGTGGAGTGCCATAGGAGCCTTTTAAAAATAGCACAGCAATATTTAGAATGGAAAGTTATTGCTGGATAATTTCATTAACTGCCAGTGTATCAAACTGAGCTCAAGACAAAGTTGTCCTCGTTTTTTTTTTTTTTAACAAAATATTCAGTTCTGAGTCAAAGGTTTATTCTCTGTGTGCAGTTTCACATGCTTGGCTCTATTATCTTTAAATCACAAGATGACAATCTTCTCAGGCATACCAGAGAGTCAACCAAAATCCAACAGTAATAGATAATCCTATCAAATGTCAAGATACTGAGGAGAAGCGGTTTGAAAAATAGGCCAACAGTCCATTACTTGATTTACCTTGAGAGGATGTTAACATTTCTGTAGCCTGCCTTCAACAGGGTACACTTAGTCTGCGTTGCTAAATTGTTTAAAAGCATGTTTCAAGCATTTAGAACTATTTCTGTTGATTGTATTTAAATATATACTTTGAATTTTCCATCATTTACCAGCAGTGCTGCCTAACTCGGGAGGTCCCAGCTGGCTGGAAGTGAGTAAATGTGACACGCCTTTAAATGAAGGGTCAGAAGGAGTCAGGCCTCTTTAATATCTTTATTGATGATGTGGATGAGGGGATTGAGGGCACCCTCAGTCAGTTTGCAGATGACACCACGTTGGGTGGGGGGTATTGATCTGCTGGGGGGCAGGAAGGGTCTGCAGAGGGATCTGGACAGGCTGAATCAATTGGCCAAGGCTAATTGTAGGAGGTTTAACCAGACTTGGCAGTGCTGGGTGAATGGCTGGACTTGATGATCTAAAAGGTCTTTTCCAACCTAAACTATGGAATCTGTGATTCTATATGAGTAGAAAATGCTGTTTAAAATAAATGCTTTTCTTTCAGAGACAAAAAAACAACTGCCGGTTGATGTAGCCCTCTTCCTCAAACACAAAATACCAACAAAATAATCCACTTAATAGCCCAAATTTATGAAAGAAATTATAAATTAATTTTACTAATGGGTGAAGACTGGAATTTCTTGGGGTGTCCTCTCTCTTGACCTATGGAAATGCCTCAACCACAGAAAATTATCCTCAGAAATCATGAGCAGGGACTCAAAGGGCAGTCCTGAGTGCTGATGTGCTTGGGCTGCTGATGTGGCATCATTCCACACACCTTGAACACATCAGCCCTTGCTCACAGCACAATTCACCATATTAAAGCTTCTCTGTAGAGAGATGCTGTGTGAAAAGTCCCTCAAAAACAATGGCTGTGTCAAGCAGAAGAAGCTGGGGAAATTCCCCACAGTTTGAACTGGTAAAAAAGAGGCTATCCTGGAAAAACTTCCCATCTGGATTGCTGGTGCACTGGAAGTTAAACAGAGGATCCTCTGCTGACGCCTTTCCTTGCCCATTTTGCTCAGCTGTAGCACTACCAACGCCACCTACAGAAAGCAAAGGAAAGGGAGAAATCCGGGTCAAAAATAACACCTTCCATGATAACATTCCCATTAGCTTCAGCAGTTGCAATGCAGGAGACATTATTCTTTTGACATATTTGCAGTCCTTTTACAGTCAGTCAGTATAAAGCAGCCACCTTTTTCCTGCCTGGCACTTTTGGTTCAAAACCATGCCTTGCACGCACATACACACGGAGCAAAGGGCTGACTACAGCTGAGGATTTTCCTTCTCATGCCCAGACAGATGCTCCCTGGGACAGGACAAAATCCTGCACCACCAGAGCTGGAGCTGCAAGGCTGACACCAGTGCCAGGCTGCAGGCAGCTGCATGACTGCGCTTTTCACAATTTTACTGCCTTCTCCAAAAAAATCATTCAATTCCAAGTGATAAATAAACACTCTCCAAGTTCTGCCTGCAGCTGGAGGCAATCACTATCTTTCTCCTCTCAGTGCTCCATCCATGCCTCCATCAATAGAGAGGTAATTTTCAGACTCAGTTCATTAACACCGAGCTGTTGATGGAGCTGTAAACACTCCACCCTGCTGCTGTTTCAAGCCTGTTACCAACTATTCTTTTTTGTTTAGCTGACCTGCCGTGGCATTCAAGATGAAAAATATTTGGTTTAAATTCACAGCAGTTGCTCTGGTCTCTGAAGAGGGCTGACACTGGTTCTGACATCCAAAAGCACCGCAGAGCCAAAAGGGAAGCAAATTTTTTGGCCAGAGTTCTGCAGAGAGGGTGAGATATGTGGCCGCTTGGGACACCATAAGACAAAGGCAATGCCATGTTTGGCTTCAAATGAGGGTTCCTACTTGTAAAACATGCACACACATCGTGTAAACAGGCATCAAGATAAGGAAATTATGAGAAGGCAGAAGGAAAATGGGTTTAGCCAGACCATGTCCCAGTGAGGAGAGGGGACAGCGTCCCATCTGCACACAGTAGATACAAAATCCTACCACACAGGCAGGTTTGGGTGTGCTTGATACCTTGATGGATGGTTTGGACCACGGTGTAACTGGTGCAAGAAGGAAGAAATGAGCTTATGCCATGGCCCAGCCTGATTTTTGCACTGCTGAAGAAGGACATTGTTGATGGGCAAAGACACCCTGGGGCATTTCCTTCTGTCCCACAGTTCATCAGGGCATTTTGACCCTGGTGCCAGCATGTGTCAGGGCATGATTTGCAGACTGGCAGTTCACAAGCTCAGCAAGAGCAAAGTGGGGAGACAGCACCCACCCATAATGAGCCAAATTAGTCCCTAGGGATAGATTATTTCAGTAAATAGAATGACCAGGCTGCACATGAAATTATGTCTCTGCTCTCAGCAGTGCTGTCAGTCCCTTCACCCCAAGGCTGGCAGAGTCACCCATGCTGGAGGCAGGGGAATGATTACAGAGAGCAGTGGTTCCAGAACTGCAATCCCCATGTTTTTGAAGGCTCTGTCATGGTCATGGCATATATAACTCAGGATGGAATTCTCATACTTTACAGGCATAAATGCATGCTGAGGTGCAGCAAGTAGCAGAAAGAAACATCCCCAGAACATTGTGAAAACTCTGCACTTCTGAGAGAGGATGTGCTGGCTGGCCCAAAGAAAGCTCTCTGCACTCAAGGAACCGGCCACCAAGCTTTTTTGACAATTTTACATGGTACACAAGAGGGAACTCTGCCTTGAAGTTTTAATGCTGTTTTTCCTCCTCTTAGGTTTGACTTGATTCAAATCAGCCCAAGGTGGAAGGGCCAAGGGATATTCACCTTTACCCTGCAGATATGGAACAGATACCTGGCCTGGCAATGTCTTCCCCTGCAGTTGTGAGCACCAGACCCATCAGGCAAGAAAACAGCAGCAAGAGCCACACAGCCTCAGTGCTGTTGGGAAGTAGATGTCTCCAAAGGGGAAAGAATATGGCTCAGGGACCTTGTAATTCGGGGTGAACTGAATCTGCACACTTTAATGAAAATGGCTATCATCCACATTTTGTTTTCTTTATAAACATTTGCAGAGTGTCAGTAGCCAATCTAAATGTCTCAGCAGACAAGTACATACTGTACTTTGCCTCTTTTTTTCTGGAGTGTTGGAGAAAACATGTGAGCTGGAGCCAGCTGATGTGCTCTCCATGGGTCTCAAGGGCAAACTCATTCAAACTGAGAATGATCTTCATGTCCCTTCCAAACTCGCTTTGTGCTCCTTTTATTACATCTTCAGAGGTTCATCAAACCATTCCCTCTCCCCATCATGCTCAGGGACATTTTCTTTGCCAGCCAGCTCGGGAGGGTTCCTGACCACGAGGCACAGCCTGGCTCCTGAGGTGTCCAACAACATCTTGGAATGAATCGTGCCTGGGTCCAGGAAGGATTTGGGAACAAGCTCTTCTTTGCAGGGCTATTGCCCATTTTGCTTTTCATTCATGTTTTCCTCTTTTAGACGAGGATCATCTTGTCTAGAGAGGGAGTGTGTGCGTGGAGGTAGCGGGAGCTCTGGCTGCAGGGCTGTGCAGGCTCAGCTGTGAGAGTGCAGGCAGCTCCTACAACAGCCTCGTTATGGGAAGGTGAGCCTAACAAACCTGCTGTCAGATGATCTCTTGTCTCTTTAAAGCAAAGGTAAAGGATCTAAGAAAGCTCTTTCTTGCTCATTCTTTGGACAGAGACATTTAGATTGAGTGCCGCGGCTCTCTCTCACTACAAAGACTACAAAGGTATTTTTATCTTAATTAGAAAGTTTTGCTGCCCTACTTTCTGGCGAGCCCTTGTCCAGCCAGCCTGTCATCTCAGCCATCACTCAGGCCCCTCAGAACCAGACCAGCTGGTTTCAAAGCAGCCTTGGCACTGTGCTACCCAAGGGCTCCCACGCCCCAGACTGAGTGGGAGCATCAGCCTTCAGAGACCACGTTGAGAAGGTCCTCGGCTGACACGAAGAGACCAGAGCAAAGCCCTGTGCCTGCCCTCGAGGCTGTGTCACCCTGCCACACGGAGGGACAGGCTCGCTCCCCACTCTGTCAGCATATGCCAGCCAAGGCCTTGCCACTTGTTTCTCCAGGCTAGCGCAGGCAGAGCGCCCAATTCATTGTGACAGAGCAGTTAAGTAAGTGGCACAGATTTCACATGTCAGCCCTTGCCTGCCTAATCCCAGAGCTATCCCACAGCAAGTGACTGGTGAGGAGCCTCAGCAGCGTGCACAGGCAGCACTTAGTACACTTCAGAGCATGTGCTGCTAAACTAAGTGTTGTGCTGCTCTGTTTTCCACTGCCGGCATCCAAACTCGAAGGACTTCACATGCGTGCAAACCTAGAGACAGGCTAGAACAAGCTCCCCAAAGCATGGTCTTCTCCAAAAGCTTAAATATATTTGTGTACACTGATCTTCATATCAGTCAGGGGTAATTACATTTCAATTTTCCACAGTAATGTAGTTGGATTTTTTTTTTTAATAAAAGGAAAACCTATCTTCTTCATTGTCATGCCTTAGCCCTGCTTTCTGGAGTAGTTATGAAAAGAAAATTGTCAGCAGAGTTTCCTTAACATTTCAGCTGGGGAAAATGTAAAGGCTTTAGTAGTTTGCTAAATATATTTATTTAGCTGACTCTTGCTGTTGTGATATTTTTGGGGCCTTGAAAGTACTGGTAAGTCTTAACAACCTTAACCAGCCTCACCTGGCGCCTCCATCCACTCCAGCAGGCCTGGGAGCCCATTTAAGCTCAGCCAGGGAAATTTACTCCTTTTTGTGAGCTGAGCTGGAGGATCCTGGTCTCCAGCTGGGTGATGGACCCACTCACCCTGACCACACACTGACTTCCAGCTTGACCTCCCTGTGATGCTGCCTTCTGAGCTGGCCCCCACCTGCAGCTCTGCCTGCTCCTCTCACTCAGGAACTGGAGGAAGGGGCTGTGACTCCTGAGGGGTTCCACCCCACCATGGCAGTGGGAAATGATGTTCCTGTTGGAGCTTCTCCTCTAGGGAAAGTGCAGACCTTACTGCTCACTGACAATATCCTGGGGCATAATAATAACCCTTGCAATCCCACTCTGCTCCTGGGAAGGATGAGGTGTTGTTGCCCTGATTTGGCATACAGGGGGAGGGAAGCAGATCCCACAGATCTCATGGGTGTGCCACTGGAGCTGGAGACGTGAGAGGGAAAGAATCAGAAGAAATGACTCATGGCAACTCCCTTGCACCAGTGGTAGTGGTGCAACTGGTTCTGGCTTCTGGATACAGTTAAACCAAACATCTCATGAGTGCCAATTGCTATGTTGTTTATGGTAAATGGGATTGGGTAAATAAAGCAACTGCAAAGACTTCCAGTAAAAATGAAAGGTCAGGCTGTATGACAGAGTAGTACAAGGATGTTTGTGTTGCCAGCGTCTCAAAGCTTCTGTAATGGGCATTCAGCTACCAGAACAATAGTTCTCATGGCATTACCTTTGGGAAAAGAGCAGATAGGAAGGCAGGATGCTTCACACGTACACAGCTGATGTGAAAGTAAGTTTTGCTGTTGGTAATACTACAATATCCATGCTATAGGAATGGATGCTGAACTGTGTTAGCCAAAGCTAAGTAACTGCTAGATCATTATTATCAATGCATAAGTCAAAAGAAAGAAGCTGAGAGTAACTTTTCCCTCAGAACTCGCTTCTGCCACAAATGGTGTGACATGCACAGAGGGGTGCCAGCATGATCACACCCCCTGTGAGGCCATGGTTTTCTACTTTTACAGTCCATCAGTCCAAAATCTTCTGCAGAAGTCCCTGAGTATCCTTGTATCCCCTGGTGTAGTGTGTTGAAAACTTCCCTTTCTTTTTCTTTTACTGGGACAATGGCAGAGAAACCACTGTGATTGCCCTGCTGGCTGCTGCTGGAGAGGGGACACAGGGCTGGAGAAGGGCTTGGTCTCAGTTAGGATGGTTGTTTTTCTTAACAAAGAGGAGTTTGCCGCTGCTCTACATGTACTCTCAGTAAATCCACAAACCACAGTTAAGGTATCAGACTAGTCATTTTTGGAGGAATGTATTTTTATGTGATGGTACGACATGAAATCCTTGTTTCATGCAGTCACCATGCCCACTTGAGAACAGATACTTTTAAATTTACTTATGGGCTCTTACATCCTCTTTCATCCATGTTTATTTCCCTCCTTTATGAGAAGAAAATTCTGCTCTTATAAAGTTACTGAGAAACCTGACTGCTTCAAGTGCTTCTAACATCTCAGCAGAGGATATCTTAGAATTGAGGAAAAACATGGCCCAAAGGATGCTCATTTGCGCCTGGTGCTATGGATAGAAAGCCTAGGGGAATCTTTGCATCCTGTGTACCAGGATTATTTGTTTTGCCTCAATAGATTTGGGATTTTTGTGGTCATAAACATCATTCTTTTGTGTAAAGTTGTACTTCCACCAGAATATCCTATCTGATTTACTGGTAGGTACTGACAAATATCCTGGTTTCACTAAAAAGTGACAAAAAACGGCATCCAGGATTTCCTCTCAGATTTCCCTGTGCACATTTCTGACTTTCTTCCTTGTTAATGGATTTTAGCAGGAGTGTCAAGAAAGATCTTGCTGATATCATGTGGTTCCAACTCAAAAGGTTTAGAGACATCTTAAAAGTTTGTTGTTTTTTAGATTGTTGGACTCTACTCAAGTCAGTAAGAGTTTTTCCTTAGCAAAAGAACATAAACTCTTATTTTGACAGATGCAAAAGCTTTCTCAGCCTTCAGGCTTTCCTATTGTAAAGCCCAATTACATTAGGTAAATTAGGAGAGTTAAAAGAAAATAAGTATCACATTTTAAAGTACAACGCAGAACAAAAGAATAAATTGTTACTTTGCATAAGTTAATATTTAAGGAGCACATCTCAGGCAAGGCAAAGCCATAATCAACACCAAAGCAGAATCTCCCTTAAACTTTTTAGTGAAGAAATTAATAGAAGCTTTGTGCTTTTCTGAAATGTTTGTGCTTTGGTTGTGTTAATATTCTTTCCATGATGGTGTCTACGTGAGAATTGGAGATAAAATAAGACAGATGTACTGACCATGGTTACCAAGGGAGCAGTTTCCTTAGCAATGGCAAAGCAGTTGTCAAAGCAGTCAATGTTCCCTCTCTCTCTCACATGACTTGTTTTTACTAGTTTGCATAGCTTGGTTACACAAACAGCTCATCATAAACCTCTCCCAAATTTCCAGGCACAGGCAAACAAGGCCTAGGTGGGTCATCCATCAGAGGATCCCAACCTGGTTTCAGTTCAGTTTCTACCTGAACCTCTTCTTATTCTTTATCATTTTTCATAAAACATTTGCCATCTAAAGAACATGAAAGTCATCCAAATGGAAACATAACCACATAGTGCACATTCAGATAAAAAGATATGGAGGTGGGTGAGTAGCATAAAATTGCCACCTGTCCAAAGCACCAGTCCCTTCCTGTTAAGGATAAAGATGGCAGCTAAAATCATCCCTATAAATAGGTCTTGTAACTGCCTCCATGAAATGGTCATTATCTGAGAATGGAAGGCAGTATGATCCCATCTTCCTCATTGAGGCTGAAGAGTGGATTATGCTGCACTATAACACTTATCACTCCCTGTGGGTGCTTCTGGTGGTGGCCATAAGAGTGTGAGGTCCCTGGGCCACATCCAGAATGGCCCAGCTGAGGCCATTACCCAGCAGGCAGCCACCTCCACCCTCCCACACCCTCCCAAAGCACAGCAGGCTCCCAGGGACTGCAAGGAGGTGAGATGGGATTATGCTGCTGGATGGAAGGTATCAGCTCTAAAAGAATGGTTGATCTCACAAACTACTTGGAAAACCCTGCTATGTGTAGCTCTAGGCACAGTGACCACCAAACCCAAAGTCATTCGACCTGAGTAGAAAACCAAAAACATCATGGCAATGATGAAATTCTTTCCCATTCTATACTTAAGATAAGCAGTTTGTTTTAATCAAAATGTGATTAAAAGTGTTGTGTCAGTAGCCCAGTAATGCAGGGACAGATCTGTGATGTAGTGTTGGCTGCAAGAGGTGCAGTCTTCTGGTAACTTGGGTTAGGAAACAAGTGTTTTCCTGCCTCTGTTTCCAAATAGGATAAACTGTTTAATATCAAATAAATCAAAATTCCTATATGAAGACATTTCCAGGGAATTCCTAGTTGCTATCAAGGAGCACTTTTAAAAAGTCATAAATGGTTCTATGCAAAGCAATATTAATATAACCCAGTATGATCAACTGGAGTGTCACATACAGAGAAAATACTGACTAGACCACATCTGGATTAATTCTGGGTGGAAAAATGCCATCTTGATGTCATTGCTATGATCTGCCATTTAAAAACGTTTGCTATCAAACGTTTTTAAATGAGAATTTTCTGATAATTCAGCTACTCTGTGCGTATTCTTTTCCAACCCATGGCTAAAACTCATCCATACTCACTTTCCAACACATCCTTATTTACTGCCTGCAACAAGTATGGATTTTTGTTCAGGATGACTGGAATTCAATTAGACACTGATAAAGAGAAGGAAAAGTGTGGGGTGTGTGCACACAGAGCAGCTGAGTGCTGCTCCCCCCCTGCTCACAGCTCGGTGCCCTGGGGTAGGTTACAACCACATCTGTGCTCCTCCTTGAGGCTTTCACTCCAGGACTATAATGCTCCTGCTGCACTGCTCCAGGCTGAGTTAGGAGTTTTCTTGGGCTTTGTTTACAAATACCTCTAGCAGGAATCTGACACCTTAGCGGGAAGGCACAGAGCAAGCTGGGAATGCAGTATCAGGTAGAAGTGTTGCTGGCCTCTGATGTGACTTCTGTGTCCTTGCTTACAGCTCCTGGGCAGCGAGGGGGAGCAGGGAGAGGGTTGGGAGCACTGTGACATCTATGAATGCTGTAAGCAAAATCTGTCTCTCATCTGCTTTATTAGGAAAGCTGCATGGAAAGGGAGGAAAAAGGCTATGACATGTTTCTTAGTTATTTCCTTTATTCCACATCAAGGCAGTTTCAGATTCACAGAATCTCACAGTCCTTGAACTCAATAAATCTATACAATCCTTGTGAAAACCAGTATGTTTGTGTCAAGAAACATAGGGACAAAAAAGGAAGGAAGGGTAAAAGCTACACAAAATTAAATCGCGTTCAAAAATGAGACACTTCTTCCTTTAGAGGAAATAGTGGAAGCTGTTTTTTCTGCCATGCACAAAATATAAATATTCAGATTGCTTTTAAAAGTTTTTGGAAATGGGGGAAGGAAAGCTCCAGGAGGGAAGAGTGAGCAGTGGCAGCTGATGGAAGAAATCAGCAACAGGGAGGGACTCAGATTGCTTCTGCAAAAGAGGAAGTTTGCAGTTTTCCTTGTAGGAGGAGCACACCCTGAGGCCAACCACAGCCCTGAGTCATGTCAAAATCCCATAGCACGTATGGCCACACTTCCATCCTCTGCACAGCCCTGTTACCTCAAACCTCAAAGACAGGCTGATGAAAAGGTAGAGGTGTGAGTCACCTGGGTGTGCAGTTTTGCCAGGATAGTGCTTGGTCCCCTTGTCCCAGCCCCAACCCTCCCAGTCCCTAATTCAGCCACCTCCAATTACCACAGTGGCAGCTGTGCCCTTCACTTGCCTCTGGTTGAGCTGATTTTTTACCATTACAGTCCCAACCACCTGCTGTGCATTTGATGTAACTTTTCAATTAACATTCCCTGAGGATTTGTAGCCTTCCACGTGTGCTGCAGCCCCAGCCATTCCCACACCCAGCACCCCTGGGCTGTGTAAACCTCCTGCACAAACACACCGGGCTCAGATTTAATGGCACCCACCTAAATCCCTCTGGTTAGAGGCGTGTAAACATGACTGTAAAGGCTGTGCAGAGAGGCCTAAATGCGAGAGCAAAGTGTTATTGAATGTGACTAGTGCCACTCACACAGACAGGCACAGGATTCCAGCCCGGCAGATGAAGGTGGATACGATAACCGCACCAGGCAGGAGCAGAAGCAAAGCTGTCCTTCTCGATATCAGGGGACCACAAACAGTCCAGGAGCAGAGTAAGTTTTGCTGACAGGTTACATAAGAATAAACAAAACTAAAGCAATAAGAGTCAAAAAGAAAAACCAGGCCATTTGCACCACACTGAGATGGTTTTCAGATCTGACATCTCAGCTGAATACAACTCGTGTTCAATTGCCTGAAGTCTTGCTGGAAATCTTTGCATGGCTCAGTTTTGTGGTGTTTGCTCTTTTACTTTCATCTTTATTTGCAGCTCACAAAAGAAAACTATTTGTTGTTGTTTGTGGGCCCAAGTGCATATAATATTTGGTAAATATCTTCAGTAGGGTTTAAGATTTTGGGCACACGCCAAAAGGGGTAAAGACCTGTTTTCAGAGGGAGTTTCATTTGTGTGCTCACTCCAGAGCTGAGTCTTCATCAAAAAGGTTTGAAAGTGTTTGGGTTTAGTGTTTTGGTTTCCCTGCTGATGTGTCATTGGGTGCAAAAACTGAGAATGCCAGCACGTTGCAAGAACAGAATTCAGCAGAAAGAACTGGAATGAGGAGATGCTCTTGGGTAAATTATTGTCAGAAACAGGAGATAAACTGAAATGTGAGAATTAAATCACTTAAAAACAGAAAGGATGATTGAGCTGCAGGGAGGAAATAACTGACAAGAGGGAAATCTTTAACTGAGACATTGCATCCACATCTTGAGAGAGCAAGGGTGCAGCAACAGAGGGGGGGAAAGGAGATGAAACTGACTTCTGCCACTTCTGACTTGAGTTCTGCCACTTTTGTCCTCAGGTGGAAACTGAGGACAAAAGTGGCAGAACTCAAGAGTGATATGGAAAGAATAAAATCCATGAAAGCAGGTGCTCATTTTTGGGAGTTGTATTGATGTGGGGAAGAGAGGGCAAATTACAGAGCAGCTGGCTGTGAAATACCAATATACCCCAGCAGCTCTGAGAAGGTGGGTCCTGGCACAGTTTGGGGATTGATTCATGAATTTAGAATAAAAATTAAATCAGTGCCATTACTAATGCTAATACAATTCCACAAATTTAACTTGGGGCAATATATTTTGTAGATTTCTGAAATAAACTATTAAGCCCAATCAGTAGAAAAGCTGTGTCCTCACTACTGCTTGTGGTAAAGGAACCAGCATTCATTTCCAAACCCATGAAGCCAGCCTAGGACAAAGCTGTATTAGTACCAGCCTACAGTGAGTAATCTTAGAGATAGCAGGCACTCAGTAAAGACTTTTATTGCCATGGTTAAAAGTACTTGCATGGGATGTAGAGCATTTTTTGACATGATGGATATTTGTTTATGCTTCTGTTTGGCAGAATGGGTTTTTAAGTTAGCTCATAAATAGCACTTTGCTAAGGACATACCTTAGGAAAATACCATCTAATTAACTGTGTTAGCTCAAAAATAAAAATTAAAGTCAACTGAAATATTAAGGAGTTCACATTTTCAATGCTTCATCATTTAGCTGTACAGCTCCCATTAACAACAATGGGAGTCACGCAGCTAAATCACCTCCCATTGCTTATAAAATGTACCCCTAAGGTATGCAAATCAGCTGCTGTGCCCTTGCTGTAAAGGGAGTTGGCTTGATGGTGGGTTGGGTTGTTGTTTTTTTTTTTTTTCAATTAAAATTCTGTGAGGATTTGTAGCTCTCGTGGCGCACGTTCAAGTGCCTGATGTTCCC